>NC_139020.1:204611522-205013725 GCF_964662115.1 Mustela nivalis | reverse complement strand
TATTTCCCCTTTAGGGCCGCCTTTGCTATATCTCATAGGTTTTGGACCAATGTGTCTTCATCCTCAAGCAAAGTGGTCTTTAGCTCCAGGTGTTTGAGTTCCTTCCAAACTTTTCCTTGTTATTGAGCTCCAGTTTCAAAGCATTGTGATCTGAGTATATGCAGGGAATAATCTCAGTCCTTTGATATCTGTTGAGTCCTGATTCGTGACCCAGTATGTGGTCTATTCTGGAGAAGGTTCCAAGTGCACTTGAAAAGAAGGAGTATTCTGTTGTTTTAGGGTGGAATGTTCTGCAAATATCTATGAGGTCCATCTGGTCCAATGTGTCATTCAATGCTCTTGTTTCTTTATTGATTTTCTGCTTCGATGATCTGTCTATTTCTGAGAGAGGCATGTTAAGATCTCCTATGATTAGTGTATTCATATCAATATGACTCTTTATCTTGATTAACAGTTTTCTTATGGAATTGGCTGCTCCCATATTGGGGTCATAGATATTTATAATTGTTAGATCATCTTGGTGAATAGTCTCTTTAAGAATGATGTAGTGTCCTTCTGTATCTCCGACTACAGTCTTTAGTTTAAAATCTAATTTGTCTGATATGAGAATTGCTACCCCAGCCTTCTTTTGAGGCCCATTGGCATGAAAGATGCTTCTCTATCCCTTCACTTTCAGTCTGGGTGTATCTTTAGGTTAAAAATGGGTCTCTTGTAGACAACATATGGATGAGTCCTGTCGTTTTATCCAATCTGCAACCCTGTGCCATTTTATGGGTGCATTTAGGCCATTCACATTAAGGGTGATTATTGATAGATACATTTTTATTGACATTGTGTTACCTTTGAAGTCTTTATTTTTGTAGATTTTCTCTTTATTTCTGTTCAACGGCATTCTTAAAATTTTTCCTCTTTTATAGAACCCCCCTTAATATTTCCTGCACTGTCGGTTTGGTGGTTGCATAGTCTTTTAAGCCTTGCCGGTCCTGGAAACTCTCTATCTCTCCATCCATTTTGAATGTCAGTCTTGTTGGATAAAGTATTCTTGGCTGCATGTTCTTCTCATTTAGTGCCCTGAATATATCTTTCCAGCCCTTTCTGGCTTGCCAGGTCTCTGTGGACAGGCCTGACGTTATTCTGATGCGCTTTCCACTGTAAGTAAAGAGCCTCTTTGTCTTAGCGGCTTTCAAAAGATTATACCTACAATTATGACTGCTCAATTTGACTATCAGGTGTAGTGATGTTTTTTTGGAATGTATAATCTTGGGTGGAGACATTTTGGCCTCTAGTACATGAATGCTGGTTCCATTCGCGAGATTGGGAAAATTTTCATGAAGAACTTTTTCCACTATATCTTCTCAACTTCTTTCTTTCTCCTCTCCTTCAGGGATTCCAATAATTCTGATGTGGGAACATTTCATGGCATCATTTATTTCCCTGATTCTGTTTTCGTGGTTTCTAAACTGTTTGTTCCAGGCTTCCTCCTGATCCTTTCTCTCTGTTTGTCCTCCAGATCACTAATTCTATCTTCTGTCTCAGTTATCCTAGCTTTGAGAGAATTTAGATTAGATTGGAACTCATTAAGAGCATTGTGAACCTCAGCCCTGGTAGCTTTTAACTCTGCCCTAACATTGTGAACATCATCTCTGATCGCTTTCAGCTCAGCCCTAATCAATTCCGTTTGGTCATCCATGGCTTTCTCCAACCTAGCTATTGCCTGGATAATTGTTAGCCTGAATTCTCTTTCTGACATATTGTCTATGTTGATAGCCATTAGCTCTGTTGCAGAAGGTTCATCCTCTGTATTTTTCTTCTGTTGGGCATTCCTCCTTCTAGTCATTTTGGTGAGAGATGACTGAATGAATGTAGCTGGATGTATTGACTGTGGTGCAGTCAAGGTGCACTTTGGAACACATCTGAGCAATCAGGATTCCCCTCCCATATAAGAGACCAAAGAAAAGAAAAGGAAAAAAAGAAAAAGAGAGAGAGAGAGACAGGAAAGAAAGGGAAGATGAAAGATAAGGTTCAGCTCAAAGAGGCCCCAAGGTAAGATTTATGAAGTAGACAAACAAAAACAGACAAACACAAAGACTGATAAAAGTATATGACAAGAGAAAAAAAATTATATATATATATATATATATATATATATATATATATGCAAATAAAGGAAGAGCCTCATCAAAAAGAACCCCTAGTGTAAGATTTATATACTATCAGGAAAACACAAAAACACTGAAACACTGGTGGAAGAAAAAGATGGGAGAGTGGTTATCAATTCTCAGTTGGGCGAGGAACTTTGTTTTGATTCTTCCTGGATGTATCTTGATCTCTTTGTTAAAGAACTCAACTTTCCAAATAGAAAGGGGGAATAAAAATTGGTTTACCTATAGGGGTAACATTGATTGGGGAAAGGGGATTACCTTGAAGTTTAACTCTATATTAATATTAGAAAATAAAAATAAAAAAGGAATAAACTAGACTAAACTAAAATTTAGGAAAAAAATTAAAAAATAGAAATGGAAAAGAAAAATACAGGTGTATGTATAAAAAGTTCAGGTTAGAAGGTTATTATGAAATTTGATGTACTGGACATCTCACTGTGATGGTAAATAGGTTAAAAAATTATCTATATAAAAAAATGCTTTTGCTAGGACTTCTTTTTTTAATTTATAATTTTTTATATTTTATAAACATATATTTTTATCCCCAGGGGTACAGGTCTGTGAATCACCAGGTTTACACACTTCACAGCACTCACCAAAGCACATACCCTCCCCAATGTCCATAATCCCACCCCCTTCTCCCAAACCCCCTCCCCCCAGCAACCCTCAGTTTGTTTTGTGAGATTAAGAGTCACTTATGGTTTGTCTCCCTCCCAATCCCATCTTGTTTCATTTATTCTTCTCGTACCCACTTAAGCCCCCATGTTGCATCACCATATACACAATGGAATACTATGCAGCCATCAAAAGAAATGAAATATTACCATTTGCAACAACATGGATGGAACTAGAGCATATCATGCTTAGCGAAATAAGTCAAGCGGAGAAAGACAACTATCATATGATCTCCCTGATATGAGGAAGTGCTAGGACTTCTAATACTATGTTGAACAAAAGTGGTGAGAGTGGGCATCCTTGTCTTGTTCCTGATCTAATGGGAAGGCTGCAAGCTTTTTTCCTATTGAGGATCATATTAGCTGTGGGTCTTTCATAAATAGATTTGATGAAGTTCAGAAATGTTCCCTCTATCCCTATACTTTGAAGCGTTTTAATCAGGAATGGATGCTGGATTTTGTCAAATGCTTTTTCCGAATCAATTGAGAGGACCATGTGGTTCTTCTCTCTTCTCATATCAATTTGTTGTATCGCATTGATTGATTTGTGAATGTTGAACCATCCTTGTAGCCCAGGGATGAATCCCACCTGGTCCTGGTGGATAATCTTTTAAATGTGCTGTTGGATCCTGTTGGCTAGGATCTTGTTGAGAATCTTAGCATCCATATTCATCAGTGATATTGGTCTGAAATTCTCCTTTTTGGTCGGGTCTTTGGCTGGTTTGGGGATCAGGGTAATACTGGCTTCATAGAAAGAGTCTGGAAGTTTTCCTTCTGCTTCAATTTTCTGAAACAGCTTCAGGAGAATAGGTATTAATGGCCACGGTCGCCAAACTATGGAAAGAACCAAGATGTACTTCAATGGACGAATGGATAAGGAAGATGTGATCCATATACACTATGGAGTATTATGCCCCCATCAGAAAGGATGAATACCCAACTTTTGTAGCAACATGGAGGACTGGAAGAGATTATGCTGAGTGAAATAAGTCAAGCAGAGAGAGTCAATTATCATCTGGTTTCACTTATTTGTGGAGCATAACAAATATCATGGAGGACAAGGGGTGTTAGAGAGGAGAAGGGAGTTCGGGTAAATTGGAAGGGGAGGTGAATCATGAGAGACTATGGACTCTGAAAAACAATCTGAGGGGTTTGAAGTGGATGGGGGAGTGGGAGGTTGGGTTACCAGGTGGTGGGTATTATAGAGGGCATGGTTTGCATGGAGCACTGGGTGTGGTGAAAAAATAATGAATACTGTTATGCTGAAAATAAATACACTTGATCTTAGCCAAAAGGCCAAGAAGCGATGCTGAAAATAAATAAATTAACTTTAAAAAATGAACCAGAATAGTGGGAACGATTTAAAAATAAAAGTTGTCCTTTGAAGTAGTGGTGGTTGTTCTCTTGTACTCTTTTTTTTTTCTTCTCCTTTTTCTGTTTCTTTCCTGGTTTTCTGGTGGAGGGGACTGCCACGTGTGTTTTCAGTCAATGATGTTCCCTGAATTAAGTCCTCCTGCCCCCATCAAAGAGGTGGGCTCTGATGAAACTGGTTTTTTTCAGGCTTTTGTTCTCTGAGGTTTTTATGTTTGTTCACTTTTTTTTTTCTCTTGCCTTGACCACTTTTTATCATTTTTGTAGGTTTAGAGGAAAGCAAACTGCACCCTGACCTCCCTCTAAGAAGACTCAGTCTGCTCTCCTGTGGGTGTTGCAGAGTACATATAAAGTCCCCCTTGGCCACTAGCAGAGCAGGTTCTGAGTCACGGTCACTGGGGGTGCAGGATCTTCTGCTTGTACCACAGCAGCGGTGGCTGTCTGGGCTGCTCCAGACTGCCAGAGAGGTTCCCAGCAGTGATCACACACTGAGATTTTCTCGCTTGCCTGGGCTGGGAGTGATTGGTCTTTCTGGGTCTAAGATCGCTGGGCTTGCACACACCTCTCTAAGGGGAGGCTGTGGGTTGCGTGTGCTTCTCAGGCTCTGAGAGCAGGGCGCAGGTCGGAGAGCACAAGGTTGGGCCTTCACACACCTCTCTCAAGGGAGAGTTTCTGGTGCATGCAGGTCTCATGCTCTGAAACAATGGCGCGAGTCTAAGAGCGCTGGGGTGGGCCTTCACGTACCTCTCTCAGAGGAGGGTGAGGGGCTCGCATGTCTCTGGCTCTGTAGCACAGCTCAGCATTCTGCCATCTGGCGAAACTCCCAGCCCCTCACAGGAGCCGGATCCCAGGCGTCCTTGGGTGCACTGGCGGCTCAGGGACCAAGACTTTGTTTCTCTGTCGCAATCTTTCTGCCTAAGCATCAGGAGAGGCTCTCCTGGGTCCGGGGACCTAAGCCCCTGTCCCTAGCCATCCCAATTCCCACAGTCTCCCCCCCCACCCAGTGATCCTTTGCTCTTTCCGAGTGCTTTCAACCAGTCTCCAAGTTAATGCTGGTCCCCAGATGCAGAGCACTCTCATATTAGGGATATTACTTTCCAATTGGCCGCCTCTGGTGGCTCCCTCCCCCTTTTGTTTATCTTCCGATATCAGTCCAACGTTCCCACTCTGCTTTACCTGGCCACTAGAGTCTTCTGCCCCTGTAGTAACCCAGACGTGTAAAATTCTGATCTCAGGCTGATTTCATGGGTGATTGGATTTCATTAGTAGGTAATCAGCTCATTTGAGGGTACAGGTTTAAAAGAAGTCTCCTACTTCCCTGCCAACTTGTCTCCCCCTGTTCTACTGGGTTTTTGTTGTTGTTGTTTCTATGTCATTGATTTCTGCTCTAATCTTTATTATTTCTGTTGTTCTACTGGACTTAGACTTTCTTCCTTTCTTTTTCCAGTTCTTCTAGGTCTAAGTTTAGATTGTGTCATGGATTGGAAGAACAAATATCGTAAAAAGTCTATGCTGTTCATGTCTCCTGTCCAGTTTTTGATATAATTATCTAGCTTTTGGCTCTTGACTTCTCCAACGAAGACATACAGATGGCTAGCAGATACATGAAAAAGTCCTCACCATCATTAGCCATCAGAGAAACTCAAATCAAAACCACATTGAGATACCACCTTATACCAGTTATAATCTCTACCAGAATTGCAGAGATTAACATGTCAGGAAACAACAGATGTTGGAAAGGATGTGGGGAAAGGGAAACCTTCTTACACTGTTGGTGGGAATGCAAGTTGGTGCAGCCACTTTGGAAAACAGTGTGGAGATTCCTTAAGAAATTAAAAATAGAACTACTCTATGACCAAGGAATTGCACTATTGGTTATTTACCCCAAGGATACAGACATAGTGAACAGAAAGGCCATCTGTACCCCAATGTTTATAGCAGCAATGACCACAATCACCAAACTGGAACAAAGCAAGATGCCCTTCAACAGACAAATGAATGAAGAAGATGTGGTCCATATATACAATGGTGTATTATGCCTCCATTAGAAAGGATGAATACCCAACTTTTATATCAACAGGGATGGGACTGAAGATTATGCTAAGTGAAATAAGCCAAGCAGAGCAAGTTAATTATCATATAGTTTCATTTACTTGTGGAACATAAAGAATAACATGGAGGACATTAGAAGAAAGAAAGGAAAAGTGAAGTGGGGGAAATCAGAGGAGGTGATGAACCATGAAACACTGTGGACTCTGAGAAACAAACTGAGGGTTTTTGAGGGGTGAGGGTGGGAGGTTGGGTGAGCCTGGAGGTGGGTATTAAGAAGGGCATGTATTACATAGAGCACTGGATCTTGTACATAAACAATGAAGCTTGGAACACTGTGTCAAAAACTAATGATGTTTTTTATGGTGACTAACATAACACAATAAAAAAAGTGTATGCTACCCATAGCAATCTACATACTCAATGCAATCTCTAATAAAAAGAAAGAAAGAAAGAAAGAAAGAAAGAAAGAAAGAAAGAAAGAAAGAACTCACATTTATATTTTAGAAATAGAGAATTCACTTTTCATATTCCATTTCAACAATGGAACAGAAGCTCCAGATTGACTTTAATATTTTTATTACATATAGTATTTCAACACACAATGCCCTCACCTAACAGAAGAGAAATTAATTGATGAAGAGACTAAAATTCACCTTCCCCAAAACAATTTTTTCCATAAAGATTTTTTTGAAAGTATGTCTATTTTAATAATTTTATTTTATTTCACAATTTCATTTCATAATTTTATTCCTTCACTTGGGACACCTAGTAGACTGGATATGGGATACCTGGAATATTAAACACTGAGGATATGGAATTAAAAGTATATAATCTTAAAAAAGAAAGACATTAAAGCAGCACGAGGGTGGCTCGGTCAGTTGAGCATCTGACACTTTTTGTTGTTGTTGTTTTTGTTTTGTTTTGTTTTGCTTTTAATGTATTTTTTTTTATTTTCAGTGTAATGGTATTCATTATTTTTGCACCACACCCAGTGCTCCATGCCATCCGTGCCCTCTATAATACCCACCACCTGGTACCCCAACCTCCCACCCCCCGCCCCTTCAAAACTCTCAGATTGTTTATCAGAGTCCATAGTCTCTCAGGGTTCACCTCCCCTTCCAATTTACCCCAACTTCCTTCTCCTCTCTAATTCCCCATGTCCTCCATGCTATTTGTTATGCTCCACAAATAAGTGAAACCATATGATAATTGACTCTCTCTGCTTGACTTATTTCACTCAGCAAAATCTCTTCCAGTCCCGTCCATGTTGCTACAAAAGTTGGGTATTCGTCTTTTCTGATGGAGGCATAATACTCCATAGTGTATATGGATCACATCTTCCTTATCCATTCGTCCGTTGAAGGGCATCTTGGTTCTTTCCACAATTTGGCGACCATGGCCATTGCTGCTATAAACATTGGGGTACAGATGGCCCTTCTTTTCACTACATCTGTATCTTCGGGGTAAATTTTATCTATTTATTTGACAGAGAGAGAGAGATCACAAATAGGCAGAGAGGCAGGCAGAGAGAGTGGGTGAAGCAGGCTCCCCATTGAGCAGATAGCCTGATGTGGGGCTCGATCCCAGGACCCTGTTCCTTGGAGGTATTTACCAGCATCCCTCAGACATTGCTAGCAATGCCAGGGGAAAAGAACTACCTCTGGTTGGGACCACTGCAACAGAGTTTGAAACCTGGGAGCATCCTGACAGAATGCAATCAACACCCATCAAAATTTTTGCAATAAGTTTGAGGTGAACACTAAATTTTTCAAACCCCATTTCTCCATAGGGAATGAACTTCACACTAGTGCTTCCTCACAGAATGGATTTGTATCAATATTAAATTTGACAATTCCTGTAAGGCAATAAACTCAGATTACATGTACAAAAAGACCTAAATATAACTCTTACAAGTAACAAATATTTTATAGTGGCATTTTAAGCCATAGTTCTGAACTCAAGATAGAATTGTGAGATTAGTGGCCAGGGTTTTATATTAAAGGAGCAAACCTTTCATCTTTGTTTAAAAAGGCAAAAGTAACATTCTAGAGATATCAGGTATTGTGTCTCCACAACTCAAAGCTTTGAGTGGCCCAATGGACCTTGTCAGGGTTGATTCTTCAACTGTCAACAGGAGAAAACATTCACTCAGGAGTGGGATGATGTGCTGGGAATTTAGATCCCTGAAAGGCAGGAGAAGATATAGAAAAGAATAAGAAAAACTGACTTCATCTGGATTATCACCTGGTTTCCTAGGAACAGAAATTCAACAGAAAAAATTACATTTCTGTCCAGACTAGTGCCCCGCAGGGAAATCATGTGCCTAAATGTAGGAGGAACAAGAAGGAAATATGCCTAATGAGCAGACCAAAGCAGCTGTAAATACCTCCTCTGCTGCAGTCCCACAGCATGGACAACCTCAGACTGGACAAGACCTGGTCTTTTCTGGTGCAGCCGTAAGTCTGGATGGGGCACAGGAATCTGACTCATTCCCGCTCTCTTGTCTGGGGACAGAGCTTCATACTCCATCATCTACCAACCAGACAGGTATTTTGACTTCCATATGGAGACCTTCCTCACGGAGGCTCAATCTAGATGAGTTTTACTGCCCAGTAGGAACTGAATTTGGTCTGAGAATGAAAGTCTACAGCATTTAACTGAGGTCATCTGAGAGCCAATCCAGCCTAGCCCAGAGCTGAGAGTTTGCTGTGGCTGTCTGCTGGTTTGATTAAGAAAATTATTGGTTGATTCACTAATGTATTTATAATGCTAAAAATAGAAGTGAACATGGAACTCAGAAATGCAAGGTTCAACCTGAACAACTAAATCATAATAAGGGAAATCCAATCATATGGGGGATGGGAAGCATAAAAGTAAAACATGAAACCAAGGATCTTTGTAATTAACCAGAGTAGAAAAGTCAAGTGTTAGTTGTGGAGGGATAGACGGTGAAGTGAGGACATGTCTTTTCATGTGTAATATAGAACATAGTAAACTACATTTGCATACTGAAGAGAAAATCCTGACAAAAGAATCTCCCTGGTTTATCTATGCAAGAGCAGTGCATGAAACATACATATCACAGTACCTCATTTCTCTTGAGTGTTCAAATGAATTTTTTACATGTATTATGTGAAAAAGGTATGCTGATAAGCTTCCTTTACAATTACCTCATTGCCTGTGAGCCTGAATATATCCTAACTAAGCTAGCCATACACTTTCTCCATTGAAAATTGTGGGAGTCCTTGATGTTTACATAATGGAGTTGGAGTGGTTTTATTCCTGTTTTTATTGCATTATTTTAAGCACAGTATTGCTTTATATCACCAATTTAGATACTTTCAATTTCATTTTTATGTATGTGTAAATGTATTTGTGCAGAATGTGCCAGAGTGTATGAATTTCATGTGATAAAGTCTGTGAGTTACTCACAATATATTCCCTCCACTGATTTTTAATTGTTTGTTTGTTTGTTTGTTTGTTTTGTTAGAATAATTGATCTATCATCTTAATATTCTTTGCTTGTTGATATCTGTGTTTCCAAACACTGAAAGTGAATGTCCTTCTGCATACTTATTGCTCACAAATCACCCTTTATATCTGTATTCCGAATAGTGTTCACATCTCTGTATACTTTATTGTTCCTTCTGGCCTTTTATCATTGGCTCTATTTCTAAAATAGAAATTCCATCACTTGAAAGGTATTCTTCTTTATGTTTGACCAAGAAGAACCTTTACCTTTCATAAGCATGCTTGTCTCATATCTCTTTATATGAGATGAAACTAAAACTTTAGATACTGCTTCTCTCCACATTAAAAGACTTTTTCAAATTCTTTTATGCCCTAGTCCTTGGAAATCTAATTTAAATTTGGATCCATGTCAATTTCATTAAATTATTACTCTTTTAAATCTTTTTGCTCAGAAATTGGTTTTGGGTCTTCCTTCAATTTCATTTCAGACATTTGTTTTTAGACACTGCTTAACATAAGTGCAGCTTCACTGTTCTTTCTTTCAAAAGTATTCATTTATTTTAAAATTATTCTGTTATGGACACATACACATTCACACTTTAAATCTAAACGTATGAAAAGACATCTAATATATTTTAAGTACTCTTAACGTTCTAACACAATCTTTTTTCTAGCTCTTCTTCCCTGGCCTTCAGACTCAAGAGTATCTTATATAAAACACTCTAGTCAACCAATGTAAACCTGACTCATTATTTCAATTCCTGCATGACATTTCATGGTGTGACTGTGTTATTTACACTTTTGATAATCTTTTTAAATTTTTCTTCATTAAATTATTATTTAATGAGAAATATTATTGAATATATATGCCACAAAATACTTTTTAAATAGTTAAAATTATCTTTCTTAACCAAAGGTGAATTTGTGCCCTGGGGGCATTGGGCAATATTCAAAGTCATTTTGGGCTGTCACACTGGGAAAGGGTGCTTGGTGGCCAGGGTCCCTCTAAACACCCTATCATACATAGGACACAGCGCACCACAAAGAAGGATCTAGACCTGAATACACATAGTGCAGAGACTGAGAAATCCTGAGTTAATTCATATCCATATTTTTAAAAAGTAATATTACTCAGCCATCAGAAAGGGTGGATATCCAACTTCTGAATCAATGTTGTTGGAACTGGAAGAGATTATGCTAAGTGAAATAAGTCAAGCAGAGAAAGCCAATTATCATATCATTTCCCTTATTTGTGGGACATAAGGAATAGCATGGAGGACTTTAGGAGAAGGAAGGGAAAAATGAAGGGGTGGGGGAATCGGAGGGAGAGATGAACCATGAGAGACTATGGACTCAGGAAACAAACTGAAGGTTTTAGAGGGGAGTTGGGTGGGGGAATGGGTTAGCCCAGTGATGGGTGTTAAGGAGGGCATGTATTGCATGGAGCACTGGGTGTTATACATGAACAATGAATCATAGAGCACTACATCAAAAATTAATGCTATACTGTACGGTGACTAACATAACATAATAAAAAAATTAAAAATAATTTTAAAAATTGAGTTTTTTAAATTTCTTTTCAGTGTAACAGAATTCATTGTTTATGCACACTCAGTGCTCCATGCCATATGTGCCCTCCATAATACCCACCACCTGGCTCCCCCAACCTCCCACTCCCTGTCCCTTCAAAACCCTCAAATCGTTTTTCAGAGTCCATAGTCTCTCATGGTTCACCTCCCCTTCCAATGAGTATTTAAGTAATCTCTACACTCAACCGAGGCTTAAACTTACAACCCCAACTTCGAGTCTCATGCTCTACTGAATGAGCCAGCCAGCCACCCCAAAGAATGTCTGTATTTTTAATATTTCTAACTGTCTTCAGAGATTCTCCAAAACATTGTAACACTTCACAATTGTGACAGCAAAGTTAGAGAATACCCATTTGCTACTTGATTAAAAATACCAACCCAATCAATGTGACAGCTCCTTGAGTGTTTTCTCGGGGTGATGAATTTGAAAGAGATTTCTGTTGATTTTTTAAACCATTACTGAGCCCCCATAAAGATTCATATATTTGATCACCATGTACAATTTTCTATTATTATTATATGCTCACATATCATATGCCTATTAACAATTATCAGCATTTCAAATAATTATTGTAAATCTGTTTCTCTATTGAATTTTAGTTTTAAATTTTATTTAGTTAAATATACTATCTTTTTACCTCTGAAATTTTTGCCTAAATTATGATTTTCCCACCTGTGGATTTCATTCCATTCTATATGTGTATTAAAAATGGAATGGTTATTCTTATACCAAGGGTTTACTCTTTCTGGTTTTTGTAAGATGTGTGAGAAAAGGAACCACTGAAATTCATTCCACGGAGAAAGCTGTTTGTGCCAACTTCCATTCAACAATCCAGTCTTCTCCAACGAAGTCCAAATGCAGCTCTGTCATGTATTAAATGTCCATATATAATGGGAACTAATTCCTGGTTCACTCAACATATACTAAAAGAGCATATGCTATGTTCCAAAAATTTCTAAGAGCTTACATGTAACAGACAATTATTTCAATGTCATGGGGAGTTTTAATATTCATCCATGTTGATTTTGTAAAATTACTGCTCCTGTAGCTCCTATTTCAGTTAGATCTCAAAACCTCCTTAAATGTTGTTGAATACAGTTGTACAGAAACTGCTCTCCTGCTCTCTTTAACCTGGTTTTACTTTTTCTGTCATTCTCTGGATTTCATTATGTCCCACTTTCTTCAATTTATTTCTATATAAGTGCATATACATCCACACCCATGAAGAAAAACATGAACAACACAGGTGATGTCCCTGCTCCTTTGGTTCTTACCTCATAGTGCCAGACAAGAGCACAGTGAGATAAATCTGAGTCTGATTTAATGTCCTCAGATAAGTCACACAAAAAGTATTCAGAGTAAGAGGATAGATTGCCTCTAGGTGTGTAGGATTTCACAGAGTCTTGCATGTTGAACAAGAACATTGAGTCATTGTGTTCATCAGACTTGTCAAGAAAGTGATTGTACCCAAAGGCTAAGAATAAGAAATTTAAAAAAAGATACCACAAAAGAAAAGTGATAAAAGGTCCACCTCATCCTCTATGGAACCAAACAAAAAAGCATGGGTCAAATAAATATGGATGAGGAAGAAAAATGAAAAAGTCTTCAGTCTGCTCTCTAGTAATAAAAATGCCCAAATTTTGTGAAATGTTGGTTTATTTTTTTCTTGTTATGTTCAATCAATAATGTGATTCACACCATAAAGATGTCACTACTTTGTGAACAAAACTTATTTTGCTCTTATTATTTTTGCTGATTAAAAATGGTATGTAGGGGCACCTGGGTGGCTCAGTGGGTTAAGCCTCTGCCTTCTGCTCAGGGTCCTGGGATCTCAGGGTCCTGGGATCGAGCCCGACATTGGGCTCTTTGCTCAGTGGGGAGTCTGCATCCCCCTCCCTCTTTCTGCCTGCCTCTCTGCCTACTTGTGATCTCTCTCTCTGTCACATAAATAAATAAAATCTTTTTTTAAAAAAATGGTATGTAAGCAAGACTGGATGCCGCTAGCACCAAGGAAGTTTTCCTTCCTTGTAGTCTATCAGAAAAACTGAGCTTATTAGATCATTTTACTCTGTATGTTCATCTCATTTCTCCCTCCCTCTGTCTGTCTCTCCCTATCTCTCTATTTATTGAACACAAGTTTTTGCGGCTGCTTTTTTAAAAAACTTTATTTAAATTCAGTGTAATTAACATATAGTGTATTATTAGTTTCAGAGATAGAATTTAGTGATTCATCAGTTGCATATAATGCCCAGTATTCATTCCATCAAATGCCCTCAATGACTATCACCCAATTAACCCATCGCCCCCCACCGACCTCCCCTCGAGCAACCATCAGTTTCTGTCCTATTATAAAGGCACTTGTGGTTTCCCTCCATCTCTGTTTGTATCCTTTTTTTAATTTTTTTCTTCCTTTCCCCTATATTTATCATTTTGTTTCTTAAATTCCAGTTATGAATGAAATCATATAGTATTTGTCTTTCTCTGACTTATTTTGTTTAGCATAATACATGCTACCTCCCTCCAGGTCTTTGTAAATGGCAAGATTTGATTCTTTAATGGCCAAGTAATATTACATTGTGTATATATAGTCACCTTTATCCCACTGAGTCCACCCAGGAGCCCCTACTACATCTTTATTCACTCACCTGTGGATGGACTTCTGGGCTCTTTCCACATGTTGCCTATTGTGGACATGACTTCTATAAACATTTAGGCACATGTGCCCTTTCAAATCACTGTTTGTATCCATTGCAGAAATACCAAGCAGTGAAATTGTCACATGGTATGGTGGCTATTTTGATTTTTTTCAGAATCCTCCTTATTGTTTTCCAGAATGTCTGCACCAGTCTGCATTTACACAGACATGTGAGGGGGTTCCTTTCTCTCTGCATCTTGGCTAACATCTGTTGTCTATCAAGTTGTTAATTTTAGCCTTTGTGAACAGTGTGAGATGGTATCTCACTGTGGTTTTGATTTGTATTTGCCTGATGATGAGAGATATAAACATTTTTTCATGTATCTCTTAGCTGTTTACAGTTGTATCGAAAACCATAAGTTATCTAGGAAGAAACCTAACCAAAGAGGTAAAATATCTGTAGTCCAAAAATTGTAGAATACTTGTGAAAGAAATTGAGGAAGGCACAAAAAATTGGAAAACATTCCATATTCATGTATTGGAAGAAAAAATATTATTAAAATGTCTATGCTACCCAAAGCAAATATACACACTCAGATTAATCCTTATCAAAATACCACCAACATTTTTCACAGAGCTGGAAAAAATTATCTAAACTGCATATGGAACCAGAAAACACCCTAAATATTGAAAACATTTTTTTACATTTCTTTACACACAGGTCAGAAAGTGGCTATTACAAAATGGAGACCCAAGATGATTTGTCCCTGGGAAGCTCTGAGTAGGAATTTCTGAGTATTATTCTACATTCTTTATGGGAAAGGTAATATGATGCATATCCATTCATATCCTAAACACTGTGTTGGAGTGGGTAGGGAAAGATAAGAAGGACTTAGAAGTAACACACACAAGGAGGACCTGGTGTGCTCTGTTGTACGTAAGTGACACTGTGTGTGTGTGTGTGTGTGTGTGTGCACACATGCATGTGGACATCTTGATGAGTGAGAACAGTCCTCAGAGAAGGGTTAGACAGGCTCCTCCATTGCAAGATGCCAATTATAATACATAGGCCAAATTCAATAACAGAAGATACTAAGGAGGGGTGTTCAATGCACAAGAGGCTGATGCAACTAGATCATAAAAAGGAAGAGGTACACAGTGTGGACAAGGAAGTCCCTGTGTCTTGAATATTAAGCAGGTATGAGACCACATGATTCTACAAAATTCACTGCCACCATCTCTCATCACTGCTGTCCATTTCCCTCAACACACAGGCTTCCTTTTGAGCCTTCATTTTCTGACAAAAGCACTTCCTCAGGGCCTTTGCATCGGCTGTTTCCTCTATCAGGAAGACCTCTCCCTTCCACCCACTCTTCCATGAAGTCTCATTTCAAAGGTCACCTTCTTAGCCAACCTTGACTGAACACCCAACATAACACCTGACATATTCTCTCCCTTAACCTGCTTTTGTTCTGTTCATATAATCTCTCCCCATCTCATGATTATTTAATCGTTATATATGCATCTACCCTATCACCGTCGTTGAATTGTAGGGACTTTTGCTTTTCAACACCCACTACTTTATGACTAGAATTTCCAAAACATGGTCAACATTGTATATATTTTTCAAATGCATGAAATGTTTTCTTACTGAAACTGTAAAATACCCGACCTTTTGGGAAAACATTGGATGTTGTGATGAAAATTCCTAATCAGAGAGGATTAGGGATCCTCTTAAGGGGCCCAAATTCATTCACAAAATACTGTGATTACTTTCTTGACTGTAAAACAAAAATTGTTGCATTTCCACAATGTGAGCAAGGACTATTTGTGTAAAAATTAATTCTGTTACTTCTCTCTGTGCTGGTAGTCACCTACAACACATGGACCCAGAAAACAATACAGGAATTTCAGAGTTCCACCTTCTTGGATTTACAGAGAAACCAGAACTGCAGCCCCTCATATTTGGGCTTTTCCTCTCCATGTATCTGATCACTGTGTTTGGAAACCTGCTCATCATCCTGGCTGTCAGCTCTGACTCCCACCTCCACACCCCCATGTACTTCTTCCTTGCAAACCTGTCTTTTGTAGACATCTGTTTCACCTCCACCACTGTCCCCAAGATGCTGTGGAATATCCAAACTCAGAAAAAAGTCATTACCTATGCAGGCTGCATCACACAGATGTATTTTTTCATACTATTTACAGGATTAGACATGTTCCTCCTGACAGTGATGGCTTATGACCGCTTTGTGGCCATCTGTCACCCACTGCACTACACAGTCATCATGAACCCCTGGCTTTGTGGACTGCTGGTTCTGGTATGTTGGATCCTGAGTGTCTTTCATTCCTTACTACACACTTCCATGGTGTTGCGGCTGTCCTTCTGCACAGAGGTGGAAATCCCCCACTTTTTCTGTGAACTCAACCAGATGATCCAACTTGCATGTTCTAACACCTTTCTCAATAATATGGTGATGTATTTTGCAGCCATGTTGCTGGCTGTTGGTCCCTTCATTGGTATCCTTTACTCTTACTCTAAGATTGTTTCCTCCATATGTGGGATCTCATCAGCTCAGGGCAAGTATAAAGCATTTTCCACCTGTACATCTCACCTCTCAGTTGTCTCTTTATTTTATTGTACGAGCCTAGGAGTGTACCTTAGCTCTGCTGCTACCAAGAGCTCCCACTCAAATACAGTAGCTTCGGTTATGTACACAGTGGTTACACCCATGCTGAACCCATTCATCTACAGCCTGAGGAATAAAGACATAAAGGAGGCTCTGATGAGATTCTCTAGGATGACAGCTCTAAAAGGGATAATTGTTCTGGCACTGAAGACGTGCCCATGAGTGTGGGGCCCAAAGCCTGATCCAAATGTTGAGATACATTGATCAATTGTGGAATTGGAACATCCCTCTTCTATTTTTTTTTTCTGGGAATTTCTATTTTTTTAACCTCTCTGCATAATTTACATAACTCAGTTTATTAAGCTTTGTGATAACTCTGATATCCAAGAGATTTTCCCTTTGTCGTTATCCTGCTCTCTCAATGTCATTCCTAATCTCAAATGTGAAATATTTGGATATTCTCACTTATTCAAAGGACTCCATGAATCTGTTAAGAATTATTTCTTCTCAGGCCTTCTGGGTGGCTAAGGGGGTTAAAGCCTCTGCCTTCAGCTCGGGTCATGATTCCAGGGTTCTGGAATTGAGCCCCACATTGAACTCTCTGCTCAGTAGGGAGCCTACTCCCTCCCAATGCCTCTCTGCCTACTTGTGATCTCTGTCAAGTGAATACAATCTTTGAAAAAAAAATCTTGTCAAATTAAATACATCAGGGTAAGTATAGTTTCTTTAGTTTGGCTGAATACTACTCCTATGGAAAATCTACTCTTGGCCACCAGGGCTATTTATGTAAATTTATAATAGAGGAAATTCTAATACCACTGTGCTTCCCTCTCATGAACATCATTCCTTTGTATATTGTTATCTTTACTGTTCTGTCTGAGAATGGATATTTAGATATACTGGTGATTGTAGCTGTTCATGGAGATTTTTCTACACATTAGTATCCTGTTGTTACACAGCTTATGTTCATCATGCCTACCATAGTCTTTAGGGGAAAAAAAAGATAGTAAAATACATTCTCCAAGTGGAATCTATACAGAAATGTATAAAATAGAATGATAATATATGGCCTTATAATCCACTTTGGCTTTAAGTGTGATAAAGCAAAATATTAAAGCATACATTTGTTATTGGCACTTCATCTATTCATTGAATTATGGAATATCAGAATCCATTCTAAAATAATGTTCATTAAGATGAAAAAGTGATAGACACGTTTGGGGTTTTATTAAATTATTTTCTAGATTCTGGTCCTTCCATTTCTCTAAATGAAGTATTTCCCACTATTCAAAATTTTGCCATAACCTCTAAAGTGTCAGTGAGTAAAGAGTATCATTATCATACATTATATATCATCCTCATAACTACGGCTGACTTACAAGCAAGCTTGGATTCCTGTCCATGATGTGACCTAGAGTCACAAGTTTTGTGCACACAGACTTGTCCTTCCAACTTTTCCATGTTACTTCAAAGAGGCCTCAATGGAGTCATTTTTATTTTTTATTTATTTTTTTAGATTTTTTTTTTTTTATCTGAGAGAGAGAGATGGAACACAATCAGGGGGAGTAGTAGGCAGGGAGAGGGAGAATCAGACTCCCTGATGAGTAGGGAGCCTGATGCAAGAGTGGATCCCAGGGTTCTGGGATTCTGACCTCAGCCAAAGGCAGCCACTTAAGGTACTGAGCCACTAGGCATCCTGGAGTCATTTTTATAATACATGAGATAAACTTGAAGAACAGAGTTCTTGAAAGCTAATTTCAAGTATCAGAAAAAATTCTTAGAATAAAAAGAATCAGATCATTACAAATGCTATGTGTTCTCCCTGAATTGATTATTATAACACTTAGCTATTGGTACATACAAAACACCCTAAAACAAAATGGATTAGTATAGGGGTGCCTGGATAACTCAGTTGGTTAAGCATATGCCTTTGGCTCAGATCATGATCCAGGGGTCCTGGAATTGAGCTCCCTACTCAGCAGGGAATCTTTTTCTCTCTCTACTTCTTTCACCACCACCTGCCACCATGCTCCCTCTCTAGGTTATGCACTCTCTCTCTCTCTTTCTCTCTCTCTCTCATGTAAATAAATGAAATCTCAAAAAGAAATGGCTAAAAAACGTCTTTATTATAAAAGGGGACTGTAGGGTAGGCAGTTGTTCTGATCTGTGCAGGGCTTCTCATGAGTCTGAAGTCAGTTTTGACTCTCTACATTGTGTTTCTAAGGGTCATCAGAGGCATGTTGCTATAGTGCTTTTCCACCTTGAACCAATTTATGCCGTTTTATTCCTTTCAAATATGTAGGTAATTTTTGGGAGCCTCGTGCCTAGAAGGGGTTAACCCAATAAAGCAACAGTTCTTGGGAACCTCTTCAACTGAGGACTTTCACAGGTGGTGAGCTAGAGTGCCACCGTTTTTCCCTGGTGATTGTTATGAGAACATTGTAAGGTTTGGCTTGTTGCCATTGCCGCTGCTGTCTCAAGACTAAGTTAATAAGGCTCCTGTGTTTTGTGAATATTGAGTTATGGCCTAGGTGTCCAAACCACGAAGGTCAAGGCTGTCTGGATCTCTGCATGGCCAGCTACTCTCAGGCCAAAATAGAAACTAGCACCAGATGTACAGGAGGTGATTCCCTTACTGTGCGGTATAAATCAGAACTCTGCTAAATAAACTTTGGCACTATGGGACATCCTCCTTGGTGCTCCTCCTGCCCCCATCTCTTTGACTCTTAATTTCTTTTCACCATCTTCTTACCCTCACTTTCCTGGTCGGTATGTCGCGCCAGCCATGACAGGTAATCTTCTAAATACAAAATAAATGAGTTTATGAAATGTGAATGGCCTTAATTTATTTCCACTATTTTAACATGCAGATGTGAACCTTTGCTTTTCCACAGTTGGAAGAGACCTCTCCCACCTGGACAGGGGTGGCTCAGCTACCTGTGCTCCAGATCTGCCCTGAGTCATAAACACTACTAGAATTTTTTAAATTCTCATTAATTTACTGGAGCATTATTACATGTGATAAACTGTACATGTTTAGGTATACAACTTTGGATGTGCTATGGTGAGTGCTGTGAAGTGTGTAAACCTGGCGATTCACAGATCTGTACCCCTGGGGATAAAAATATATTATATGTTTATAAAAAAATAATAATAAAAAATCAAGTATGTAAAAAAAATGTATACAACTTTGGGAATTGAAAGAATCACTAAAAAATCATGGGTACATACAGCATCATTCCATTTCCATAGAACTCAAGAAGGTGCACAGAAAGCTCTAACTACTTCAATTTTTTAAAAATTTATTATTTCTTTTCAGCATAACAGTTTTCATTGTTTTTGCACCACACCCAGTGCTCCATGCAATCCATGCCCTTTCCAATACCCAACACCTGGTTCCCCCAACCTCCCACCTCCTGCACCTACAAAACCTTCAGGTTGTTTTTCAGAGTCCATAGTCTCTCATCGTTCACTTCCCCTTCCAATTTCCCTCAACTCCCTTCTCTCCATCTCACCTTGTCGTGCATGTTATTTGTTATGCTCTCTCTGCTTGACTTATTTCACTCAGCATAATCTCTTCCAGTCCCGTCCATGTTGCTACAAAAGTTGGGGATTCAAGTAATACCCCTAATACGAGAGCATCCTTTCTGATGGAAGCATAATAGCCCATAGTGTATATGGACCACATCTTCCTTATCCATTTGTCCACTGAAGGGCATCTTGGTTCTTTCCACAGTTTGTCGACTGTGGCCATTGCTGCTATAAACACTGGGTTACAGATGGCCCTTCTTTTCACTCTATCTGTATCTTTGGGGTAAATACCCAGGAGTGCAATGGCAGGGTCATAGGGAAGCTCTATTTTTAGTTTCTTGAGGAATCTCCACACTGTTTTCCAAAATGGCTGCACCAACTTGCATTCCCGCCAACAGTGTAAGAGGGTTCCCCTTTCTCCACATCCTTTCCAACACATGTTGTTTCCTGTCTTGCTAATTTTGGCCATTCTAACTGGTGTAAGGTAGTATCTCAATGTAGTTTTAATTTGAATCTCCCTGATGGCTAATGATGATGAACATTTTTTCATGTGTGTGATAGCCATTTGTATGTCTTCATTGGAGAAGTGTATCTACTTTATTATGCAGTTGTTAGGGTGTAATCCCTCCACCTTCGCTTTCAGAAAAGGCAATTCACCTTGTCCTCAGAAAAGGCAATATTGAATCATAAACATAACTTCAAGAGATGTTTTAAGGCAAGAAGAAATGTGAAATACCTTGTTGGGTTCAAATAAGTTTAAGATTAAGGGTTGTGTGTATGTAAATGTATGTATATTCATGTATATATTTATTTCAAGAAAACACACTCACATGCATGGATGTACATGCACAAGGTTCATAACCCCCATTATAACTCATTATACCTGTCTATAGTGTTGAAAGAAAGCTTGAGAGAAACTTGGAGGGTAAATGAATGAAAAGAATGAGCACTTGCTTTC
Organism: Mustela nivalis; assembly: GCF_964662115.1. NCBI lineage: Eukaryota > Metazoa > Chordata > Mammalia > Carnivora > Mustelidae > Mustela > Mustela nivalis. The sequence continues at coordinate 204,992,651 of NC_139020.1, read as the reverse complement.
ACGTGGACTGCTAGGAATGTAGAAATTCAGACCCCAAAATTTAGAGAACAGGTGGCCTGAACTTTCAAAATGTATCACTTTTCTTACCTACATGCCCAGAGGCCTCAAAGACAGAACCACACTGACATTATGCAAGGAGAACTCCTCTGTACCAGCTAATTGGGCTGAGTATCTCCAAAGTGACTTTAGATTTAAATCTCATGATTATAACATTTCACTATAAAGACATTCTCTGTCAAAAAGCCATGTCTACATCCTGGCAGACAACACACAAAATAAGTTTTTTGTTGATCTGACTGCAGTAAACTCTTCAATGAAAAAAAAAAAATGTATATATTTTTTTCTTATCGTTAAGGTAGGGCTTCAGCACAAAATGCCCTTACCCAAAGAAGGTAAGTGAATGATTTGAGAGGCTTAAATTAAACTTCTTCAAAAAAAAAAAAGTATTGGAGAAATGTCTTTGTCCCTTTTTATTGCTGCTATCACCAATTACCACACTGAGGGGTTAATAGAAACAAATTTATACTCTTCTAGTCCTTGAGGTCAATGCAATGCAAAAATGAATCTTTTGGGGCTAAAATCAAGATGTCTCAGCAGGCATGGAGTTTCCTCAAAATGTTGAAAATAGAACTACCAGAGGGGGAAAAAGATGGCGGGGAAGTAGGAGGAGGTGCCTTTTCAACCTGTACCCCAAAGTGAGCTGGTTACCTACCAAAGAACTCCAATCACCCATGAAATCAGCCTGAGATCAGAATTATACACGTATGGATCTCTACAGGGCCAGAAGATGCCAGTGGGCAGGAAAAGTGGTGTGGGAATGGTGGACTAATATCGGAAGATAAACAAAAGGGGGAGGGAGCCACCAGAGGTGACCTGTTGGAAAGTAATACCCCAATAAGAGCGAGAGTGCCCTGCGTCTGGGGACCAGCATTAACTTGGAGACTGGCTGAAAGCACTCCAAAAGAGCAAAGGATCACAGTGGGGAAATTGTGGGAATCAGGGCAGCTATGGACAGGGGCTTAAGTCCCCAGTCCCAGGACAGCCTCCCCTGGCGCTGAGCCAGAGAGAGTGTGGCGAAGAAACCAGCTCTTGGTCCCTAGCCTGCCAGCACGCCCCAGAACGCATGGGGTCCGGCTCCTGTGAGGGGATGGGAGACACACCAGACAGCAGAACGCTGGAGCCCTGCTATAGAGCCTGAGATGCATGCACCCCTCATCCTCCCCTGAGAGAGGTAGAAAGGCACAGCCAGCGCCCTTTGATATGCACCATTGTTTCAGAGCCTAAGATGTATGCCCCAAATTTTACCCCCAGAGAGGTGTGCAAAGGCCCAGCTTGGTGCTTTCGGACCTGTGCCTGGTTCTCAGAGCCTGAGACCCCCGTGTGACCCACAGCCTCCCCTGAAAGAGGTGCACGCAAGCTGGGCACTCTTAAACCCAGATAGACCAGGCACTCCCAGCCCCGGTCCAGTGGGAAAATCTCAGTGTGCGATCACTGCTTGGAACCTCTCTGGCAGTCTGGAGGTGCCCAGACGGCCACCACTGCCATGGCTTTGGGTAAAAGCAAAAGATGGGATTGGGAGGGAGACAAACCATAAGTAACTCTTAATCTCACAAAACAAACTAAGGGTTGCTGGGGGGAGGGGGTTTGGGAGAAGGGGGTGGGATTATGGACATTGGGGAGGGTATGTGCTTTGGTGAGTGCTGTGAAGTGTGTAAACCTGGTGATTCACAGACCTGTACCCCTGGGGATAAAAATATATGTTTATAAAAAATAAAAAATTATATTAAAAAAAAAAAAAAAAGATCCTGCATCCCCAGGGACTGCGACTTGGAACTTGCTCTGCCAGTGGCCAAGGGGGAACTTATTTGGGCTCTGCAGCCAGACTGAGGCTTCTTTCTGAGAGGGAGGTCAGAGTGATATTTGTTTTCCTCTAAAACTACAAAAACCATCAAAAGTGGTCAAGGTCAGAGAAAAAAAAAAGTGAACAAACATAAAAACCATCAGAGAATGAAAGCCTGAAAAAAACAGTTTCCTCAGAGCCCACCCTCTTGAGGGGGGGAGGGAGGACTTAACTCAGGAAAAATCATTGACTCACAACCCATGTGGCAGGCCCTTCCCCCAGAAAACAAACCAAGAAAGAAAAAGAAAAAAAAGGACGACAAGAGAACAACCACCACTACTTCATAGGAAAACTTTTATTTTTTACTCATTCCCACTACACTGGTTCATTTTTTTTTTTTGTATATAGATAATTTTTTTAACCTATTTACCATCACAGTGTGCTGTCCAGTACATCAAATTCCATAATAACATTCTAAACTGAACTTTTTGATACAACACCTGTGTTTTTCTTTTCCATTTCTATCTTTTGAATTTTTTTTAATTGTAGTTTAGTTTAGTCTAGCTTATTTCTTTTTATTTTTATTTTCTAATATTCATATAGAGTTAAACTTCAAAGTAGTCCCCTTTTCCCAATCAATACTACCCATATAGGTAAACCGATTTTTAATACCCCTTTATCTTAGCTGAGTCCTTTAACAAAGATATCAAGATACATCCAGGAAGAATCAAATCAAAATTCCTCGCCCACACTGAGAATGGATAACCACTCTCCCAACTTTTTATTCCACCACTGTTTCTATGTTTTTGTGTTTGTCCTGATAGTATATAAATCTTACACTTGGGGTTCTTTTTGAAAAGGTTCTTCCTTTATTTACATATATTTTTATTACTCTTGTCATATACTTTTATCAGTCACTTTGTTTGTCTGCATTTGTTTGTATACTTCCTAAATCTTACCTTGGGGCCCATTTGGGCTGAACCTTCTCATTAATCTTCCCTTTCTCTCCAGTCTCTCTCTCTCTCTCTTTTCTTTTTTTTTTTTTTTCTTTTCTTTTGTCTCTCGTTTGGGTGGGGAATCCTGATCGCTCAGAAGTGTCCCAGGGTGCACCTTGACTACACCACGGTCAATACATCAAGCTATATCTGTTCAGTCATCTCTCACCAAAATGACTAGGAGGAGGAATGCCCAACAGAAGAAAAATAGAGAGGATAGACCTTCCGCAACAGAGCTAACGGATATCAACATAGACAATATGTCAGAGAAGAAATCAGGCTAACAATTATCCAGGCAATAGCTAGGTTGGAGAAAGCCATGGATGACCAAACAGAATTGATTAAGGCTGAGCTGAAAGCGAACAGAGATGATGTTCAGAATGTTAGGGCGGAGCTTAAAGCTACCAGGGCTGAGGTACACAATCCTCTCAATGAGTTCCAATCTAATCTAAAGTCTCTCAAAGCTAGAGTAACTGAGACAGAAGATAGAGTTAGTGATCTGGAGGACAAACAGATAGAGAGAAAGGATCAGGAGAAAGCCTGGAACAAACAGCTTAGAAACCACGAAAACAGAATCAGGGAAATAGATGATGCCATGAAGCATTCCAACATCAGAATTATTGGAATCCTTGAAAGGGAGGAGAAAGAAAGAAGTCTAGAAGATATAGTGGAACAAGCTCTTCATGAAAATTTTCCCAACTCGTGAATGGAACCAGCGCTCATGTACTAGAGGCTGAATGGTCTCCACAAAAGATTATACATTCCAAAAAAACATCATGACAACTGATAGCCAAATTGAAGAGACATAATTGTAGGTATAATCTCTTGAAAGCCACTAGGACAAAGAGTCTCCTTACTTACAAAGAAAAGCCCATCAGAATAACGTCAGACCTGTCCACAGAGACTTGGCAAGCCAGAAAGGGCTGGCAAGATATATTCAGGGCACTAAATGAGAAGAACAGGCAGTCAAGAATACTTTATCCAGCAAGACTGACATTCAAAATGGATGGAGAGATAAAGAGTTTCCAAGACCGGCAAGGCTTAAAAGACTATGCAACCACCAAGCCGACACTGCAGTAAATATTAAGGGGGGTTCTATAAAAGAAAAAAAATCCTAAGAATAGCATTGAACAGAAATACAGAGACAATCTACAGAAAGAAGGACTTCAAAGGTAACTCGATGTCAATAAAAACGTTTCTATCAATAATCACTCTCAATGTGAATGGCCTAAATGTGTCCATAGAACGCGACAGGGTTGCAGATTGGATAAAACAACAGGACCCATCCATATGTTGTCTACAAGAGACCCATTTTGAATCTAAACATACATCCAGACTGGAAGTGAAGGGATGGAGAAGAATTTCTCATGCCAGTGGACCTCAAAAGAAGGCTGGATTAGCGATTCTCGCATCATATAAATTGGATTTTAAACTAAAGACTGTAGTCAGAGATATAGAAGGACACTACATAATCCTTAAAGGGACTATCCACCAAGATGATATAACAATTGTAAATATCTATGTCCCCAATATGGGAAGAGCCAATTACATAAGAAAACTGTTAATCAAGATAGAGTCATATTGATATGAATACACTAATAGTAGGAAATATTAACACTCCTCTCTCAGAAATAGATCATATTAGCAGAAAATCAATAAAGAAACAAGAGCACTGAATGACACATTGTAACAGATGGACCTCATAGATATTTGCAGAACATTCCACCCTAAAACAACAGAATACTCATTCTTCTCAAGTGACCATGGAAAACTTCTCCAGAATAGACCACATACTGGGTCACAAATCAGGATGCAACCAATACCAAAAGACTGAGATGATTTCTTGCATATTCTCATATCACAATTCTTTGAAACTGGAACTCAATAACAAGGAAAAGTTTGGAAGGAACTCAAACACCTGGAAGCTAAAGACCACCTTGCTTAAGAATGCTTGGATCAACCAGGAGATCAAAGAAAAACTGAAACAATTCATGGAAACCAATGAGAATAAAGACACTTCGGTCCAAAACCTATGGGAAACAGCAAAGGTGGTCCTAAGGCAGAAATACATAGCCATCCAAGCCCCTCTCAAAAAAAATTAAAAAATCCAGAACACAGCAGCATTCTCTACACCTTAAAGAACTGAAGAATCAACAATAAATGAAGTTCCACATGTAAGAAGGGAAATAATCAAGATTGGAGCTGAGATCAATGAGGTAGAAACCAGAGATACAGTAGAACGTATCAATGAAACTAGAAGCTGTTTTTTTGAGAAAATCAATAAGATCGATAAACCATTGGCTACACTATTCCAAAAAAAAAGAGAGAAAGCCCAAATTCAAAAATTATGAATGAAAAGGCAGAGATCACAACTAACACCAAGGAAGTTGAAACAATCATCAGAAGATATTATCAACAGTTAGATGCCAATAAGCTTAGCAACCTAGATGAAATGGATGCATTCCTGGAAAACTATAAACTCTCAAAATTGAACCAGGAAGAAATCGACAACCTGAATAGACCGATATCTAGTAACGAGATTGAAGCAGTGATCAAAAACCTCCCAATAAACAAGAGCCCAGGACCTGACAGATTCTCTGGGAAATTCTACTAAACTTTCAAAGAAGAAATAAGACCTATGCCCCTGAAGCTGTTTCAAAAAATTGAAGAAGAAGGAAAACTTCCAGACTCTATCTAAGAAGCCAGCATCACCCTGATCCCCAAACGAGGCAAAGACCCTATCAAAAAGGAAAATTTCAGAGCAATATCACTGAGGAATATGGATGCTAAGATTCTCACCAAGATCCTAGCAAACAGGATCCAACAGTACATTAAAAAGATTATCCACCGTGACCAGGTGGGATTCATCCCTGGGCTACAAGGATGGTTCAACATTCGCAAATCAATCAATGTGATAGAACAAATTAATATGAAAAGAGAGAAGAACCACATGTTCCTCTCAATAGATGCAGAAAAAGCATTTGACAAAATCCAGCATCCGTACCTGATTAAAACGCTTCAAAGTATAGGGATAGAGGGAACATTCATGAACTTCATCAAATCTATCTATGAAAAAATCACAGCAAATATAATCCTCAATGGGAAAAAGTTTTCAGCCTTCCCGTTGAGATCAGGAACAAGACAAGGATGCCCACTCTCACCACTCTTGTTCAACATAGTATTAGAAGTCCTAGCAATAGCAATCAGACAACAAAGAGAATTAAAAGGTATCCAAATTGGCAATGAAGTAGTCAAATTCTGTCTCTTCGCAGATGACATTATTCTTTAATGGAAAAACCAAAAGACTCCACCCCAAGCTACTAGAACTCATACAGCAATACAGCAACGTGGCAGGATACAAAGTCAATGTATAGAAATCAGTGGCTTTCTTATACACTAACAATGAAAATACAGAAAGGGACATTAGAGAATCAATTTTATTTACTATAGCACCAAAAACCATAAGATACCTAGGAAATAAACCTAACCAAAGAGGTAAAGAATCTGTATTTGAGGAACTACAGAACACTCATGAAAGAAATTGAAGAAGACACAAAAAGATGAAAGACAATTCCATGCTCTTGGATCGGAAGAATAAACATTGTTAAAATGTCTATACTGCCTAGAGCAATCTATCCTTTTAATGCCATTCCGATTAAAATTCCACTGGTATTCTTCAAAGAGCTGGAGCAAAGAATCCAAAAATTTGTATGGAATCAGAAGAGACCCCGAATCGCTAAGGAAATGTTAAAAAAACAAAAATAAAGATGGGAGCATCACGTTACCTGATTCCAAGCTTTACTACAAAGCTGTGATCACCAAGACAGCATGGTACTGGCATAAAAACAGACACATAGAGTAGAGAGCCCAGATATGGACCCTCAACTCTATGGTCAATTAATCTTCAACAAAACAGGAAAAAATATACACTGGAAAAAAGACAGTCTCTTCAATAAATGGTGCTGGGAAAACTGGGCAGCTATATGTAGAAGAATGAAACTCGACCATTCTCTTACACCGTACACAAAGATAAACTCAAAATGGATAAAAGACCTCAACATGAGAGCTTGAATCCTAGAGGAGAACACAGGCAGTAACCTCTTTGATATCAGCCACAGCAACTTCTTTCAAGATATGTCTCCAAAGGCAAAGGAAACAAAAGGGAAAATAAACTTTAGGGACCTCATCAAAATTAAAAGCTTCTGCACAGCAAAGGAAACAGTCAAGAAAACAAAGAAGCAACCCACGGAATGGGAGTAGATATTTGCAAATGACAGTACAGACAAAAGGTTGATATCCAGGATCTATAATGAACTCCTCAAACTCAACACACACAAAACAGACAATCCTATCAAAAAATGGGCAGAAGATATGAACACACACTTCGCCAATGAAGACATACAAATGGCTATCCGACACATGAAAAATGTTCATCATCACTAGCCCTCAAAGAGATTCAGATTAAATCCACATTGAAATGTCATTAAATCCACATTGAGTTAGAATGGCCAAAATTAGCAAGACAGGAAACAACATGTTTTGGAGGGGATGTGGAGAAAGGAGAACCCTTTTACACTGTTGGTGGGAATGCAAGTTGGTGCAGCCTCTTTGGAGAACAGTGTGGAGATTCCTCAAAAAAATTAAAAATAAAGCTTCCCAATGACCCTGCAATTGCACTCCTGGCTATTTACTCCAAAGATACAGATGGAGTGAAAAGAAGGGCCATCTGTGGGCGCCTGGGTGGCTCAGTGGGTTGAGCCGCTGCCTTCGGCTCAGGTCATGATCTCAGGGTCCTGGGATCAAGTCCCGCATCAGGCTCTCTGCTCAGCAGGGAACCTGCTTCCCTCTCTCTCTCTCTCTCTCTCTGCCTGCCTATCTTTAAAAAAAAAAGGGGGCCATCTGTACCCCAATGTTTATAGCAGCAATGGCCACGGTCGCCAAACTGTGGAAAGAACCAAGATGCCCTTCAACGGACGAATGGATAAGGAAGATGTAGTCCATATACACTATGGAGTATTATGCCTCCATCAGAAAGGATGAATACCCAACATTTGTAGCAACATGGACGGGACTGGAAGAGATTATGCTGAGTGAAATAAGTCAAGCAGAGAGAGTCAATTATCATGTGGTTTCACTTATTTGTGGAGCATAACAAATAGCATGGAGGACATGGGGAATTAGAGAGGAGAAGGGAGTTTGGGTAAATTGGAATGGGAGGTGAACCATGAGAGACTTTGTACTCTGAAAAACAATCTGAATGGTTTGAAGTGGGGCGGGTGGGAGGTTGGTATACCAGGTGGTGGGTATTATAGAGGGCACGGATGGCATGGAGCACTGGATGTGGTGATAAAATAATGAATACTGTTATGCTGAAAATAAATATAAAATTAATTTTAAAAAAATGAAAAGAAAATAGAACTACCTTATGACCCAGCAGTTGCACTACTGGGTAGTTACCCTAAAGATACAAACGTAGTGATCCAAAGGGGCACATGCACCCGAATGTTTATAGCAGCAATGTCTACAGTAGCCAAACTATGTAAGGAACCTAGATTTTCATCAACAGATGAATGAATAAAGAAGAAGTGTTATATATACACAATGAAATACTATGCAGCCATCAAAAGAAATGAAATCTTGCCATTTGCAAGGATGTGGATGGAACTAGAGTGTATCGTGCTTAGTGAAATAAGTCAATCGGAGAAAAATAACTATCATATGATCTCCCTGATATGATGAAGTGGAGATGCAACATGGGGGGGTAAAGGGGGTAGGAGAAGAAATATGAAACAAGATGGGATTGGGATGGAGACAAACCATAAATGACTCTTAATCTCACAAAAAAAAAAAAATGAGGGTTGCTGCGGGGAGGGTGTTTGGGAGAAGGGGGGTGGGGTTATGGACATTGGGGAGGGTATGTGCTATTGTGAGTGCTGTGAAGTGTGTAAACCTGGCGATTCACAAACATGTAAATAAAATATATTATATATTATATGTTTATAAAAAATAAAAAAATTTTAAAAAATGATGTCTCAGCAGGACACAGAGAGCAGTAATTTCTTCCACATTATGTGATTCTGAGGCACTATGTATTCTCCACAAAAATGAATATCCTTCCAAACTCTTCTTGGCACGTGAAAAAGATCTTCATTAGGTTCACCCTTTTTTGTGTGTGTTCAGTTAGCCAACATATAGAACATCATTAGTATTTGATGTAGTGTCCAATGATTCATTACTTGCATATAACACCCAGTGCTCATCACAACACACACCATTTAAGATTTACTTATTTATCTGATAGAGAGCAAGAAAAAGGAATGAGGCAGAAGGAGATTGAGAGAGAATCTCGAGCAGACTCCTAGCTGAGCATGGAGCCCAAAGTTGGGGTTCACCCCTGGAGCTGGAAATCATGATCCAAGCTGAAACCAAGAGTTGAAAGCACAACTGAATGAGCCACCCAGATGCCCTTAGAGTCACTTTTAAACAATTATCCAAAATTAACTTTAATAACTGAATGATTAAAAATGTTGCTGCATGGCAAGATATCCTAAAAACAAATGGCTTGCTATAATATCTATACTATCAAGTGGAATTGTTTGGTGATGGATTGTTCTAATCTTTGTTGCTTTCCTCAAGAGTCTTGAACCAACTGTGTGTCAGCTGGGGGAGATCTGCTGATCTTTTCTGGGAATCCTAATATACCTGGGGATTAGCTAGCTTGTTGTGGCTGAGCTATGGTGGCCTTGGCTTTTACAGCTTAGCCCTGCTCCACCTGTCCTCACTTCCTCTAGCAGCCCACCTAGCTTAATTCCCTTTTTCAAGACAGAGTTCCAAGAAAGAGCAGCAGAAATGCACCAAGGCTCTCAGGTCCACTGTCATTCCTACCATATTCTGCTAGCCACAGCAAATAAAAAATCCTAACCCAGCCCAAATATAAGGCAGAGGAAAAGTCTTCACCACTTGAGGGAATGTGTTGGTCACATTGACAAAGACTGGGCTATAGAGAAAGATGAGGATCTAGGGCCATCTCTGAAAATAGTCTACCCCTGGTGTGAATTACAATCTGAAAGTTTTCATTTCCACTTTCCCTTTCAGCAGTGGAATGATCTCAGAGAAGACACTGAGACTGAATTATGTGTATACTGGGCTGTTATGGAAATTCTCCTTCACAGGGTCAGGCTTTCCCCCAAAAGGAAAATATTTACCCCTTGCCTAATGATTACCATTTCTACTCTAGGAGAAGATCAAATAAATAAAATCTTGTCATTCCAGATTCCTCAGAGAACAGGGACCTTGTATGTAACTCACTGATTAATGGAGCTAAGAACTGTTGCATCACTGATCTTATCTTCTTGGCATCCTTATGTAGATACTGTTTTCCTATTGACTGACCTTCCCATTGACATATGCATAATGGTTTTCATCCTGGTACTTTGTTTTATTTATTTTTTTATGGGGAGTGCTCCACTGGAAGGAGGTGACATTTGGAATGCAAATAGAAGACAGAGACATAAGAATATTTTTCCTCATTTACCCACTTTTATCGAAATACAATAGACAAACAAAAATTGTGAAAGTTGGAGGGCGGACAAGATGGCAGGGAAGTAGGAGGAGGCGCCTTTTCAACCTGTACCCCCAAGTGAGCTGATTACCTACCAAAGAACTCCAATCACCCATGAAATCAGCCTGAGATCAGAATTATACACATCTTGATCTCTACAGGGGCAGAAGATGCCAGTGAACAGGTAAAGCGGAGTGGGAATGGTGGACTGATAATGGAAGATAAACAAAAGGGGGAGGGAGCCACCAGAGGCGACCAGTTGGAAAGTAATACCCCAATATGAGTGAGAGTGCCCTTGCGTCTGGGGACCAGCATTAACTTGGAGACTGGTTGAAAGCACTCCAAAAGAGCAAAGGATCCAGGGGTGGGGGGAGGGGGGGATTGTGGGAATCGGGGAGGCTAGGGACAGGGACTTAAGTCCCCAGTCCCAGGACAGCCTCCCCTGGCACTGAGCCAGAGAGAGTGCGGCAGAGAAACCAGCTCTTGGTCCTTAAGCGGCCAGCGTGCCTGAGAACACATGGGGTCTGGCTCCTGTGAGGGGATGGGAGACACGCTGGAAGGCAGAACGCTGGAGCCTTGCTATAGAGCCTGAGATACTCATTCCCCACATCCTCCCCTGAGGGACAAAGGCCCAGCCAGCACCCTTTGATACGTGACATTGTTTCAGAGCCTAAGACTCGTGCACCAAACTTTCCCCCAGAGAGTTGCGCGAAGGCCCAGCCTGGTGCTTTCGGATCTGCGCCCAGTTCTCAGAGCCCGAGATGCACGGGGGACCCACAGCCTCCCCTGAAATTGGTGCACGTAAGCCAGGAGCTCTTAGACCCAGAAAGACCAGGCACTCACAACCCGGGCCAGCAGGAAAATCTCAGTGTGTGATTGCTGCTTGGAACCTCTCTGGCAGTCTGGAGCTGCCCAGACAGCCACCACTGCCATGGTTTGGGTACAAGCAAAAGATCCTGCGTCCCCAGGGACCTCGACTCGGAACTTGCTCTGCCAGTGGCCAAGGGGGAACTTATTTAGGCTCTGCAGCCAGACTGAGGCTTCTCTCTGAGAGAGAGAGGTCAGGGTGCGGTTTGTTTTTCTCTAAAACTACAAAAACTGTCAAAAGCAGTCAAAGTGAGAGAAAAAAAAAAGTGAAACCACCAGAAAACAAAAGCCTAAAAAAAAAACAGTTCCTCAGAGCCCACTCCCTTGAGGGGGGGGGGGGGGCGGGAGGACTTAACTCAGGGAACATCATTGACTGAAAACACACGTGGCAGGCCCCTCCCCCAGAAAAAATACCAAGAAAGAAAAAAAAAAGAGAAAAAAAAAGGACTACAAGAGAACAACCACTACTTCATAGAAAAACTTTCATTTTTCACTCGTTCCCACTATTCTGGTTCATTTTTTTATATATAGATAAATTTTTAACCTATTTACCATCACAGCGAGCTGTCCAGTACATCAAATTCCATAATAACCTTCTAACCTGAACTTTTTGATACATACACCTATTTTTTTCTCTTGCAATTTTATTTTTTGAATTCCTTTTTTTAAATTTTAGTTTAGTTTAGTCTAGTCTAGTTTGTTCCTTTTTATTTTTATTTTCTAGTATTCATATAGAGTTAAACTTCAAAGTAATCCCCTTAGCCAATCAACACTACCCCGATAGGGAAACCAATATTTAATCCCCCTTTATCTTAGGAAAGTTGAGTCCTCTAACAAAGATATCAAGATACATCCAGGAAGAATAAAAAAAAAAAAAAAAAAAACCTTCCTCGCACACACTGCGAATTTATAACCACTCTCCAATATTTTTCTTCCACCAGTGTTTCTATGTTTTTGTGTTTGTCCTGATAGCATATAAATCTTACACTTGGGGTTCTTTTTGACGAGGTTCTTCCTTTATTTGCATATATATAGTATTTTTTTCTCTTGTCATATACTTTTATCAGTCTTTTTCTTTGTCTGTTTTTGTTTGTCTACTTCATAAATCTTACCTTGGGGCCAATTTGGTCTGAACCTTCTCTTTCAACTTCCCTTTCTTTCCTGTCTCCCTCTCTCTCTCTTCTTCCTTTTTTCTTTTCTTTTCTTTTCTTTTTTTCTTTTTGTCTCTCTCTCTTTTTCTTTTCTTTTTTTTTTTGTCTCTCGTTTGGGTGTAGAATCCTGCTTGCTCGGAAGCGTTCCAGGGTGCACCTTGACTGCACCACAGATGTACATCCAGCTACATCTGTTCAGTCATCTCTCTCCAAAATGACTAGGAGGAGGAATGCCCAACAGAAGAAAAATACAGAGGACAGACCTTCTGCAACAGAGCTAACAGCTATCAACATAGACAATATGTCGGAAAGAGAATTCAGGCTAATAATTATCCAGGCAATAGCTAGGTTGGAGAAAGCCATGGATGACCAAACAGAACTGAGTAGGGCTGAGCTGAAAGCGATGAGAGATGATGTTCACAATGTTAGAGCGGAGCTTAAAGCTACCAGGGAGGACGTTCACAATGCTCTCAATGAGTTCCAATCTAATCTAAATGATCTCAAAGCTAGGGTAACTGAGAAAAAAGATAGAATTATGATCTGGAGGACGAAAAGATAGAGAGAAAGGATCAGGAGGAAGCCTGGAACAAACAGCTTAGAAGCCACGAAAACAGAATCAGGGAAATAAATTATGGCATAAAACATTCCAACGTGAGAATTATTGGAATCCCTGAAGGAGAGGAGAATGAAAGAAGTCTAGAAGATATAGTGGAACAAGTTCTTCATGAAAATTTTCCCAATCTCACGAATGGAACCAGCATTCATGTACTAGAGGCTGAAGGGTCTCCACAAAAGATTATACATTCCAAAAAAACATCACGACAACTGATAGTCAAATTGAGCAGTCATGATTGTAGGTATAATCTCTTGAAAGATGCTAGGGCAAAGAGGCTCCTTACTTACAGAGGAAAGCCCACCAGAATAACGTCAGACCTGTCCACAGAGACCTGGCAAGCCAGAAAAGGCTAGCAAGATATATTCAGGGCACTAAATGAGAAGAACATGCAGTCAAGAATACTTTATCCAGCAAGACTGACATTCAAAATGGATGGAGAGATAAAGAGTTTCCAAGATCGGCAAGGCTTAAAAGACTATGCAACCACCAAGCTGACACTGCAGGAAATATTAAGGGGGGTTCTATAAAAGAGAAAAAATCCTAAGAATAGCATTGAACAGAAATATAGAGACAGTCTAGAGAAAGAAAGACATCTAAGGTAACACAATGTCAATAAAAATGTATCTATCAATAATCACTCTCAATGTGAATGGCCTAAATGCGCCCATAAAACGCCACAGGGTTGCAAATTGGATAAAACGACAGGACCCATCCATATGTTGTCAACAAGAGACCCATTTTGAACCTAAAGATACACCCAGACTGAAAATGAAGGGATGGAGAAGAATTTTTCATGCCAATGGGCCTCAAAAGAAGGCTGGGTTAGTGATTCTCATATCAGACAAATTAGATTTTAAACTAGTAAAAAAAGACTGTAGTCAGAGATACAGAAGGACACTACATAATCTTTAAAGGGACTATCTACCAAGATGATATAACCATTGTAAATATCTATGCCCCCAATAGGGGATCAGCCAACTACATAAGAAAACTGTTAATTAAGATAAAGAGTCATATTGATATAAATACACTAATCGTAGGAGATCTTAACACGCCTTTCTCAGAAATAGACCATCGAAGCAGAAATAAAGAAACAAGAGCATTGAATGACATATTGGACCAGATGCACCTCATAGATATACACAAAACATTCCACCCTAAAGCAACAGAATACTCATTCTTCTTAAGTGCACAGGGAACCTTTTCAAGAATAGACCACATACTGGGTCACAAATCAGGACTCAACTGATACCAAAAGACTGAGATGATTCCCTGCATATTCTCAGATCACAATGCTTTGAAACTGGAGCTCAGTCACAAGGAAAAGCTCAAAAGGAATTCAAATACCTGGAAGCTAAAGGCCACCATGCTTAAGAATGCTTGGATCAACCAGGATTATCAAAGAAGAACTGAAACAATTCATGGAAATCAATGAGAATGAAGACACTTCTGTCCAAAACCTATGGTATACAGCAAAGGTGGTCCTAAGGGGGAAATACATAGCCATCCAAGGCTCCCTCAAAAAAATTAAAAAATCCAGAACACAGCACCTGTCTCTACACCTTAAAGAACTGGAGAATCAACAACAAATCAAACCAACTCCACACATAAGGAGGAAAATATTCAAGATTAGAGCTGAGATCATGAGGTAGAAACCACTGATACAGTAGAATGTATCAATGAAACTAGAAGCTGGTTTTTTGAAAGAATCAATAAGATCAATAAACCATTGGTCACACTAATCCAAAAGAAAAGAGAGAAAGCCCTAATTCATAAAATTATGAATGTATTATGCCTCCATCAGAAAGGATGAATACCCAACTTTTGTAGCAACATGGACGGGACTGGAAAAGATTATGGTGAGTGAAATAAGTCAAGCAGAGAGAGTCAATTATCATATGGTTTCACTTATTTGTGGAGCATAACAAATATCATGGAGGATAAGGGGTGTTAGAGAGGAGAAGGGAGTTGGGGTAAATTGGAAGGGGAGGTGAATCATGAGAGACTATGGACTCTGAAAATCAATCTGTGGGCTTTGAAGTGGCGGGGGTGTGGGAGGTTGTGGTACCAGGTGGTGGGTATTATAGAGGGCACAGATTGCATGAAGCACTGGGTGTGGTGAAAAAATAATGAATACTCTTTTTCTGAAAATAAATAAATTGAAAAAAATAAATGAATGTTAAAGAAAAATTAAAAAAAAATTATGAATGAAAAGGGAGAGATCACAACTAACACCATGGAAGTAGAAACAATCATCAGAAGTTACTATCAACAGTTATATGCCAATAAGCTTAGCAACATAGATAAAATGGATGCATTCCCGGAAAACTATAAACTACCAAAATTGAACCAGGAAGAAATCAACAACCTGAATAGACTGATATCTAGTAACAACATTGAAGCACTGACTAAAAACCTCCCCCCCCCCACAAAAAAAAGAGCTCAGGACCTGACATATTCCCTGGGGAATTATACCAAACTTTCAAAGAAGAAATAACACCTATGCTCCTGAAGCTGTTTCAAAAAATTGAAGCAGAAGGAAAACTTCCAGACTCTTTCTATGAATCCAGCATTACCCTGATCCCCAAACCAGGCAAATACCCTACCAAGAAAGAGAATTTCAGACCAATATCACTGATGAATATGGATGCTAAGATTCTCACCAAGATCCTAGCAAACAGGATCCAATAGCACATTAAAAAGATTATCCACCGTGACCAGGTGGGATTCATCCCTGGGCTACAAGGATGGTTCAACATTCGCAAATCAATCAATGTGATACAACAAATTAATAAGAGAAGAGAGAAGAACCACATGGTCCTCTCAATCAATGCAGAAAAAGCATTTGACGAAATCCAGAATCCGTTCCTGATTAAAATGCTTCCAAGTATAGGGATAGAGGGAACATTCCTGAACCTCATCAAATCTATCTATGAAAGACCCACAGCAAATATCATCCTCAATGGGAAAAAGCTTGCAGCCTTCCCGTTGAGATCAGGAACAAGACAAGGATGCTCACTTTCACCACTCTTGTTCAACATAGTATTAGAAGTCCTAGCAACAGCAATCAGACAACAAAGAGAAATAAAAGGTATCCAAATTGGCAATGAAGAAGTCAAACTCTCTCTCTTTGCAGATGACATGATTCTTTATATGGAAAACCCAAAAGACTCCACCCCCAAACTACTAGAACTCATACAGCAATTCAGCGATGTGGCAGGATACAAAGTCAATGTACAGGAATCAGTGGCTTTCTTATACACTAACAATGAAAATACAGAAAGGGAAATTAGAGAATCGATTCCATTTACTATAGCATAGTTTAAACATATACCTTGGTGATCACTACATATAGTTAGTAAATACATCCATCACTTCACAAAGTTATCATTTATTTTTGTTGTAGGAACATTCACTATGTACACTGTTATCAACATTCAAGTATACAACATAATAGAATTAAGTGTATTGACAATGTTGTACATAAGTTCCCTGAACACATTCATCTTATAACTGTTTGTAGGCTTTCACCAGCATCTTCTCATTTTTCCAAACCCCAGGCAAACATCAACCTACTGTTTGTTTCTTTTATTTTAAGATCTTATTTATTAATAGAGAGAGTGAAAAAAATAGAGAGAGAGAGAGAGTGAGCACAAACAGGGGACTATCAGGCAGAGAAAGAAACAGGCTCTCTGCTGAGCAAGGAGCCTGATGGGAGATTCAGTCCCAGGCGCCAGAATTATGACCTGAACCAAAGGCAGACAATTAACCAACTGACTCACTCATGCATCACCTACTCTCTGTTTCTATGAGTTCAGATTTTTGAATTTTATTTATAAGAAAGATCACACAGTAATTATCTTTCTCTGATTATTTCACTTAGTGTAATGCCCTTGGGTTCTTCCATGTTTTAACTAAGGAAAGGCTGTCTTCCTCTTTTTTTAATTTGTTGAATTCCCTTGTACTGATATGCCATCATTATTAATTCCTCTGTTGATGGATACTGGGCTGTTTCCATGTCTTGGCTATTGTGAATAATGTTACAATGGATTGAAGGACACAGATATCCGATATATTGACAAATATGTGGGAATTAAATCACTCACACCAATCAATAAATGCCATACACCCCATTAATAAAATGAAATAGAAAAATCCTATGATCATCTTAATACATGCAGAAAAAAAGCTTTTGACAAAATACAACATCCTTTCATGATTGAAACAAAACAACAACAACAACAACAAACAAACAAATAAACAAAACCTTCAACAAACTGGGTATATGAGGAACATACATCAACATAAAAGAAAAACATATATGACAATCCCACAATAACATTATATCAGTGTTGAATGGTTATAAAACACTTCTCTTTGGGATCAGGAGCAAGACAAGGGTGTCTATTTTCACCCTTTCTTAAAGTAGGACAATTTTCAATGTCATTGACTTATTTTTAATTAGGGCAAGCATCAAAACTTTGTCCTTAGATTTATGAGTGGTTTTGTTTTTAAAGATTTTTTTATTTATTTATTTGACAGAGATTACAAGTAGGCAGAGAGGCAGTCAGAGAGAGGAAGAAGCAGACTCCCTGCTGAGCAGAGAGCCTGATGTGGGGCTTGACCCCAAGACCCTGGGATCATGACCTGAGCTGAAGGCAGAGGTTTAACCGACTGAGCCACCCAGGCAGCCCCAGATTTATGAGTGTTTAATCAATCATCTCTTTTGTATACATCTATTAGATTGAATTTGTTGTTCAATTCTTTAATTGAAGTTCTGTCTATTCTGTTATTAAGAGATGTTTATTAAAATTTCCCACTGTGGTTAGAGATTCCTCTGTTTTTCCTGGGAGTTTTGCCAGATTAGTTTTTATATTTATAAACTGTGTTATTAAATGTATGCAAATTTGTACTTATTATTTATACCTGATAGATGGAAACGTTGGCTCTGTAAAAATATACTCTTTCTCTCTAGGATGAAACTGGAGGGGATTACGCTAAGCGAAATAAGTCAAGAAGAGATAGACATTTATATTTTTTTAAAACACTTCTTTTTTGTTTAAAAGACTTTATTTATTTATTTGACAGAGAGAGATCACAAGTAGGCAGAGAGAGAGGAGGAAGCAGGCTCCCTGCTGAGCAGAGAGCCCGATGTGGGACTCGATCCCAGGACCCTGGGATCATGACCTAAGCCAAAGGCAGTGGCTTAACCCACTGAGCCACCCAGGCACCCGAGATAGACATTTATTATATGGTTTCAATCATATGTGGAACATAAGCAATAGAGGATCATAGGGGAAGGGAGGGAAATCTGAAGGGGGAGAAATCAGAGAGGAAGATGAACCATGAGACACTATGGACACTGGGAAACAGACTGAGGGTTTCAAACAGGAGAGGGTGAGGGGAGGGCATTACAGGGTGATGGGTACTAAGGGAGGGCATGTGTTATGATGGGCACTGGGTGTTATACACAACTAATAAATCACTGATCACTACCTCAAAAACTAATGATGTCCTAAATAAATAAATTAAAAAACAATGAGATACCATTACACAACTATGAGAATGGCTAAAAGCCAAAACACTGAAAACAATAAATGATGCCAAGGATGTAAGCCAATGGACACTTATTCACTGCTGGTCAGAAGGAAAAACACTACAGTCACATGAAGATGGCTTGGCAGTTTCTTGCAAAGTTAAGCATAGCCTTACTGTACAATCCAACAACCATGCTTCTAGGTATTTTCCGAAATTTATTGCAAATTTATGCTCCCACAAAAGTTATGCAGTTCCCAACAGGTGCTAAGTTGTTTGGACACAAGCAATTAACAAAGAATTTGTTTTGCTTTTAGGGGCACCTGAGTAACTCAGTCCTTAAGTGTCTGACTTTAGATCACATCATGATCCCAGAGTCCTAAGATTGAACCTCACATCAGGTTTCCTGCTCAGTGGAAAGCCTGCTTCTCCCTTTCCCACTCCAGTTGCTTGTGCTCCCTCTCTCACTGTCTCTCTCTGTGTGTCAAATAAATAAATAAAAGTCTTTTTAAATTTTTTTTTGTTTTTCTTATGGTTTAGGATGACTATGAGAAAATTACTGAGACCCTGAAGTCATCATTAACTTCTGTGAGAACTCTTAACAAAAAACTACAATACTTATCACAAGAAAGCAAGAATAGCTTTATTATTAACAGACATAATAAACATTAAAGCACTCTCACCACTCTTATTCAACAAAATCCTAGCGATCAATCAGGTGAGATAAAGAAATAAAAAGCATCAAAATAAAAAAAAAGGAAAGAAGTAAAATTGCATATTTATTTACAGATAATAGGAAATAAATATATAAAATTCTGTAGACTCAACCATTATTTATTTTTATTTTGTTTATTTTATTTAATTTGTTTATTTTTTAATGTTTTAAATTTATTTTCAGTGTAAGAGTATTCACATTTTTTTGAGAAATAATTTAATTTTTTAAATTAATTTATTTATTTTCAGCATAACAGTATTCATTGTTTTTGCACCAACCCAGTGTTCCATGCAAACCGTGTTGTCTCCATACCCACCAGCAGGTTCCCCCTACCTCCCACCCCTGCCGCATCAAACCCCTCAGATTGTTTTTCAGAGTCCACAGTCTCTCATGATTCACCTCCCTTCCAATGTCCCTCAACTCCCTTCTGTTCTCTAACTCCCGTTGTCCTCCAAGCTATTTGTTATGGTCCAAAAATAAGTGAGACAATATGATAATTGACTCTCTCTGCTTGACTGATTTCACTCAGCATAATCTCTTCCAGCCGCGTCCATGTTGCTACAAAAGTTGGGTATTCATCCTTTCTGATGGAGGCATAATACTCTATAGTGTGTATATGGACCACATCTTCCTTATCCATTCGTCCGTTGAAGAGCATCTTGGTTCTTTCCATAGTTTGGCAACCGTGGCCATTGCTGCTATAAACATTGGAGTACAGATGGCTCTTCTTTTCACTCCATCTGTATCTTTGGGGTAAATACCCAGGAGTACAATTGCAGGGTCATAGGGAAGCTCTATTTTTAATTTCTTGAGGAATCTCCACAATGTTCTCCAAAGAGGCTGGACCAATTTGCATTCCCACCAACAGTGTAAGAGGGTTCCCCTTTCTCCACATCCCCTCCAACACATGTTGGTTTCCTGTCTTGTTAATTATGGCCATTCTAACTGGGGTAAGGTGATATCTCAATGTGGTTTTAATTTGAATTTCCCTGATGGCTAGGGATGGTGAATATTTTTTCGTGTGTCTGATAGCCATTAGTATATCCTCCTTAGAAAACTGTCTGTTCATATGTTCTCCCCATTTTTTGATATGGTTGTCTGTTTTATATGTGTTGAGTTTCAGGAATTCATTATAGATCCCGGATATCAACTTTTTGTCTGTACTGTCATTTGCAAATATCTTCTCCCATTCCGTGGGTTGCCTCTTTGTTTTCTTCACTGTTTCCTTTGCTGTGCAGAAGCTTTGGTTTTGATGAAGTTCCAAAAGTTTATTTTCCCTTTTTGTTTCCGTTGCCTTTGGAGACATATCTTGAAACAAGTTGCTGTGGCTGATATCGAAGAGATTACTGCCTATGTTCTCCTCTAGGAGTCTGATGGATTCCTGTCTCACGTTGAGGTCTTTGATCCATTTTGAGTTTATCTTTGTGTACGGTGTAAGAGAATGGTCGAGTTTCATTCTTCTACATATAGCAGTCCAGTTTTCCCAGCACCATTTATTGAAGAGACTGTCTTTTTCCCACTGTATATTTTTTCCTGTTTTGTCGAAGATCAATTGACCATAGAGTTGAAGGTCCATATCTGGGCTTTCTACTCTGTTCCACTGGTCTATGTGTCCGTTTTTATGCCAGTACCATGCTGTCTTGGTGATCACAGCTTTGTAGTAAAGCTTGAAATCAGGTAACGTGATGCCCCCAGTTTTATTTTTGTTTTTCAACATTTTCTTAGTGATTTGGGGTCTCTTCTGATTCCATACAAATTTTAGGATTATTTGCTCCAGCTCTTTGAAGAATACTGGTGGAATTTTGATCAGAATGGTAAAAGGATAGTTTTCTCTAGGCAGTATAGACAATTTAACAATGTTTATTTCTCCAATCCAAGAGCATGGAATTGTCTTCCATCTTTTTGTGTCTTATTCAGTTTCTTTCATGAATGTTCTGTAGTTCCTCGAGTACAGATCCTTTAACTCTTTGATTAAGTTTATTCCCAGGTATCTTATGGTTCTTGGTGCTATAGTAAATGGAATCGATTCTCTAATTTCCCTTTCTGTATTTTCATTGTTAGTGTATAAGAAAGCCACTAATTTCTGCACATTGACTTTGTATCCTGCCACATTGCTGAATTGCTTTATGAGTTCTAGTAGTTTGAGGGTGGAGTCTTTTGGGTTTTCCATATAAAGAATCACGTCATCTGCGAAGAGAGAGGGTTTGACTTCTTCATTACCAATTTGGATACCTTTTATTTCTCTTTGTTGTCTGATTGCTGTTGCTAGGACTTCTAATACTATGTTGAAGTAGAGTGGTGAGAGTGGGCATCCTTGTCATGCTTCTGATCTCAACGGGAAGGCTGCAAGCTTGTTCCCATTGAGTTTTCATTGTTTTCGCACCACACCCAGTGCTCCATGCAATCCGTGCCCTCTCCAATACCCGCCACCTGGTTCCCCTAGCCTCCCACCCTCCACCCCTTCAAAACCCTCAGATTGTTTTTCAGAGTCCATAGTCTCTCATGGTTCACCTCCCCTTCCAATTTCCCTCAACTCCATTCTCCTCTCCATCTCCCATTGTCCTCCATGCTATTTGTTGTACTCTACAAATAAGTGAAACCATATGAAAATTTACTCTCTCTGCTTGACTTATTTCACTCAGCATAATCTCTTCCAGTCCTGTCCATGTTGCTACAAAAGTTGGGTATTCACCCTCTCTGATGGAGGCATAATACTCCATAGTGTATATGGACCACATCTTCTTTATCCTTCGTCCGATGAAGGTCATCCTGGTTCTTTCCACGGTTTGGCGACTGTAGCCATTGCTGCTATAAACATTGGAGTACAGATGGCCCTTCTTTTCACTCCATCTGTATCTTTGGAGTAAATACCCAGAAGTGCAATTGCAGGGTCATAGCGAAGTTCTATTTTTAATTTCTTGAGGAATCTCCACACTTTTTTCCAAAGTGGCTGCACCAACTTGCATCCCCACCAACAGTGTAGGAGGTTTTCCCTTTCTCCACATCCTCTCCAACACATGTTGCTTCCCGTCTTGTTAATTTGGGCCATTCTCTCTGGTGTAAGGTGGTATCTCAATGTGTTTTATATTTAAATCTCCATGATGACTAGTGATGATGAACATTTTTACATGTGTCTGATAGCCATTCAGAAAGATAAACTTGAAATGGATAAAAGACTTCAACATGAGGCAGGTATCCATCAGAACCCTAGAGGAGAATATAGGCAGTAACCTCTTCAATATCAGCCACAGCAACTTCTTTCAAGATATGTCTCCAAAGGCAAAGGAAACAAAAGTGAAGATAAACTTTTGGGACTTCATCAAGATCAGAAGCTTCTGCACAGCAAAGGAAACAATCAACAAAACAAAGAGGCAACCCACAGAACAGGAGAAGATATTTGCAAATGACAGTACAGACAAAAGGCTGATTTCCAGGATCTATAAAGAACTTCTCAAACTCAACACACACAAAACAGACAATCATATAAAAAAAAAAAATGGGCAGGTGATATGAACAGAGACTTCTCTGGAGGTTTTTATGTTTGTTCACTTTTTTTTTTTCTCTCGCCTTGACTGCATTTGATATTTTTGTAGGTTAGAGGAAATCAAACTGCACCCTGACCTCCCTTTCAGAGAGAAGCCTCAGTCTGCTCTCCTGTGGGTGCTGCAGAGCCCTTCTAAATTCCTCCTTGGCCTCTGGCAAAGCAGGTTCTGAGTCATGGTCCCTGGGGCACTGGATCTTCTGCTTGTACCCAAAACCACAGCAGCGGTGGCTGTCTGGGCAGCTCCAGACCGCCAGAGATGTTCCAAGCAGTGAATGCACACTGAGATTTTCCTGCTGGCCTGGGCTGGGAGTGCATGGTCCCTCTGGGTCTAAGTGTGCTGGGTTTGTGTGCACCTCTTTCAGGGGAGGCTGTGGGTCACGCATGCATCTCAGGCTGATAGCTGAGCACGGGTCCAAGAACACCAGGCTGGGCCTTCGTGCACCCATCTCAGGGGAGAGTTTGGGGCAGGAGCACGTCTCAGGTTCTGAAACAATGGCGCGGGTCTAAGAGAGCCAGGTGGGCCTTTGCGCATCTCTCTCAAGGGAGGGTGTGGCCCATGTGCATCTCCAGCTCTGTTAGCACAGCTTGGTGTTCTGCAATCTGGCGAGGCTCCCAGCCCTTCACAGGAGCCGGACCCCATGAGTTCTCTGGCGCCCTGGCAGCTCAGGGACCAAGACCTGATTTCTCCGCTACACTCTCTCTGGCTCAACACCAGGGGAGGCTGTCCTGGGTCCAGGGAACCCCCTCTCCCTAGCCACCCCGATTCCCACAATATACCCCCCCCCACGATCCTTTGCTCTCTCTGAGTGCTTTCAACCAGTCTCCAAGTTAATGCTGGTCCCCAGATCCAGGGCACTCTCATATTAGGGGTATTACTTTCCAATCAGTTGCCTCTGGTGGCTCCCTCCCCGCTTTGTTTATCTTCTTATATCAGTCCGATGTTCCCACTCCGCTTCACCTGCCCACTGGCGTCTTCTGCCACTGTAGAGATACAGACATGTATAATTCTGATCTCAGGCTGATTTTATGGGTGATCAGAGTTCTTTGGTAGGTAATCATCTCACTTTGGGGTACAGGTTGAAAAGACGCCTCCTCCTTTTTCCCCATCTTCTATTTTGTTCATTTTTTTAAAGAAAATTTATTTTTATTCCATTTCCATTTTAATTTTTCTTAATTTTTTAATATGTTCAGTTAGCCAGTGTATAGTTCATCTTTAATTTTGATGTAGAGCATACTCACAATCATGAGTCCAAGTCATGTGTAGAATTATTAAATCACTGTATTATACTTACTAGATTGTTCTCTATGTTGGATTTATGTTCTACACCAATAAAATTTTTTTTAAATTGAAAATTGTACAGGCTGTAGACCTTTTTGCTGAGATGCCCACAATTCAACACTTATCTCTGTATCCATGTACTTGGCAATGTGACTGTGAAGCTCCTTCCATTGAGAGGTAGAGTCTATTTCTCCAACTTTGAATCTGTACTGAACTTAGTTGGGGTGTTTTTGCCTTGACTAATAGTATCTGCTGAAAATGACAATGTGCTTCAAGGGGTCATTGTGTGTTTTTGCTGCTGCCTTGTAACTCTGCCTCTTCTATGTACACAAGTCCAGACTATCTTGCTGTGAGAGGTAAAAACATGTAAAACAGAGCTCAGCAACTGTAACCATGGTCAACCTAAACCAGCCTAATGCGAGAATGCAGCTAGGATGAATGGAGCATTTCCAGCTGAGCTACAGCTGACCACAGCCTCAAGAGACCAGTGGAGACCAAAAGACTTCCCCATCATAGGCCCCCATGCTATTTTAAAGGAAACATAATTTATATCTTTTACATTTAGCATGGCTTTTCATACAGCAATTGGTGACTGATTCAATAACCAATGTAAACAGAACTGAGAATATTAAGAATAATCAACTGCTTTTTAGTTTTGATATTTTTCTGATATATGAAAGCACTATTCATAATGGCCTGGTTATTCACATTTATTTCAAATAACTGTACTAAAAGTTGACACCATTGAGACTCCCATTCAGGTAACTGGGAGAGTTTGGAAAGACCTCTATTTTTTTACAGGAATAACTTTGGGACCCTAAGTCACAAGTTTCCACTCTCAGGGCATTACTGAGCAGTAATTCCAGCTCTTGTCTGGAATTGATCTATGATCCTCTGATCATAGGATGAAAGAGAGTTTAGAACAAAAAAAAATGGTAAAGAAATTAATGACAGAATGAATGCACCAATTGTTCACTCACTCACACTATGATATTGATGACAACATTTTTAAAGGGGGAGAGTTTAGGGCAATGGAAGGAGTAATATTTGTAGGCAGGGCTTGAATTTTTCAAGTAGAAACAGGTTGTCATCCAATTAAATAACCCATATTCTACCACTAAATTCTTCAGTACAATTAATAAAACCCTTTAAACATGGACACCGTAAGGAATAGATGTTCATGATCAAAAACACATTATCCACAAAAAAATATGGTGTGATAGAAAATTTAACATCGTATTTCAGGTATTCTCTGACATATATTTACATATTAAGTAAATTGGTTTGTGCAAATTTGTCTTTCCATAGATTACACTTGAGGGGCGTTTTTCATAAGCAATTTCTGCCTTACTATTCTCTGACAGAGATACTGTGGATGCTTAGCTGATAGGATCAGGAACATGATCTTAAGGAGGATCATAAAGTCCCATGACTACCTATGAAACAAAATAGTAGGTTAAAGCTTGTATTACCAAGAAGGGCATTTAAGTTATTAACATAGAAAGAATGACAGACAGAGTGAAAAACTGTGATCTTAGAATTTCCTCTACAAAAAAAAATTATAAAAATGACCTCAGTTGCCAATGTCATTTAGTTAATAAAACTAGGACCATTCATTACTATATGAGGCAAATGGGAATCTCCAAATAGTTTCTAATTCAAGGTTGGGACAAACTTTGGAAATTAAGGAAACAAAAAAAAAATTGTTAGCTCTCAGAAGCAGTAGAAAATTTAACAGACACTTATTTAAATTCCAGAAAGCAGTTGATCTTTAGAAAAATTGAAACTCCAGGATATAAAAGAGATTAAGTTCCTCTTTCATGATCTGACTAAAGAATCACAATTTCTGGGTATTAGGCACTAAGCCTGCAAGCACAGGTACTTGTTGAAAAATGGCCTCTTTATGGATGCTCTGAAAAATACATTTAGAGCCTCCTTTATATCTTTGTTCCTCAAACTATAGATGAAGGGATTCAGCATAGGTGTGACCATCGTGTACATCACCGAGGCTACTGCACTTGAGTGGGAGCTCTGGGTAGCAGCAGAGCTAAGGTACACTCCTAGGCTAGTACAATAAAATAAGGAGACAACCAAGAGATGTGACGCACATGTGGAAAATGCCTTGTGCTTGCCCTGAGATGATGAAATCCCACATATGGAGGAAACTATCTTAGAATAAGAGTAAAGGACCCCGGCTAGGGGAACACCAGCCAGGAGGATAGCTGCAGAATACATCACCATGTTATTGAGAAAGGTGTCAGAACATGCAAGTTGGATCATCTGATTGAGTTCACAGAAAAAGTGGGGGATTTCCACCTCTGTACAGAAGGATAGCTGCAACACCATTAAGGTTTGTAACAAAGAATGCAGGACACTCATGATCCAGGATACCAGAACCAGCAGTCCACAGAGCTGAGGGCTCATTGTTGCCATGTAGTGTAGGGGGTGGCAGATTGCCACAAAGCGATCATAAGCCATCACAGTCAAGAGGAAGTTGTCCAAAGTTGCAAAAAGTATAAAAAAGAACATCTGCATGATGCAGCTGCCATAAGGTATGACTTTTTTCTGTGTTTCTATATTCACCAACATCTTGGGAATGGTAGTGGAGGTGAAACAGATGTCTACAAAGGACAGGTTGGCAAGGAAGAAGTACATGGGCATATGGAGATGGGAATCTGAGCTAACAGCCAAGAAGATGAGCAGATTTCCAAGTATGGTAACCAGGTACATGGACAGGAACAGCCCAAAGAGGAAGGGTTGCAATTCTGGTCCCTCTGAAAATCCCAGAAGAAGAAATCCCAAAATTTGTGTGTCATTCTCCAGTTCCATGTCATTGATGTGACTACAAAAATAAGAAAGAACAAGCACAACACAATCATGCATTACTAACCTGAAGATATATTATTGTTTATATTCTGCACTCAGGACGTTGATGTTTATATGTGTGTATAGAACATGATAAAAACATTAAGAACTGTGAAAAACAATCTCTGGTTTTTGGAGGGGCAGGAGTTGGGAGGTTGGGTAAGCCTGGTGGTGGGTATTATGGAGGGCACATATTGCATGGAGCACTGGGTGTGATGCACAAACAATGAATTCTGGAGCACTGAAAAGAAATTTTAACAAAAAGAACGAGTAATAGGAATAGAAGAAAACTATCTCAACATAAAACCATTTAAAGAAAACCCACAGGAAGCATAATACTCAATGGGGATACAGTCGACATTTTTCCTTTATGATCAGAAACAAGGAAAGGATGCCCACTTTCCTGATGTCTGCTCAACATAACACTGGAAGTTCTAGCCAGAACAATTAAAGAAAGAAAAAGAAATAAAATACATCCAACCTAGAAAGGAAGAAATACATTTATATATGCAGGTGTTTTGATCTTATATGTAGAAAATCATAAAGATCCCACAGAACACTAACAGAACTAATAAATTAATTCAGCCAAGTACTGGATATAAAGCAACTCTTCAACAAATAATTGTATTTCTATATGCAAACAGTGAAGAGTCTGAAAAGGGAATGAAATAATTCCATTTGTGTGACATCCAAAAGAGTATCACCTTACACCAGTCAAATGGCTAATATAAAAAGACAAGAAATAACAAGTGTTAGTGCAGAGGTGGTGAAGAGAGAACAGTCATGCACTGTTGGTGGGAATTCAACTGCTTCAGCTACAGTGGAAACAGAATGGAGGTTCCTTAAAAATTTAAAAGTAGAAATACCACAAGATCAACTAATCCTACTATTGGGTATTTACCCAAAGAAGACAAAAACACTAATTCAAAAATACACATGAACCCTATGTTTTGCAACATTATTTACAAAAACCAAGGTATGGAAGCACCTCAAGTGTCCATTTATAGATGAATGGATACGGAAGATTGATTGATATATATGCAATGGAATAATATGCAGCCATTAAAAAGAATGATGTTTTGCCAAAAGCAACAACATGGGTGGCTCTAGAGGTTATAGTGATAAGTAAAATAACTCAGTCAAAGAAATACAAATACCATATGATTTTACTCATATAGAATTTAAGAAACAAAACAAATGAACAGCAACAACAAAAAGAAAACCAAACAAAAAACAGACTTTTCAATGTGGGGAACAAATTGGTGGTTGCCAGATGAGAGGTGGATGGGGGAATGGGTGAAATAGGTGAAGGGAATGAAAAGTAGACTTACCATGATGAGCACTGAGTAATGTATACAATTATTGAATCACTATACTGTACACCTAAAACTAATATAACACTGCATGTCAATTATATGGAAATTAAAAATAAATTTAAAAAAATACAAAAAATCACCCAAAGTCCTTTAAAAAAATTCCCAAAAATAAAAAAAAAATGAAACAACTAAAATCAACAGGCAATCTTAATTAAGGCAAGAAATTGAAAAAAGAAAAAGTTATACATTAACTCATAGAATTAAAAACATTTTTATGGCCCAAATATCTCCATAGAATTCAATAGAGAAACAATCTGTAAAAATCATTTGAAATGCTGGCAACTGTAGAAAGTGGGCATATAATATATGGGCATATAATAATAATGGGTAAATCAAAATGGTGACCAAATGTATGAATTTGCTCAAACTCGCTAATTGCTCATGAAAAGAATAAGAAATTCCTTCCATACCCAACAGCCTATAAAAAAACTTAAAAAGCTATCACATCAATTGGAATTGGAACTTTTAAACAGGCAGCAAAGTGGTGTTCTTTAATTTCCATCACAGAAATGTGAGGTCCTATAACATTTGGGGAATAATCTGAAAACAGCTGTAAGTATTAAAAATATAGAAAGCATTATTTACCTCAGGGTTTCTCAATCTCAGCACTATTATTATTCAGGCCCATATTAGTCTCTGTGCTGGGGTTTGTCCTGGGCAATGTAGGATGTCTAGAGGACTACCACGTCTAGCGATACCACCCTTACCTGACAGCCTAAGATGTCCCTGAACATTGTTCAATGTCCCCAGAAAGACAAAATTGCCCCCAGTGGGGAGCCAGCATTTTAACTCGGTCTCAAAATATTTTTGTACCATTGATAAAATAGCAATTTAATGAGAAAGAATATTAAAAATCTTCAAAAGGGTAAATGACCCAGCCAAACCTTGAAATACTATGCAATCACTGAAATAATGAATTGTCACTATACAAGATGGTGGAAGCAAGTCTGTAAGGTACTATTGAGGGAGACAAGCTATTTAAAAAATACTGTACTAAAGCCTAAAGGCAATTTATAACGTGTATAAGTTCTATTCATGAATTTGTATGAAAGTGTATGAACAGGAGCATATGGGTAGTTCAATCAGGTAAGCGTGTATCTTGGGCTCAGATCAGGATCCTGGGGTGCTGAGATCCAGCCCCCTGTCTGGCTCCCTACTCAGCGGGAGCCTGCTTCTCCCTCTCCCTCTGCCTCTCCACTCTGTTTGTGCCTTCTCACATACTCTTTCTCTCTGTGTCTCTCTCAAATAAACACATAAAATCTTTTCTTAAGGATATGAATATTTGTGTGTGCATAATATAGAAACACAACATTTTGAGGGGAGAAAGAGAGAGTACAGAAGCTAAGTGGAAGCAGGATAGAGGGACAGGCAGAGAGACAAACTCAAGAAGACTCCATAATCAGCCCAGAGCGAAACTCAGGGCTCCATCTCATGACCCTAACAGCATGGCCTGAGCTAAAATAATAGGTCACATGCTCGATCGACTGAGCTACCCAGCACCCCTAGAAATGTAAGTTTTAAAAGAAACTAAAAGTTTATGGAACAAAGAATAACAGTAGGAGTAAGAATAGATTAGGCATGAAGCTATCTCAAACAACAGTCTGAAACACAACAATCTAAAACTAACTTTCTAGACAGGCATAAAGTAGTATTAATTTAATGACATCAACATGGGTCACTAATTCAAGAGTAAAGTACAAAAGACATGGAAACAGGGGCATCTGTCTGGTTCAGTCAGTAAAGAGTACAGCTCCTGATTTTGGGTTTGTGAGTTTGACCCCACTTTGGGTATACAGATTACTTTAAAAAAAAAAAAAAGATAACAAAACAGTGGGTAGGAAGCATTATCTAAAGTGATGCTTTCATTTCATATAGAGATATATATTACTTCATATTTATTTAAGAAAGTGAATGTTGGTCAAATGATAAAAAAAAAAAATACCTTAAAAACATTGGCTGCCAATGACATGACTGAGAAATAGGTCTAATCACAAAAGGCCAAAAGGTACAATAACAAATAACAGAAATGTAAACACAAGGTGAAAATATGTATAAAAGGTGATTTATTACTTTAGATGTTGTGGAACTTTCTACACTTAAACAAGCAAGAGAGGGAGGAAAATATGATCAAATGATAGGTTTGAGCACACAAAATGTATTAACTTTCCTACTACCCTCAGATACATCTACACGTACATAAAGGAACTGAAGGTCAGATAACAAAATTGAAGGAAAAACTTCAATTCCTATGCTTGAAAAAATGCAATCAAAAACAGGAATATGAACGCTTGAAACCCACAAAACAAAAGAGAAAACAAACGTATAGGAAACACACAAATATACTCATCTTCCCAGGAAGGAAATAATTGTAATGTAAAGCTTTTCTCCTATAACCCTTTCATATATTAATATTACATATTATTAATTACATATTTACATATTAATTTTACATATTTCACATATTAATTTATTGGAATTCTCAGCAAGAAAAAGGTCACTGTGAAATGTATGTCTTATGATCTATTGGTCTGGGTCTTTCTCATCAATATGAGAACATACTCAAATTTTCTATGGCTTAAAAGAATAAAAGAATGCTTTCATTTGACTGCCTAGCTATTGTAGATAATACCCTATAACTTCATTCCTCTTAATTGCAAAGATTCTTGGACTGTTGTTCTACTCACTGCAACCACTTTATGTCACCCATCATCACTCTTCCATCAATACTACTTAAGTCTCAGCAATCTCTCCTGCATGGCTGATTTCAGTGTTTACTTTTCTTTTTAGGATTATAATTTAATCTAATCATTAACTAATCAAACAACCCAACAACCTTAGCAATGTCGTGGTGCTGGGCTAGGTTGAGTTAGCTCTCAGGCAGTTTCAGATAAATGTTCCCACCCTTCTATTCTCTCTGGCCCTTTCTTGCAATGTGTGCTGGGCTCTCAGACTTACCTTTGTGGGGTTCTTTATGTAGAAGTCCCGATTCCTCCCTAGACAGTTGATGATGGACGCTGAAGTCTGTTCTCAAACAATAGAACAGGCATCTCCTATCCAAAAGAAATGAACATGCCCCAGCAGCACAAGGTTGCACCTGTTGAGAAACAACAGCAAAAGAGATATTTAAAGCTCCCTATCTGCTCCTTAACTGTATTTCCCTCCTGTTTCTCCAAACTTTGAGCACATCATCCCCCATGGGACATTGTTCTGGAAAGATAGGACTTTTTTTTCAGTAGTTTTTCTGGTCCCAAAAGACCAAATTACAAGTCAGGAGAATCCAGTTATTATTTTTCCCTGAACTCACCTGCTTCCCATAGAAGTAACCTTCTAGCACCTTATCACAACCCTGATTTAAAGATTTCTCCAAATCTAAGAGTGAAGAGCTGTTCGTTACTAGGATCCTTGGGTCTCCAAAATATTGATTTGTGATGGAACACAGAACTGGTATCTCCAAAAAATGGCTATCCCCTCTTCAGTGAGGTGAAGAACTGTATTCCTCTAACATAAAACCATGAGTACTAGATCCTTGGCTTCCATGACAGTTTTGCCAAAACAGTTAAGAATTAATGCTTTAAGATAAATTAAAAGGTATTGTTTCTTCTTTTTTATAACTTACATAATATTTTGGTAATTAAAAAAATATATATTTAGGTTTAGAGCTTGAGGTTCCCTAGAAGAAAAAAGTTCTGGAGATAGATGGTGATGTCAGCTCACAACAATGTGAATGTATTTAATCCCACTGAGCTGTGCACTTAAAAATGATTGAGAGGCACCATGGTGGCTTAGCCACTCCAGCCTCTGACTCAGGATCTCAACTCAGGTTTTAATCTCAGGTTCCTGAATTCAAGCCCTGTGTTGGGCTCCCCACTGGACATAGGGCCTACTTAAAAATAAAACAAACTGAGGGTTTTGGATGGGAGGGGATTGGAGGGTGGGGTGAGCCTAGTGGTGGGTATTAAAGAGGGCACATATTGCATGGAGCACTGGGTGTGGTGCATAAACAATAAATTTTGGAACACTGAAAAAATAAGGTATTTTTTTAAATAAAATAAAAATAGATGGTTAAGAGGTGGGTAAAATAGATCATTGGGATTGAGCAACACACTTGATTTGATGAGCATGGGGTGATGTAAGGAAGTGTTAAATTACTAAATTGTACACTTGAAACTACTATTCTGCTATATATTAATGAAATGGATTTTTTTTTATTTAAATTCAGTTAGCCAACATATAGTGTACATCCTTGGTTTTTGGCTTTCCAGGCCCTGGAAACTTATAAACTACCAAGACTGAAACAGGAAGAAATAGACAATCTGAACAGACCAATAAATGCAAGGAAATTGAACCAGTAATCAAAACCTTCCCCCAAAACAGGAGTCCGGGGTCAAATGGCATCCCAGGGGAATTCTACCAAAATTTTAAAGAAGAAATCATACCTATTCTACTGTATCTGTTTCAAAAAATAGAAATGGAGGGACAACTACCAAACTCATTCTTTGAGTCCAGCATTACCCTGATCAGAAAACCACACAAAAACCCCATCAAAAAGAATTACAGACCAATACCCATGATGAACATGGTCCCAAAATACTCAAGTTCCCAGTTAATTCTTCTCTTAGTTAATACTATATTCCACCCTGGCTTGACCAATATGCATTTTAACCAACAGTACAAAGGGTTCCAATTTCTCAGTTCCTCGCTGTTTTATCTGAATTTAAGTTGAGTGGCTATGCTTTTCAAGCTGCCACCTTAATTCTCTCTTGCAATATACAATATCATGTGCATAGGTACTAGGGATTAGGATGTGCACATATTTTGGAGGTCCTTATTCTGCTTTCTAAAATGGTTTTTCTTTTCATTCTCTGATTAACTTAGTTCACTTAGCATAATGCCCTCCAGTTCCATCTATGTCCATGTAAATGGTAGGTATTCATCTTTTCTGATGACTGGGTAATATTCCATTGTATATATGAAACACATCTTCCTTATCCATTCATCTGTTGAAGGACATCTCAGCTCCTTCCACAGTTTAGCTATGGCGGACATTGCTGCTATGAACACTGGGGTCCAGGTGTCCCTTCTTTTCACTACATCTGTATCTTTGGGGTAAATAACTACTTGTGCAATTGCTAGATCATATGGTAGCTCTATTTTGGACTTCCTGAGGAACCTCCATACTGTTTTCCAGAGTGGCTGTATAGCTTGTTATCCTACCAACAGTGTGGGGAAAGGGTTCCCATTTCTCCACATCCTTGCCAACACTTGTTGCTTCCTGTCTTGTTAATTTTTGCCATTCTGACTGGTGTAAGGTGGTATCTCATTGTGGTTTTGATCTATATTTCCCTGATGAGAAGTGATGGGGAGCATTTATTCCTGTGTCTATTGACCACATGTATGTGTTCTTTGGAGAAATGTCTGTTCATGTCTTCTGCCCATTTCTTGACTGGACCATTTGTTTTTTGGATGTTGAGTTTGAGAAGTTCTTTATAGATCTTGAATGCCTTGCTTTTCTCTGATATGACATTGCAAATATCTTCTCCCATTCAATAGGTTTCCTTTTAGTTTTGTTGATTGATTTTTGTTGATTCCTTTTAGTTTTGCTGTGCAGAAGGTTTTTTTTATCTTCATGAAGTCCCAAAAGTTCATTTTTCTTTTGCTTCCCTTGCCTTTCAGAGACATGTCTTGAAAGAAGTTGCTGTGGCTGAGGTAGAAGAGGTCACTGTGTATGTTCTCCTCTAGGATTTTGATGGATTCCTATCTCACATATGATCCTTCAACCATTTTGAGTTTAATTAACTCCCTTTATTAAGCTTCTTCTCTGTCTGATACACACAGAATTTCCCCTTTGTCAATTGCATGGCTTCCTATGATTCATGAACACTGTATCACAAATGCCTAGTAAATTCTATATCTTAGCTGGGGCAATTAGGATTCTTTTTTTTTTTTTTAATTTTTTATTTTTTATAAACATATATTTTTATCCCCAGGCAATTAGGATTCTTTAAACTAATTTCATTTCAAATGAAACTATTTCATTTGGAATGAATTATGACATGCCAAGTAAATTATGTCTAGATTTCCCAGGAGAATAATCCTGAGCTATATTCCTCATATTTAAGAAACTATGTGTGGCCACTGAGCCCTCACATAACTTTGTTGCAGAGGAATATATAAAACCTCAATTTTCACCTAGAGTCTGTCAGTTCTTTTACATCAATACCCTCACTCCTCTTCCTGATAATGTGGACTCTAACCTCCTTCCCTTTAAGGCTCAGGCTACAGACAAGGATGCTCAGGCTAGGAAAGCCTAGTTACTTCCCTGTACTCCTGTGCATGTGGACATTCCCACAG
Source organism: Mustela nivalis (assembly GCF_964662115.1). Classification (NCBI taxonomy): domain Eukaryota; kingdom Metazoa; phylum Chordata; class Mammalia; order Carnivora; family Mustelidae; genus Mustela; species Mustela nivalis. Next base: position 204,957,956 of record NC_139020.1, on the reverse strand, counting down.
AGACTTCCCTGACCAAAGCCTCTGCTATGGCTGAGCCAGCCCTTAGGTTCTTACTGTGATTTCAAGACACACCTCAGCAAAACCCATCTGGGAAGTCTAACAAAACCAGGTATATTTTTAACAGGTCCTGGAGGGCAGAGGGGATGCCCAAAGGCGATTCAGGGAGGTCTCAGAAGGAAAGAAGCATTGAGAGGGAGGGAAAGAAATTGCTGCTGAAGGATATGCACTTATCCAGGTCCATGGCCAGAATGGTAGGGGACTGTATGATCAAGATTTATTGGTAAATTTTATATGAGTAGAATTTAGCTTCTGAAGGGGAAAGCAGAGTCACTCACGTGTCAGTATGGAGGTTACCGAAGGCTTTCTGAAGAGGTATTTTATGACTGGGGCAGCCTGAGTGTTTCTTTGATAATTGTGTCCCATACCTGACTGTGTTTACTCCACATGGTTGTCTCTGAAATAACCAGAAACTTAATATGAGGCACTTACTCTACAGACATGCTACTGTGTCCTAATGAGTCTCCTGTTTTTACCTGGTGATTCAGCTTAGTGTCCAGAAAACCTACCATAGCCCCTGCAAACACTGATTAGCAAACATATATCTCCCAATGGAGACTACATGGAAAAGACAAATTTGAATAAATACATGAACCTGTTATGTTCTTAATGTCATGGTGATCATAACTATGATGAAACAAATTTCAAAATACTCATTTTGTTACTACTCAAATATTTCTTTTTTTCTTTTTTGTATTTTTTTATATCACAGTTCATGCTGTGCATCTATTATTTATTGAAACATAGAACATCGGTGTCTGCAAAGGGTTTATTCATTGACATGAAGGATTGCTTAGTGTCTTGTATGTTTTATCACCAAGTGATCTTCCTGTTTCTACATGAGTATTTCAACTGCTCTCTGATAATATGATTCTCTCTATGGTTACAGGAGATAACTCCCTTTTCCATTTGCCACAAATGCTAAGGGATCTTAGTATCATCTATTTCATAATTCCTTCCTGCTCAGAAATCTCTTCCACTTGTGTGATCAGAGGATGCTTCACAGGACAGCTGGATGTCCTGCCCATCATGTAGTTCAGGGTCACCAGTTCTTCTGCACAAAAGTTAAATGTGTATGTCATTCAAACTCTTCCAGTGACCCTGAAGGAAGCCCACATACAGTCAGTTATTCATAAAGTCACTGGAAATAAACTTCAGTAATAGGATGATTACAACCGCTCTCCTCATTTGTCAGGTCATGGGCCACAAATAAAGAGCAGCACATGCTCTAGTTGTCTCACGTGTGTTCACTTGGATTATTATGTCAGTCAGCACTTGCTGTGTAACAGGCTGTCCTTTTCAAAGGGAAGAGCAACTGATGGAAGCTCATGGAACACAACAGTCAAGAGAGAATTGTTGAGCCATTTCACAATAGAAGAAGATGCTTTTATTATAGCATAAGAATAAGACCCATGGACAGAAAGAGCTGCACTGGGATTGTGAGGAGAGACTGGTTACTTCCTTTTAAATTTGTGGAGGAAAGGGTGATAGAGATAACATAAGTTTCTAAGGAATTTCTGTATGCTGAATGTGAGATTTACAGGACCTCGAGGTCTTACTATTGAAAGCTAAGGTTGTTTTAGTCTCTAATGAAACACCAATATTAAGGCAGCCATGAGTTGTTGGGGTGATGTCACACTCTGAATATCTAAATGATTCCTCAGAGGCTGAAAATTGTAAGGATATGGACTCTTAGCTACATTTCTCTTGCACTTATTCTCATCATCAGTAATATCTTTACAGTCAAGTGACATTATACTTTGGGAAGCATTTCTGATCTCTACTGAGATGCTCATGAATCTGTGGTGAGTAGCATATCTCTACAGTGCATTACTAAGGCTCACCCAAGATGTGGTGTGGCCTGAGTGCTCTTCTGTCTCAGACAATCCATGGTCTTATTACTACATTTCTATATGTAGGTTATTCTTCTATTAACAATTTAAATATACTTATGTGAATTATTTGAATTTGAATATCACCCCACTGTTCCCACTTCAGTAATTAAAACTTGCTTTCCTTCCTTGTTAGAAAAGCTATCTTACAAAACTTCAGTGGAGAGTCAGGTACCTGTGCTCTATATCATACCCTTATCCATGTGCCATAGATATTTTTTGACTTATCCAACTATGGAATATAATTACATACAGTAAACTGCATATTTAAAGTGTAGAAGTTGATGAATTGAAGGAGCTATCCCCAAATGAGGATCACATAGTCCAAATTTCCATTTATGTATGATTAAGACTTTTACATAAACTTTAACTGCTTTGTTAAGTAATCATTAAAAATTTCAAGCCCCTGAGCCTCTGTCCTTATTTCTTTTTTTTTTTCTTTTTTGTTTTTTGTCCTTATTCCTGAAGGCAATGTGGAATGCCAAACATGGCTTCATATGAACGTTGTAAGAAAAGAATGAAATTTGTGGAAATTAATTTTTTACTCCAAAGAAAATAGCCAAGTGTAGTGATTGTGGAAAGAATGAATTTTTAATCAACATGAAATAGAAGGATGCAGAAATATAGACATAAAATTATAAATTACAGTGATGACCTTAATTTGAACCACAAATTTCTTTCCTATGTCACTGTCTCAAAGGCCTAGTAGTCAGGCCACATGCTCATTTAAGCCTGGAGGCATTTACTGAACCAGCATATAGAGTAGAATATCTCCAAATAGTTTTAGTTTTTTATCTACTTAACTGTGGGTTCTGTATTGCAATTTGCCCTTATCCAAGGGAAGCTACAAGTGAATTGGAAGACTTAAAATAACTATTCTCAAACAATTTTATTGACTATGTTCATATGAGATCCCTCCTGCCTCTGTAAAACATCCCCACAGTAGTTACTTAAAACAAACACATACATGCTCTTACAGTTCTGGAGTAAAAAGCTTGGAAGGAGTCTCATCGGGCTAATAGCAAGATGTCTGCAGGGCTGAGTTCATTCTAGAGGAGAATCTGTTCCCTTTCCAATTCCAGTTGCTCTTGCTGGCCACCTGCATTCCTGGGCTCTAGCTCTTCCTTTTCCTTCAGAGCCAACAGGGCAGCATTTTCAATCTCTCTCTAACACAAAGTCTTTTATACCCTTCCTGAACATTCAGAGGACTGTTGTGATGACCTTGGTCCCACCTGGACAATCATAACTAATCTCTTTATCTTAAGGGCAGACTGATTATCAACCTTGTTCAACCTGCTACCTTGACTCTTCTGTGTTATAACAAGTAATACATGAAAGGCAGTGGACATCAGGATGTGGACATATCTGGGAGGGCATTATCCTTCATACTACAAAGTGCTTTTCATATGTGTATTACTTTGGTCACTTACAAAAACAATAAACATGGACTTTACACAGCCTGAAGAATGAGTGAATATAGGGTCCATCATAATTTCATGCAATGATCATATATGGTGCAGAAGACTTAAAACTCCCTACACCTATCTTTAACACAGGATCACAGCCTTGCTAATGAATAGTTATCTGTATTCTAGGATCCACACATCAACATAGCCTGGAAGCTTGCTGGAAATACAGAATCTCTGAGCACCCTGGAACTATGATAGGATCCCAAATATTTAGTGGGATCTGTGTGGATTCACAGGCACACTGAAGTTGGAGAGATGCTAGTCTGGATGGGTTTCTCAGGTTTTATGGTTGATATTTGTGGTAGGATAATAATATTTTGGGGTGCTTTCCTTTGGATTGTGAGTGTTCAGCAGCATCCCTTCAGAAATTGCCAGACATGCCCAGGGATAAACTCATTTCTGGTTGAGAAACTGCCCGAGAGCTTGAAAGCTAGAAGCATCCTGCAGAATGACACTCCAGTCCCACAACATACCTATATATTCAATGTGGATAGGTCACTAGACAGCATCAAGCACCATTTTGGCAACATAGATTGGAGATCATAGTGTACTTGCTCAGGGGTGATATTTTTATAAAAATTATTATGGACATTGGGGAGGGTATGTGCTATGATGAGTGCTGTGAAACGTGTAAGCCTGATGATTCATGGACCGGGTACACCTGGGGCAAATAATACATTGTATTTAATAAAAATAATTAAATTTAAAATATTAAATCAAACAATCCCTATAAGATGCAAGCTCACATTATAGCACATAAAATGATCTAAACATGTCTGTTATGATTACAACCATTTTATGACAAAGGACTAAGTGATAGCCCTTTACCTGTGTAAAGTAAGAAAATCCTAATTGTAACAAATGTGTCTTAAAGCCAATGTGTGTACTGGCCAAAGTTTATTATCAGAAGAGCCCTCTCCTCTGCCTTATTGAAAAGAATAACAAACTGTGTTTGGAGATAACAGGGCTGGGTCCCCAAAACATATCAGTGCTTTGAAGATAAAGAGACCTAATCCAAGTGGACACTGGGTCATAGACTTGGAGAAAATTGTACCTTGAAGCTGAGGTGAGATGCTAGAAGATTCACATATCAGGAAGGGGGCAAGTTCGGGGAAAGACACTAGAAAAGAAAAAGAAAAACTGATTTTCCATGACCTCTAACCTAGTCTTTTGGGAACTGAGGTTCATTGGAAAAATAACCTTTCTGTCCAGAGGACTTTCCCACTTGGGAATCATGTGCTTAGAGTTTGGAGTCATGAGAGGGAAGTGTGCCTAATGAGCACACACAGGAAGTTGTAAATACCTTCTCGTCTCCAGTCCCTCAGTCCTGGCAACTTTGGACAGGAAGGACCATGCTTCTTGTCTATTTGTTACAAGTCCTTATTCTGGCTGGAGGCCAATGTTTTATTCCTTCCTGCTGCCTCAGCTGAGGACAGAGCTTGAGTCCCTATCATCTGTCATCCAGGGAGGAATTCAGACTTCCACAGGACACCGTCCTGTCACACAGCCCAGCCAGGTGAGTCCAGCGTCCCAGTGATCCCTGGATGGCAGGGTCAGAGAGAATGGAAGCCAAGAACATTGACCCATCACCATGTAAGAGCCAATTCGACTTAGCCCAGAACAACTGATCACTGTATTTGTCTGTTTGTTTGATTAAGTAATTAATATATTATTAGTGTGAATGTCAATTTCACAGAGTGACTTCTGCTCACACTTTTGAAGCTCTTTTATATTTGCTATTATTAAACCTCTAATATAGCAATGCTAGAAAAAGTATAAAAGTACACTTTATTTAGTGTAAAAGTTACACTAAATGTGTGGTTCTAACTGGGTTTGATTTTGTCCCCTAGGGGTTATTGATCCCTGCCTGGAGCCAGCTTTGCCTGTCACACTGGAGAAGGGTTCGTGGAGACAGGAATATCTAAACATCCTACAATGCACAGGACACACCCCACCCCTGGGCATACTCTGAGCAGAATGTCCATATGCAGAGACAGAGAAATCCTGAGGTAAAGAATATCACTATTTGGATCACAGCTATCTTCAGGTTCTGCCTTCAACCTTATAACACTTACTTCCTGCTAGCAAATTCACAGTAATCCCTTAGCTACCAGTTTAAAAGTTTTAACCACAGTGGTACCTGGGTGGTTCAGATAGTTAAGCATTTGCCTTCAACCCAGGTAATGATCTCTAGGTCCTGGGATCCAGCACCACAGAGGGCTTTCAGCTCAGCAGACAGTCAGCTTCTCCCTTTTGCTCTGCCTGTCCACAGGCTTATTCTCTCTCTGTCTCTTAGATGAATAAATGAGATCTTTAAAATAAAATTAGTTTCAACCACAAACAATGCAACAGCTCTGTAATTTTTTTCCCTACAGGCTACTGGTGATAGAGATGTTTCTTGTTTTCTTAAAGTGTCCTTCAGGTTCAGCAAATTTGATAGCTATCTGATTGGCCTTTATCATTAGATGCCCATAAGTTATTCTCTCTGTGTGCTTTTATTTTTAAAACATTATCAGCATTTCAAATTATTTCCTCTGATCATTGTTTCTCAATTGACATTTGGAATATATTTTGACCATTAAATCTTTACATTTTATGTAAATATGTCTACCTTCCTAATTCTGAATTTCTTGCTTTATTTAGTGGTGTTACCCATCTGTAACTTTTATATGTAGTTTTATTGATGTCCTACTATATTGTTTGGTTACACTTACCCTGAGGTCATAAGCCCTGTGGGTTTTTGTAAGGTCTGAGGGAAGGGACAGATTTCCTATTTTTCCAGACAGATACCCTTTATGCCATCATTTACTGAGAAATTCAACCTTTTCCAAGAAAACTAAAATACAACCTCACCATGTGGTAAATGTCCTTATACATTGAGACCTGATTTCTAACTCATTTAACAAGTAAATACTGAGCATTCTAGGAACATATATATTATATTCTTTTGTGTCTAGTACTTCTACAATTTAATTATTAACCCATATTGACATCATTAATTATTGCTATTTTGTATTCTATTTTAGTTCATTTTGGTTTTTCATGCAGTTTTGCCTAGAATAGGTGTTTTGAAATGGCTCAATTTACATTTTAACCTGGTTTTGTGATCCCTTCATTCTGTTCATTCTATACCTATCCACATTCAAAGGGATTTTTACATTAAACACATATATTCACAAAACTTGGTGAAAAAAAACATAAACGAACAAAGAAGGCAAAGTCCTTGCACTTTTGAATCATGAACCCTCACAATGAGGACACGACACAATGAAATAAATGTGTGTATGAAATGATATCCACAGACAAAATGATGTGAAGAAAATTATTTAGTACGAAAAGATAGAATTGTCATGGTGTGGACAGGAGTGTAGAGCATGGTCTATGGACCCCTTTGCACATTGGGTGAAATCCAGAATGAGGATTAGAGTGTGCCCACTGGGTTCATAAAAGAGAGATCTATACCCAAATTTCAAGAATCTCAATAAAATATGCCATATAGAGAAGGGATAAAGGGACCAACCTCATCCCCTATCAGACCACATAGAAATGAATTGGCCAGAAATGATGCAGGAGACTATGGACTCTGAAAAACAATCTGAGGGGTTTGAAGTGGGGTGGGGGGGAGATCGGGGTACCAGGTGGTGGGTATTATAGAGGGCACGGATTGCATGGAGCAGTGGGTGTGGTGAAAAAATAATGATACTGTTATGCTGAAAATAAATAAATGAAAAAAAATTTAAAAAAAAATAAGCCTTCTATGCTTGATGTGAAAGTGCTCAACTTTTGGTGTGTTACGTACACTTCCTTTTGTGGAGTGTTTGTTTAACCCATTGCTCAATTTTGAGAATATATATATATATATATATAGGCATATATTTTAATATTTAAATATATTATTTATCCATTGGAGGTTTAAGAATTGGCAACTTTGCGTTTTGTAAGGGAAAGGTCACTCATCTGGCCTATGTGGGTTGGATCCATTCCTGGCATTATCAAGATGGCAGGGGCAGAGAAAGAGAAGGGAATAACACAGCCAGGAAAGGATGGTGGTGGTGTGTGTGTGTGTGTGTGTGTGTGTGTGTGTGTGTGTGTGTCTTGTAGAGTGTGAGCAGTCCCCACAACAAGGTGCCAGGACTGACAACTCCCAAGGTGACATCCACAGGGGCCAGAATTCAATCAAGAGAGTCCACTAAGAAGGCGATTTGGTTCAATTCATGAGATGCCTTTGCAACATGAGGAATACAGTGGGAGAGGCAGTGTGGACAAGGAGGCCCCTGTGCCTTGAGGTTTCAGAGTTAGCAGAGAGGTCACTTCTCTCCTCAGTGTGTCTGACGACTTTTCTCCACAGGCTCTCTCCTGCTCATTCCCCTTGTAGCACTGGCTTTGCTTTTTTGATTTGAGCATTGGAAAGAAGTACCTTACTTGAGGCCTTTGCCCTCATCATTTCCTCTGCTGGGCACACACTTACCCCATAATTTTTGATCTGCCTCTGTCTCTTACTTCAGATTTTTGTTCCAATGTCACCTTGTTCACAGAATTGGTTTACATACCCAAGAAAATAGCATACCCTATTCACTCTGCTTTATCCTTGTTTTCCTTTTCTTCATACCATCTGCCACCCTCTGAAATGCTATTTATTTTCTTATTTGTTAATGTATTCCTTCTCCATTATTGAGTGATAGGGAATTTTGTTTTTTAGCACCCTATACTCATCACCTAGAAAATGTCTAAATCATGGCCAGGATGTAATTTGCATTTCTGGGATTTGGTAATTTTTTTTTAAATTAGAAGTGTGGAATACATGGCCTTTTGTCAATTAAGTGACTGAAACAAAAATCCCAAACTATTGTAGTACAGGGGATCCCCTGAATTGTATCATATCTATGTACAAAATATTAAAATGAACATTTAGACTACAAAATTAAAGGTAGCATTTTAATGCTGTGAGTAATACAACTGTGTGAAAATTAATCATGCTATTTGCCTCTATCTTTGAAGTCACCTCCACCACATGAAACCCAGCAATGATACACAAATTTCAGAGTTTCTTCTTCTGGGATTTTCAGAGGAACCAGAACTGCAACCCCTCATATTTGGGCTTTTCTTCTCCATGTACCTGATCACTGTGTGTGGAAACCTGCTCATCATCCTAGCCATCCACTCTGACTCCCACCTCCACACCCCCATGTACTTCTTCCTGGCCAACCTCTCCTTTGTAGACATCTCTTCCACTTCCACCACTGTCCCTAAGATGCTGATGAATATACAGACAGAAAGTGAAGTCATAACCTATGCAGGCTGTGTCACACAGATTTATTTTTTCATACTCTTTGCTGTTTTGGATATCTGTCTTCTGGCCATGATGGCCTATGATCGCTATGTGGCCATCTGTCACCCCCTACACTACATGATCATCATGAACTCTAAGCTCTGTGGACTGCTGGTTCTCATGTCCTGGATCATGTGTATCCTGCATTCCCTGTTACAAACCTTAATGGTGTTGCGGCTATCCTTCTGTACAGAGGTAAAAATCCCCCACTATTTCTGTGAACTCAATCAGATGATCCAACTTGCCTGTTCTGATACCTTTCTTAATAATTTGGTGATGTATTTTGCAGCTGTCTTTCTGGGTGTTGGTCCTTTTGCTGGTATCCTTTACTCTTATTCTAAGATTGTTTCCTCCTTATGTGGAATATCATCACCTCAGGGCAAGTATAAAGCATTTTCCACCTGTGCATCTCACCTTTCTGTTGTCTCCTTATTTTATTGTACAAGCCTAGGAGTGTACCTTAGCTCTGCAGCTACCCAGACCTCCCATGCAAGTGCAGTAGCCTCAGTGATGTACACTGTGGTCACACCCATGCTGAACCCCTTCATCTACAGCCTGAGGAACAAAGATGTAAAGAGGGCTCTGAAAACATTCTTTGTGAAGGAGACTCTATGTGGCCAATTGTCATAGGAAAGAACAAGTTCCTAAGGTTGCTTAGGCTTAGCTTCCTGAGCAAAATTTTATTGAACAAGTGTTTTTATTCAGTTCCTAATGCCAACGTAAAATGACTACATTAGTGTTTAAAGCACATTTATGCTCTGACAATTCAAGGGGTTAAAACTCTGAAATGGTTCTCATTGGGCTAAAAAGATGTTTGCAAGATTTGGTTCATTCTGGAAGCTACAGGGAAGAATCTGTTCACTTTTTTATTCCTAAATCATTAAAATAGTGCAAAAAAATTCTAAAAATATTTTTTATAATTAACAAATGCTTCACAATAAGGGATGAAATGACAGCTCTAAATTTACAAGTATGAAATTCCTAATCATTTGGCAAATGTGTCAAAAGCTGAGGTATGTCTTGCTCAAGGCATTTTGTTTGGTTGGGGTTTACCTGATTTCAAGCTTTATCACAAAGCTGTGATCACCAAGACAGCATGGTACTGGCATAAAAACAGACACATAGACCAGTGGAACAGAGTAGAGAGCCCAGATATGGACCCTCAACTCTATGGGCAATTAATCTTCAACAAAACAGTAAAAAATATACAGTGGAAAAAAGACAGCCTCTTCAATAAATGGTGCTGGGAAAACTGGACAGCTATAAGTAAAAGAATGAAACTCGACCATTCTCTTACACCGTACACAAATTAAACTCAAAATGGATAAAAGACCTCAAAGTGAGACAGGAATCCCTCAGAATCCTAGAGGAGAACATAGGCAGTAGCCTCTTCGATATCAGCCACAGAAACTTCTTTCAAGATACGTTTCCAAAGGCAAAGGAAAAAAAAGGGAAAATAAACTTTTGGAACTTCATCAAAATCAAAAGCTTCTGCAGAGCAAAAGAAACAGTCAAGAAAACAAAGAGGCAACCCACGGAATGGGAGAAGATACATGAAAATGACAGTACAGACAAAAGGTTGATATCCAGGATCTATAATGAACTCCTCAAACTCAACACACATGAAACAGGCAAACATATCAAAAAATGGGCAGAAGATATGAACAGACACTTCTCCAATAAAGACATACAAATGGCTATCAGACACATGAAAACATGTTCATCATCATTAGCCCTCAGGGAGATTCAAATTAAAACCACATTGAGATACCACCTTGCACCAGTTAGAATGGCCAAAATTAACAAAACAGGAAACAACATGTGTTGGAAAGGATGTGGAGAAAGGGGAACCCTCTTCCACTGTTGGTGGGAATGCAAGTTGGTGCATCCTCTTTGCAGAACATTGTGGAGATTACTCAAGAAATTAAAAATAGAGCTTCCCTACTACCCTGCCATTGCACTCCTGGGTATTTACCCCCAAGAATACAGATGTCGTGAAAAAAAGGGCCATCTGCACCCCAATGTTTATAGCAGCAATGGCCACAGTCGCCAAACTATGGAAAGAACCAAGATGCCCTTCAACGGACAAATGGATAAGGAAGATGTGGTCCATATACACACTATGGAGTATTATGCCTCCATCAGAAAGGATGAATACCCAACTTTTGTAGCAACATGGACGACACTGGAAGAAATTATGCTGAGTGAAATAAGTCAAGCAGAGCAAGTGAATTATCATATGGTTTCACTTATTTGTGTAGCATAACAAATATCATGGAGGACAAGGGGTGTTAGAGAGGAGAAGGGAGTTGGGGTAAAATGGAAGGGGAGGTGAATCAATCACGAGAGACTATGGACTCTGAAAAACAATCTGTGGGGTTTGAAGTTGCGGGGGTTGGGAGGTTGGGGTACCAGGTGGTGGGTATTATAGAAGGAACAGATTGCATGGAGCACTGGGTTTGGTGTAAAAATAATGAATACTGTTTTTCTGAAAATAAATAATTTAATTAAAAAAATTAAAAATTTTTTTTAAAAGTTCAGTTTAGAAGGTTATTATGGAATTGGATGTACTGGACATCTCACTGTGACGGTAAATAGGTTAAAAAATTATCTATATAATAATAAAAAATTGACTATATAAAAAAATGAGCCAGAATAGTGGGATCAAATTAATAATAATAATTGCCGTATGAAGTAGTGGTGGTTGTTCTCTTGTTGTCTTTTTGTTTGTTTTTCCTTTCCTGGTTGGTTTTCTAGGAGAGGGGCCTTCCACGTGGGATTTCAGTCTATGATGTTCTCTGAGTTAAGTCCTCCTGCCCCCCCTCAAGGGGGTGGGCTCTGAGGAAACCGGTTTTTTCAGAGTTTTGTTCTCTGAAGGTTTTTATATTTGTTCACTTTTGTTTTTCTCTCTCGCCTTGACCGCTTTTGATGGTTTTTGTAGGTTTAGAGGAAAGCAAACTGTACTCTGACCTCCCTCTCAGAGAGAGGCCACAGTCTGGCTGCAGAGCCCAAATAAATCCCCCCTTGGCCACTGGCAGAGCAGGTTCCCTGTAGCGGTCCCTGAAGTCTCAGGATTTTTTGCTTGTACCAAAAACCGTGGCAGTGGCGGCTGTCTGGGAAGCTCCAGACTGCCAGAGAAGTTCCAAGCAGCAATCGCACACTGAGATTTTACCGCTGGCCAGGGCTGGGAGTTCTGGGTCTTTCTGGTCTGGGAGCAGCCGGCTGGCGCCTGTGTGCACCTCTCTCACGGGAGGGAGCGAGGCATGACTCGGACTCCGATGGCATGGTAGGGCACTCGCGTGGGGACTGCAAAAAGGCTATGCTTCTGTTGGCTGGTGAGGATCCTTGCCCCTCTCCGGAGCCAGGTGCCAGGCACTCTCAGGCGCGCTGGTGGTTCAAGAACTGAGACCTGGTTTCTCTGCTGCACTCTCTCTGGCTCTGCGCCAGGGGTGGCTGTCCTGGGTCTGGAGACTTAAGTCCCGACCCTAACACCCCAATTCCCGCAATTTACCCCCCCCCCCGGTGATCCTTTGCTCTTTTGGAGTGCTTTCTACCAGACTCCCGAGTTAATGCTGGTCCCCAGGCACAGGGCACTCTCATATTGGGGTATTAATTTCCAATGGGTCACCTCTGGTGGCTCCCTCCCCCTTTCGTGTATCTTCCGATATCAGTCCGACTTTCCCACTCTGCTTTACCTGCCCACTGGCGTCTTCTGCTCCAGTAGAGATCCAGACGTGTATAATTCTGATCTCAGGCTGATTTCATGAGTGATTGGCATTCTTTGGAAGGTAATCAGTTCACTTTAGGGTACAGGTTGAAAGGGTGCCTCCTCCTACTTCCCCGCAATCTTGTCTTCCCTTATTCACACCATTAGTTTTTGATGTACCATTCAATGATTTGTTAGTTTTATATAACTTAAATTTTAATCATGAATTACTTTTACCTTAATTCTTCAAAGGCCTCAAAATCAGAACCATATTTATATCTATGCAGTGGGAAATTCTCTGTACCATCAAATGGGGCCAAATCTCTCCAAAATTAACTTCAATGTCTCTATTTAATGTGTGATGTCAACACAAAATGCCTTGGCCCAAGGGCAGGTAAGTGAATGATTTCTGAGACTCAAACTCAGTTCCTGTGAACAATATCTTATTAGATAAATATGTGATAGATTCCTTTTACTGTTGCAACAAATATCCATGTAAGTGTCTCAAAACCAATAATTCTCTGAAAGTTCTAGGGATCAGAAGCATGAAAGGCATCTGATGGGCTAAAATAATGATGTGTTTGGGCCATGATACTTCTGGATGCTCTGGGGAGAAAATTCCCTTTCCCACTCCAGTGTCTAGTGGCTTCTGCATTGCTAGGCATATGGCCTTTCCTCCACCTGCAAAACCAGCACAATAGTAGTTTCAGGTGTCTCTCCGACTCCATTCTTCTTCCTCACTCTTCCACATTTAGAGGGCCATTTTAATTGTACTAGTTCAACATGGATAATCCAGGCTTATTTTCTTGGTGTAGAATAATGATTAGTAGCTTTATTCTATCTGCTATCTTAATTACCCTGCTAAGTAAGCTAACATTTTCAAATGTTCTTCTGGATGACATCTTTTGGAGGCCCTTCTTGTGCCTACTATAAAACTTTCTCAGTATATATTACTTGGTATCTCCCAAGAGCCTTTTCACTTAAAAAATTGAGTGTAGAATTTTTTTCCACCCAAAGAGTGAGTGAAAAAATATTCTTTCAAAAATACGTGCAAGGAAGATTCCCAGTGGAGAAGTCCTGAAACTACCTACATGGGACTCTAACACAGCCCACAGCTTTGCTCTCAAATTATGCTACATAGACCAAGACCTGTAGCATCAACACCACCTAGGAGCTTATTAGAAATACAAGGTCTTGGGTGCCTGGGTTTCTCAGTTGGCTAGGCAACTGCCTTCAGTTCAGGTCATGATCCTGGAGTCCCAGAACCGAGTCCCACATTGGACTTCCAGCTTGCCAGTGTGTCGGCTTCTCCCTCTGACTCTCTCCCCATCTCATACTCTGTCATTCTCTCATTTCTCTCATTCTCTCTCTCTCTCTCTCTCTCTCTCAAATGAATAAAATCTTTAAAATAAAAAAAATTAAAAAAAAAAAAAGAAAAGAAATGCAGTGTCTCTAGGGGATCCTGCATGGGTGTTGGAGAGGCTCAGTCAGTTAAGTGTCCACTCTTGGATTTGGCTCAGGTCTTGATCTCAGAGTCCTGAGATTGAGCCTCATGTCAGGCTCCATGTTCAGCTCAGTCTGCTTGACATTCTCTTTCTCCCTCTGCCCATCCCCCAGCACTCAATAGATAAACAAATCAATAAAATCTTGTTTAAAATGCAGTCTCCAGGCCCACTGCAGTCCTGATGAGTCAGAATTTGCATTTTAACTACAAACTTCAGTGATTTGTGTGTAGAATGAAGGTGAGACCTGGTCTAGAATCCTATTTCTCATTTTCTCGCTGTCAGCAGTGGGGCTGGATAATTACTTTTGCTGGGTGCTGGCATGTGGGTTACAGGTATTTGGCAGCAGCCTTTCAGACATGGACAAATATCCCCAGTTGAGAACCACCATACCATTGGATGTTCTTTCCTATTTTACTGAAGACTAGTTGACCTTAGAGTTGAGGGTCATTTCTGGGGTCTCTTTTGTGTCCCATTCATCTATGTGTCTTTTTTTTGTGACAATACCATGCTGTCTTGATGATCACAGTATTGTAAAATGGTTTGAAGTCACGCATTGTGATGCCACCACCTTTGAATTTTTTTTAATTTATTTTTAAATTTATTCTCAGCATAACGGTATTCATTATTTTTGCACCACACCCAGTGCTCCATGTAATCCATGCCCTCTCTAATACCCACCACCTGGTTCCCCCAACCTCCCACCCCCCGCCATTTCAAACCCCTCAGATTGTTTTTCAGAGTCCATAGTCTCTCGTGTTTTTTTAAACAATCTTTTTTTAAATTAAATTAATTTATTTATTTTCAGAAAAACAGTATCATTATTTTTTCACCACACCCAGTGCTCCATGCAGTCCATACCCTCTATAATACCCACCACCTGGTACCCCAACCACCCACGCCCCGCCACTTCAAACCCCTCAGATTGTTTTTTAGAGTTCATATTCTCTCATGATTCACCTCCCCTAAACAATATTATGGTAATTCAGAGTCTTTTCTTGGTTCACACACATTTTAGGATTGTTCCTTCCAGCTCTGTGAAAATGTCAATGGTATTTTGGTAGGGATTGCATTGAAAGTGTAGATTTCTCTGGGCAGCATAGATATTTTCTTTTTCTCTCTTTTTTTTTTTATTTAATTTCTTATTTTTTATAAACATATATTTTTATGCCCAGGGGTACAGGTCTGTGAATCACCAGGTTTACACACTTCACAGCACTCACCAAAGCACATACTCTCCCCAATGTCCATAATCCCACCACCTTCTCCCAAATCCCCTCTCCCCAGCAACCCTCAGTTTGTTTTGTGAGATTAAGACTCACTTATGGTTTGTCTCCCTCCCAATCCCATCTTGTTTCATTTATACTTCTCGTACCCACTTAACTCCCATGTTGCATCACCACTTCCTCATATCAGGGAGATCATATGATAGTTGTCTTTCTCTGCTTGACTTATTTCGCTAAGCATGATTCGCTCTAGTTCCATCCATGTTGTCGCAAATGGCAAGATTTCATTTCTTTTGATGGCTGCATAGTATTCCATTGTGTATATATACCACATCTTCTTGATCCATTCATCTGTGGATGGACATCTAGGTTCTTTCCATAGTTTGGCTATTGTGGACATTGCTGCTACAAACATTCGGGTGCATGTGCCCCTTTGGATCACTACGTTTGTATCTTTAGGGTAAATACCCAATAGTGCAATTGCTGGGTCATAGGGCAGTTCTATTTTCAACATTTTGAGGAACCTCCATGCTGTTTTCCAGAGTGGCTGCACCAGCTTGCATTCCCACCAACAGTGCAGGAGGGTTCCCCTTTCTCTGGATCCTCGCCAGCATCTGTCATTTCCTGACTTGTTGATTTTAGCCATTCTGACTGGTGTGAGGTGATATCGCATTGTGGTTTTGATTTGTATTTCCCTGATGCCGAGTGATATGGAGCACTTTTTCATGTGTCTGTTGGCCATCTGGATGTCTTCTTTGCAGAAATGTCTGTTCATGTCCTCTGCCCATTTCTTGATTGGATTATTTGTTCTTTGGGTGTTGAGTTTGCTAAGTTCTTTATAGATTCTGGACACTAGTCCTTTATCTGATATGTCGTTTGCAAATATCTTCTCCCATTCTGTCAGTTGTCCTTTGATTTTGTTAACTGTTTCCTTTGCTGTGCAAAAGCTTTTGATCTTGATGAAGTACCAATGGTTCATTTTTGCCCTTGCTTCCCTTGCCTTTGGCGATGTTCCTAGGAAGATGTTGCTGCGGCTGAGGTCGAAGAGGTTGCAACCTGAGTTCTCCTCAAGGATTTTGATGGATTCCTTTCGCACATTGAGGTCCTTCATCCATATTGAGTCTATTTTCGTGTGTGGTGTAAGGAAATGGTCCAATTTCATTTTTCTGCATGTGGCTGTCCAATTTTCCCAGCACCATTTATTGAAGAGGCTGTCTTTTTTCCATTGGACATTCTTTCCTGCTTTGTCGAAGATGAGTTGACCATAGAGTTGATGTTCTATTTCTGGGCTCTCTATTCTGTTCCACTGATCTATGTGTCTGTTTTTGTGCCAGTACCATGCTGTCTTGATGATGACAGCTTTGTAATAGAGCTTGAAGTCCGGAATTGTGATGCCACCAACGTTGGCTTTCTTTTTCAATATCCCTTTGGCTATTCGAGGTCTTTTCTGGTTCCATATAAATTTTAGCATTATTTGTTCCATTTCTTTGAAAAAGATGGATGGTACTTTGATAGGAATTGCATTAAATGTGTAGATTGCTTTAGGTAACATAGACATTTTCACAATATTTATTCTTCCAATCCAGGAGCATGGAACATTTTTTCATTTCTTTGTGTCTTCCTCAATTTCTTTCATGAGTACTTTATAGTTTTCTGAGTATAGATTCTGTGTCTCTTTGGTTAGGCTTATTCCTAGGTGTCTTGTGGTTTTGGGTGCAATTGTAAATGGGATTGACTCCTTAATTTCTCTTTCTTCTGTCTTGCTGTTGGTGTAGAGAAATGGAACTGATTTCTGTGCATTGATTTTATATCCTGACACTTTACTGAATTCCTGTATAAGTTCTAGCAGTTTTGGAGTGGAGTCTTTTGGGTTTTCCACATATAGTATCATATCATCTGCGAAGAGTGATAATTTGACTTCTTCTTTGCCGATTTGGGTGCCTTTAATTTCCTTTTGTTGTCTGATTGCTGAGGCTAGGACCTCTAGTACTATGTTGAATAGCAGTGGTGATAATGGACATCCCTGCCGTGTTCCTGACCTTAGCGGAAAAGCTTTCAGTTTTTCTCCATTGAGAATGATATTTGCGGTGGGTTTTTCATAGATGGCTTTGATGATATTGAGGTATATGCCCTCTATCCCTACACTTTGAAGAGTTTTGATCAGGAAGGGATGCTGTACTTTGTCAAATGCTTTTTCAGCATCTATTGAGAGTATCATATGGGTCTTGTTCTTTCTTTTATTGATGTGTTGTATCACATTGACTGATTTGCGGATGTTGAACCAACCTTGCAGCCCTGGAATAAATCCCACTTGGTCGTGGTGAATAATCTTTTTAATGTACTGTTGAATCCTATTGGCTAGTATTTGGTTGAGTATTTTCGCATCTGTGTTCATCAAAGATATTGGTCTATAGCTCTCTTTTTTGGTGGGATCCTTGTCTGGTTTTGGGATCAAGGTGATGCTGGCCTCATAAAATGAGTTTGGAAGTTTTCCTTCCATTTCTATTTTTTGGAACAGTTTCAGGAGAATAGGAATTAGTTCTTCTTTAAATGTTTGATAGAATTCCCCCGGGAAGCCGTCTGGCCCTGGGCTTTTGTTTGTTTGGAGATTTTTAATGACTGTTTCAATATCCTTACTGGTTATGGGTCTGTTCAGGCTTTCTATTTCTTCCTGGTTTAGTTGTGGTTGTTTATATGTTTCTAGGAATGCATCCATTTCTTCCAGATTGTCAAATTTATTGGCATAGAGTTGCTCATAGTATGTTCTTATAATAGTTTGTATTTCTTTGGTGTTAGTTGTGATCTCTCCTCTTTCTTTTTTTTTTTTTTTTTTTTTTTTTTTAATATTTATAAATTTATTTTTTATTT
This sequence comes from Mustela nivalis, assembly GCF_964662115.1. Taxonomy (NCBI): domain Eukaryota; kingdom Metazoa; phylum Chordata; class Mammalia; order Carnivora; family Mustelidae; genus Mustela; species Mustela nivalis. Next base: position 204,939,907 of record NC_139020.1, on the reverse strand, counting down.
TCAGCATAACAGTATTCATTATTTTTCACCACACCCAGTGCTCCATGCAATTCGTGCCCTTTATAATACCCACCACCTAGTACCCCAACCTCCCACCCCCCACCCCTTCAAAACCCTCAGATTGTTTTTCAGAGTCCATAGTCTCTCATGGTTCACCTCCCCTTCCAATTTCCCCCAACTCCCTTCTCCTCTCTAACTCCCCATGTCCTCCATGCTATTTGTTATGCTCCACAAATAAGTGAAACCATATGATAATTGACTCTCTCTGCTTGACTTATTTCACTCAGCATAATAATCTCTTCCAGTCCCGTCCATGTTGCTACAAAAGTTGGGTATTGGTCCTTTCTTTTTTTTTTTTTTTTTTTATCATTCATGATTTTATTTATTTGGGTCCTTTCTCTTTTCTTTTTGATAAGTCGGGCCCGGGGTTTATCAATTTTATTAATTCTTTCAAAGAACCAGCTCCTAGTTTCGTTGATTTGTTCTTTGGTTTTTTTGGTTTCTATTTCATTGATTTCTGCTCTGATCTTTATGATTTCTCTTCTCCTGCTGGGCTTAGGGTTTCTTTCTTGTTCTTTTTCCAGCTCCTTTAGGTGTAGGGTTAGGTTGTGTACCTGAGACCTTTCTTGTTTCTTGAGAAAGGCTTGTACCACTATATATTTTCCTCTCAGGACTGCCTTTGTTGTGTCCCACAGATTTTGAACCATTGTATTTTCATTATCATTTGTTTCCATGATTTTTTTCAATTCTTCTTTAATTTCCCGGTTGACCCATTCATTCTTTAGAAGGATGCTGTTTAGTCTCCATGTATTTGGGTTCTTTCCAAACTTCCTCTTGTGGTTGAGTTCTAGCTTTAGAGCATTGTGGTCTGAAAATATGCAGGGAATGATCCCAATCTTTTGATACAAGTTGAGTCCTGATTTAGGACCGAGGATGTGATCTATTCTGGAGAATGTTCCATGTGCACTAGAGAAAAATGTGTATTCTGTTGCTTTGGGATGAAATGTTCTGAATATATCTGTGATGTCCATTTTGTCCAGTGTGTCGTTTAAGGCCTTTATTTCCTTGCTGATCTTTTGCTTGGATGATCTGCCCATTTCAGTGAGGGGGGTGTTAAATTCCCCTACTATTATTGTATTATTGTTGATGTGTTTCTTTGATTTTGTTATTAATTGGTTTATATAGTTGGCTGCTCCCACATTGGGGGCATAGATATTTAAAATTGTTAGATCTTCTTGTTGGACAGACCCTTTGAGTATGATATAGTGTCCTTCCTCATCTCTTATTATAGTCTTTGGCTTAAAATCTAATTGATCTGATATAAGGATTGCCACTCCTGCTTTCTTCTGATGTCCATTGGCATGGTAAATTCTTTTCCACCCCCTCACTTTTTAAATCTGGAGGTGTTTTGGGGATTAAAATGAGTTTCTTGGAGGCAACATATAGATGGGTTTTGTTTTTTATCCATTCTGATACGCTGTGTCTTTTGACAGGGGCATTTAGCCCATTAACATTCAGGGTAACTATTGAGAGATATGAATTTAGGGCCATTGTATTGCCTATAAGGTGACTGTTACCGTATATGGTCTCTGTTCCTTTTTGATCTACCACTTGTAGGCTCTCTCTTTGCTTAGAGGACCCCTTTCAAGATTTCCTGTAGAGCTGGTTTGGTGTTTGTAAATTCTTTCAGTTTTTGTTTGTCCTGGAAGCTTTTAATCTCTCCTTCTATTTTCAATGATAGCCTAGCTGGATATAGTATTCTTGGGTGCATGTTTTTCTCGTTTAGTGCTCTGAAAATATCATGCCAGCTCTTTCTGGCCTGCCAGGACTCTATGGATAAGTCAGCTGCCAATCTAATATTTTTACCATTGTATGTTACAGACTGCTTTTCCCAGGCTGCTTTCAGGATTTTCTCTTTGTCACTGAGACTTGTAAATTTTACTCTTAGGTGACGGGGTGTGGGCCTATTCTTATTGATTTTGAGGGGCGTTCTCTGAACCTCCTGAATTTTGATGCTCATTCCCTTTGCCATATTGGGGAAATTCTCCCCAATAATTCTCTCCAGTATACCTTCTGCTCCCCTCTCTCTTTCTTCTTCTTCTGGAATCCCAATTATTCTCATGTTGTTTCATCTTATGATGTCACTTATCTCTCGAATTCTCCCCCCGTGGTCCAGTAGCTGTTTGTCCCTCTTTTGCTCAGCTTCTTTATTCTCTGTCATTTGGTCTTCTATATCACTAATTCTTTCTTCTGCCTCATTTATCTAGCAGTTAGAGCCTCCATTTTTTATTGCACCTCATTAATAGCTTTTTTGATTTCAACTTGGTTAGATTTTAGTTCTTTTATTTCTCCAGAAAGGGCTTTTATATCTCTCGAGAGGGTTTCTCTAATATCTTCCATGTCTTTTTTGAGCCCGGCTAGAACCTTGAGAATTGTCATTCTGAACTCTAGATCTGACATATTACCAATGTCTGTATTGATTAGGTCCCTAGCCTTCGGTACTGCCTCTTGTTCTTTTTTTTGTGTTGAATATTTCCGTCTTGTCATTTTGTCCAGATAAGAGTATATGAAGGGGCAAGTGAAATACTAAAAGGATGGCAACAACCTTAGGAAAATATGCTTTAACCAAATTAGAAGAGATCCAAAATTGTGAGGGGGGAGAAAGGGGATAAAAAGAGGTTCAAAAAGGAAGAAAGAAAAAATAAAAAAAAAAGAATTTTAAAAAAAGAAAACACCTAAGAAAAATATAAAAAAGAAAAAATATATATATTAGATAAACTAGTAAAAAATCGTTAAAAAAGAAAAAGGTATCAGGGAGATCATATGATAGTTGTCTTTCTCTGCTTGACTTATTTCGCTAAGCATGATACGCTCTAGTTCCATCCATGTTGTCGCAAATGGCAAGATTTCTTGCTGGGGGGAGGGGGTTTGGGAGAAGGGGGTGGGATTATGGACATTGGGGAGGGTATGTGCTTTGGTGAGTGCTGTGAAGTGTGTAAACCTGGTGATTCACAGACCTGTACCCCTGGAGATAAAAATATATGTTTATAAAAAATAAAAAGTTAATTGTGTCTTAAGAAAAAAAAAAAAAAAGAAAAGAAAAAGGTAACAGTTAAAAAAAAAATTTTACCCGAATCAATAAAAAAAACAAAAAATGAAAAAGAAAAAAAATTAAATTAGCTGTAAGACTAAAAAAAATCACAGGGAAAAAGCCATGAGTTCCGTGCTTGGCTTTCTCCTCCTCTGGAATTCTGCTGCTCTCCTTGGTATTACAACCGCACTCCTTGGTAGGTGAACTTGGTCTCGGCTGGATTTCTTGTTGATCTTCTGGGGGAGGTGCCTGTTGTAGTGATTCTCAAGTGTCTGCCCCAGGCGGAATTACACCGCCCTTACCCAGGGCCGGGGTGAGTAATCCGCTGGGGTTTGCTTTCAGGAGCTTTTGTTCCCTGAGCCCTTTCCGTAGAGTTCCAGAGGACGGGAATACAAATGGCGGCCTCCTGGTCTCCGGCCTGGAGGAGCCGAGAGCCCAGGGCCGCACTCCTCAGTGCGCCCTCAGAGAACAGTGCCCAGTTACTCCCGTCTGCCTGACCTCCGGCTGTGCTCCGAGCTCACCGAGCCTGCGACCGGTTCAAGGTCACCCCGAGCTGCGAGCTTACTGTCGGCTCTGTCTCTGTAGCCGGCTTTCCCGTTCCAATACCCGCAAGCTCTGCGACACTCAGACACCCCTGATCCTTCTGTGACCCTGCGGGCCCTGAGGCCACGCTGACCCCGCGTGGGCTTCGCCCCGGTTTAGCCTCTGGAGCGATGTCCCTCAGTGGAACAGACTTTTAAAAGTCCTGATTTTGTGCGCCGTTGCTCCGCCGCTTGCCGGGACCTGGCCCCTCCCTCCAGGGTCTATCTTCCCATCGCTTTGGATTCACCTCTCCGCCAGTCCTACCTTTCAGAAAGTGGTTGTTTTTCTGTTTCCAGAATTGCTGTTCTTCTTCTCTTCGATCTGCCAATGGATTTTCAGGTGTTTGCAATCTTTAGATAAGCTATCTAGCTGATCTCCGGCTAGCTGAAGTAGTCTCAGCCTGCTACTTCTCCGCCATCTTGACTCCTCCCTGGGCAGCATAGATATTTTAATGATATTTATTCTTCCAATCCATGAGCATGGAATGTTTTTCCATCTCTTTGTGTCTTCCTCAATTTCTTTCATAAGCATTCTGTAGTTTCTAAGGTGATCATGATGACATTGAAAGTATAGGTTGCTCTAGGCAGCATAGACATTTTAACAATGTTTATTCTTCCAATCCATGAGCATGTACTGTTTTTTCCATCTTTTTGTGTCTTCTTCAATTTCTTTCATGAGTATTCTGTAGTTCTTTGAGTATAGATCCTTTACCACTTTGGTTAGGTTTTTTCCCAAGGTATCTTGTGGGATTTGGTGCTACTATAAAAGGAATCAATTCCCCAATTTCCCTTTCTACAGTTCCGTTGTTACTGTAAAAGAAAGGAACTGATTTCTGTGCATTTATTTTGTATCCTGCCACACTACTAAATTTCTGTGTGAGTTCTAGTAATTTGGGGGTGGAGTCTTTTGGGTTTTCCACCTAAAATATCATGTCATTTTCAAAGTGTTGTAACAAACAATCCTAAAAGTTGTATGGAACCAGAAAAGACCCTGAATTGCAAAGGAAATGTTGAAAAAGAAAAACAAAGATAGGGGCATCAAATTGTCTGATTTTGAGCTTTATTACAAAGCTGTGATCACCAAAGAGCATGTTACTGGCATAAAAACAGACACACAGACAAATGGAACAAAGTAGAGAGCCCCGATATGGACCTTCAACTCTATGGTCAAATAATCTTCGACAAAGCAGGAAAAAAATTTACAGTGTAAAAGACAGCCTCTTCAATAAATTGTGCTGGAAAAATTGAACAACTATGTATAGAAGAATGAAACTCAACCATTCTCTCACACCATACACAAAAATGAACTCAAAATGGATGAAAGACCTCAATGTGAGACAGGAATCCATCAGAATCCTAGAGAAGATCACAGGCAGTAACCTCTTCGACATTGGCCACTGTAACTTTTTCAAGACATGTCTCCAAAGGCAAGGGAAACAGAAGTGAAAATGAACTTTTGGGACTTCATCAAGTTAAAATGCTTCTGAATAGCAAAGGAAACAGTCAACAAAACTAAGAAGTAACCCATGATATGGGGGAAGACACTACAGATGAAGGGCTGATATCCAAGATCTATAACGAACTTCTTAAACTCACCACGCAAAAAAACAGATAATCAAGTGAAAAAATGGGCAGAACATAAGAACAGTCTCTTCAATGAAGAGATACAAATGGCTAGCACACCCATGAAAAAATGTTCATCATCATTAGCCATCAGGGAAATTAAATAAAAATCTCATTGAGATACCACCTTAAACCAGTTAGAATGTTAAAGATTAACAAGGCAAGAAACAATAAATATTGGACAGGATGTGGAGAAAGGGGAGCCCTCTTACACTGTTGATGGGAATGCAAGTTGGTGCACTTTGGAAAACGGTGTGGAGATTCCTCAAAAAATTTTAAAAATAGAGCTACCCTATGACTTGGCAATTGTACTACTGGGTATTTACCCCAAAGATACTGATGGAGTGAAAAGAAGGGCCATCTGTACCCCAATTTTTATAGCAGTAAGGTCCACAATAGCCCAACTGTGGAAAGAGCTGAGACAGCCTTCAATTGACAAATGGATAAAGAAGATGCAGTCCAGAGTCAGCTATGCCACTGCCTCCACCACTTCCTTCTCCTCACCAGCACTAAACCTGGGACTGGACAGAGCGGAGTTGTGCATGTTGCAGAAGGGGGGTATGGGCCAGGGGAGGATAGGTTTGTTCCATGGACACAGAGCCAGAACTGGGATCAGGAATTACCTTCAGACCTATCTGGTGAAATGTTGCTGGAAATTAAGGAAGAAAACATACCCTTTGAGATGGAAGAGAAGAAAAGCAGAAATCCTAGAAACAGAAAATCAATCACTTTCTGAAAAGTAGGACCTGTGGAGAAGTGAATCCAAAGTGATGGGAAAATAGACCACAGGGGGAGGGGCTGGCTCCTGGGAAGTGTCAGAGCAATGGAGCACAAAATCAGAACTTTTAAAAGTCTGCTACACTGAGGGACATCACTCCAGAGGCTAAACAGGGTGAAGCTCACGTGGGGACAGCGTGGTCTCAGGTCCTGCAGGGTCACAGAAGGATTGGGGGGTGTCTGAGTATCACAGAGCTCACGTGTATTAGAGTGGGGACGCTACAGGATGGAGCTGAGGAGTGAGCTCTCAATCAGGTGTACGTTAAACTATGATCTGTGCCACAGTAAGGCCACTGCTCTTTGAGCAAGAACCCCATAAGTGGCAGATCTGGGGAGATCCCCCTCGAACAACAGCAGGGATATGCTGGGTTTGAGACTCTGGGTGGGGATGTGTACCAGAGACAGAGAGACTCGGTCTCAGGCTGGGTGAGCTTGGAGAATGGCCTGAGACGAGGGAGATGGGAATGATTGAGCACTATTTTCTGAGGGTGCACTGAGGAGTGGGGCGCTGAGCTCTTGGCTCCTGTGGGCTAGAGATTGGGAAGCTCCATTTTCATTCCTCTCCTCCAGAATTTTATGGAAAGTATTCAGGGAATAAAAGCACCCAAGAGCTAGTGAACCCAAGCAGATTACGTAGCCCGGCCCCTGGCAGAGCGGTGCAATTCCACCTCAGGCAAAGACCATTGAGAATCACTATAGTAGGCCCTCTATTGCAGATGATCAGCAATAAATCCAGCCAAACCAAGTTCACTTATCAAGAAGAGTGGAATTCCGGAGGAGGAATGTTTTGTTTTTTTGACTGTTTCCTTTGCTGTGCAGAAGCTTTTGATTTTGATGAAGTCCCAAAAGTTTATTTTCCCTTTTGTTTCCTTTGCCTTTGGAGACATAACTTGAAAGAAGTTGCTGTGGCTGATATCAAAGAGATTACTGCCTATGTTCTCCTCTAGGATTCTGATGGATTCCTGTTTCATGTTGAGGTCTTTTATCCATTTTGAGTTAATCTTTGTGTACGGTGTAAGAGAATGATCGAGTTTTATTCTTCTACTTATAGCAGTCCAGTTTTCCAAGCATCATTTATAGAAGAGACTGTCTTTTTTCCAGTGTATATTTTTTCCTGTTTTGTCAAAGACTAATTGACCATAGAGTTGAGGGTCCATATCTGGGCTCCCTACTCTGTTCCACTGGTTTATGTGTCTGTTTTGATGCCAGTACCATGCTGTCTTGGTGATCACAGCTTTGTAATAAAGCTTGAAATCAGGTAACGTGATGCCCCCAGCTTTATTTTTGTTTTTCAACATATCCTAAGCAATTCAGGGTCTCTTCTAATTCCATACAGATTTTAGGATTATTTGCTCCAACTCTTTGAAGAATACTGGTGGAATTTTGGTCAGAATGGCATTAAAAGTATAGATTGCTCTAGGCAGTAGAGACATTTTAACCATGTTTATTCTTCCAATCCAAGAGCATGGAATGGTCTTCCATCTTTTTGTGTCTTCTTCAATTTCTTTCATGAGTGTTTTGTAGTTCCTCAAGTACAGATCCTTTACCTCTTTGGTTAGGTTTATTCCCAGGTATCTTATGGTTCTTGGTGCTATAGTAAATGGAATCGATTCTCTAATTTCCCTTTCTGTATTTTCATTGTTAGTGTATAAGGAAGCCACTGATTTCTGCACATTGACTTTGTATCTGGCCATGTTGCTGAATTGCTGTATGAGTAGTTTGGGGGTGGAGTTTTTTGGGTTTTCCATATAAAGAATCATGTCATCTGCGAAGAGAGAGATTTTGACTTCTTCATTGCCAATTTGGATACCTTTATTTCTCTTTTTTGTCTGATTGCTGTTGCTAAGACTTCTAATACTATATTGAACAAGAGTGGTGAGAGTGGGCTTCGTTGTCTTGTTCCTGATCTCAACAGAAAGGCTGAAAACTTTTTCCCATTGAGGATGAAATTTCCTGAGGGTCTTTCATAGATAGATTTCATGAAGTTCAGGAATGTTTTCTCTATCCCTATACTTTGAAGCGTTTTAATTAGGAACCTATGCTGGATTTTGTCAAATGCTTTTTCTGCATTGATTGAGAGAACCATGTGGTTCTTCTCTCTTCTCATATTAATTTGTTGTATAACATTGATTGATTTGCGAATGTTGAACCAGCCTTGAAGCCCAGGAATGAATCCCACCTGATCATGGTGGATAATCTTTTTAATGTGCTGTTGGATCCTGCTGGCTAGGATCTTGTTGAGAATCTTAGCATCCATATTCATCAGTGATATTGGTCTGAAATTCTCCTTTTTGGTAGGGTCTTTGCCTGGTTTGGGGAGCAGGGTAATGCTGGCTCCATAGAAAGAGTCTTGAAGTTTTCTTTCTGCTTCCATTTTTTTTTTTGAAACAGCTTCAGGAGAATAGGTGTTATTTCTTCTTTGAAAGTTTGGTAGAATTCCCCAGGGAATCCATCAGGTCCTGGGCTCTTGTTTTTTGGGAAGTTTTTGATCACTGTTTCAATCTCGTTACTAGATATCGGTCTAATCAGGTTGTTGATTTCTTCTTGGTTCATATTTGGTAGTTTAGTTTTCCAGGAGTGCATCCATTTCATCTAGGTCGCTAAGCTTATTGGCATCTAACTATTGATAATAACTTCTGATGATTGTTTCTACTCCTTGGTGTTACTTGTGATCGCTCCCTTTTCATTCATAACTTTATGAATTTGGGCTTTCTCTCTTTTCTTTTGGATTAGTGTGGCCAATGTTTGATCCTCCAGTTCTTTAAGGTGTAGAGATAACTGGTGTATTCTGTATTTTTACATTTTTTTAAGGGAGGCTTGGATGGCTATGTATTTCCCCCTTAGGACCACCTTTGCTGTATCCCATGGGTTTTGGACTGAAGTGTCTTCATTGTCATTGGTTTCCATGAATTGTTTCAGTTCCTCTTTGATCTCCTGGTTGATCCAAGCATTCTTAAGCAACGTGGTCTTTAGCTTCCAGGTGTTTGAGTTCCTTCTGAACTTTTCCTTGTGATTGAGCTCCAGTTTCAAAGCATTGTGATCTGAGAATATGCAGGGAATAATCTCAGTCTTTCGGTATCGGTTGAGTCTTGATTTGTGACCCAGTATGTGGTCTATTCTGGAGAAGGCTCTGTGTGCACTTGAGAAGATTGAGTATTCTGTTGTTTTAGGGTGGAATATTCGGCAAATATCTATGAGGTCCATCTGGTCCAATGTGTCATTCAAAGCTCTTGTTTCTTTATTGATTTTCTGCTTCGATGATCTGTCTATTTCTGAGAGAGGCATGTTAAGATCTCCTATGATTAGTGTATTCATATCAATATCTGCAACAGAGCTAACAGCTGTCAACATAGACAATATGTCGGAAAGAGAATTCAGGCTAACAATTATCCAGGCAATAGCTAGGTTGGAGAAAGCCATGGATGACCAAACGGAATTGATTAGGGCCGAACTGAAAGCGACAAGACAGGATGTTCACAATGTTAGGGTGGAGCTTAAAGCTACCAGGGAGGATGTCAATAAAAACGTATCTATCAATAATCACTCTCAATGTGAAAAGACTTCAAAGGTAACTCAATGTCAATAAAAACGTATCTATCAATAATCACTCTCAATGTGAATGCCATAAATGCACCCATAAAATGATACAGGGTTGCAGATTGGATATAACGACAGGACCCATCCATATTTTGTCATCAAGAGACCCATTTTGAACCTAAAGATACACCTAGACTGAAAGGGAAGGGATGGAGAAGCATATTTCATGCCAAAAGAAGGCTGGGGTAGCGATTCTCATATCAGCTAAATTAGACTCTAAACTAAAGACTGTAGTTAGAGATACAGAAGGACACTACATAATCCTTAAAGGGACTATCCACCAAGATGATCTAACAATTGTAAATACCTATGCCCCCAATATGTGAGCAGCCAATTACATAAGAAAACTGGTAATGAAGATAAAGAGTCATATTGATATGAACACTCCACTGGGTGTGGTGCAAAATAATGAATACTGTCCTGCTGAAAATAAATTTAAAAAATTAACGGTAACTTAATTTATCATTTTTTAAATTATGTTCAGTTAGCCACTGTATGTAGTACACCATTAGTTTTTTTTATTTATTTTTTATTATCAGCATAACAGTATTCATTATTTTATCGCCACACCCAGTGCTCCATGCAATCAGTGCCCTCTATAATACTCAACACCTGGTACCACAGACTCCCACCCACCCCCCCCCCCGACACTTCAAACCCTTCAGATTGTTTTTCAAAGTCCATAGTCTCTCATGGTTCACCTCCCCTTCCAATTTAACCCAACTCCCTTCTCCTCTCTAACTCCCCATGTCCTCCAGGCTATTTGTTATGCTCCACAAATAAGTGAAACCATATGATAATTGACTCTCTCTACTTGACCTATTTCACTTAGCATAATATCTTCCAGTCCCGTCCATGCTGCTACAAAAGTTGGGTATTCGTCCTTTCTGATGGAGGCATAATACTCCATAGTGTATATGGACCACATCTTCCTTATCCTTTCGTTTGTTGAAGGGCATCTTGGTTCCTTCCACAGTTTGGCGACTGTGACCATTGCTGCTATAAACATTGGGGTACAGATGGCCGTTCTTTTCACTCCATCTCTATCTTTGGGGTAAATACCCAGGAGTGCAATGGCAGGGTCATAGGGAAGTTCTATTTTTAATTTCTTGAGGAATCTCCACACTGTTCTCCAAAGTGGCTGCACCAACTTGCATTCCCACCAACAGTGTAAGAGGATTCACCTTTCTCCACATCCTCTCCAACACATGTTGTTTCCTGTCTTGCTAGTTTTGGCCATCCTAACTTGTGTAAGATGATATCTCAATGTAGTTTTAATTTGAATCTCCCTGATGGCTAGTGATGATGAACATTTTTGATGTGTCTGATAGCCATTTGTATGTCTTTATTGGAGAAGTGTCCGTCCATATCTTCTGCCCATTTTTTGATATGATTGTCTGTTTTGTGTGTGTTGAGTTTGAAGAGTTCATTATAGATCCTGGATATCAACCTTTTGTCTGTACTGTCGTTTGCAAATATCTTCTCCCAGTCCGTGGGTTGCCTCTTTGTTTTCTTGACTGTTTCCTTTGCTGTGCAGAAGCTTTTGGTTTTGATGAAGTCCCAAAAGTTTATTTTCCCTTTTGTTTCCTTTGCTTTTGGAGACATAACTTGAAAGAACTTGCTGTGGCTGATATCAAAGTGATTACTGCCTATGTTCTCCTCTAGGATTCTCGTGGATTCCTATCTCACGTTTAGGTCTTTTATCCATTTTGAGTTTATCTTCTTGTATGGTGTAAGAGAATGGTCGAGTTTCATTCTTCTACATATAGCTGCCCAGTTTTCCCAGCACCATTTATTGAAGAGACTGTCTTTTTCCCACTGTACATTTTTACTGTTTTGTCGAAGATTATTTGAACATAGAGTTGGGGTCCATATCTGGGCTCTCTACTCTGTTCCCCTGGTCTATATGTCTGTTTTAATGCCAGTACCATGCTGTCTTGGTGATCACAGCTTTGTAATAAAGCTTGAAATCAGGTAACGTGATGCCCCGAGTTTTATTTTTGTTTTTCAACATTTCCTTAGTGATTCAGGGTCTCTTCTGATTCCATACAAGTTTTTGGATTATTTGCTCCAGCTCTTTGAAGAATACCGGTGGAATTTAGATCGGAATAGCATTAAAAGTATAGATTGCTCTAGGCAGTAGAGACATTTTAACAATGTTTATTCTTCCGATCCAAGAGCATGGAATGGTCTTCCATCTTTTTGTGTCTTCTTCAACTTCTTTCATGAGTGTTCTGTAGTTCCTCAAGTACAGATCATTTACCTCTTTGGTTAGGTTTATTCCCAGGTATCTTATGGTTCTTGGTGCTACAGTAAATAGAATTGATTCTCTAATTTCCCTTTCTGTATTTTCCTTGTTAATGTATAAGAAAGCAACTGACTTCTGTACATTTTTTTTTTTTTGTATCCTGCCACATTGCTGAATTGCTGTATGAGTTCTAGTAGTTTGGGAGTTGAGTCTTTTGGGTTTTCCATATAAAGAATCATGTCATCTGTGAAGAGAGAGAGTTTGACTTCTTCATTGCCAATTTGGATAGCTTTTATTTCTCTTTGTTGTCTGATTGCTGTTGCTCAGACTTCTAATACTATGTTGAACAAGAGTGGTGAGAGTGGGTATCCTTTTTGTGTTCCTGATCTCAACGGAAGCCTGCAAGCCTTTTCCCATTGAGGATGATATTTTCTGTGGGTCTTTGATAGATAGATTTGATGAAGTTCAGAAATGTTCCCTCTATCCCTATACTTTGAAGCTTTTTAATCAGGAACCGATGCTGGATTTTGTCAAATGCTTTTTCTGCATCAATTGAGAGAACCATGTGGTTCTTCTCTCTTTTCTTATTACTTTGTTCTATCACATTCATTGATTTGCGAATGTTGAACCATCCTTGTAGCCCAGGGATGAATCCCACCTGGTCATGGTGGATAATCTTTTTAATGTCTGTAGGATCCTGTTTGCTAGAATCTTTTTTTTTTTTTTTTGCCTATTTATTTTAAATTTTTTTATTTTTTATAAACATATATTTTTATCCCCAGGGGTACAGGTCTGTGAATCACCAGGTTTACACACTTCATGCACTCACCAAAGCACATACCCTCCCCAATGTCCATAATCCCACCCCCTTCTCCCAAACCCCCTCCCGCCAGCAACCCTCAGTTTGTTTTGTGAGATTAAGAGTCACTTATGGTTTGTCTCCCTCCCAATCCCATCTTGTTTCATGTTTGCTAGAATCTTGTTGAGAGTCTTAGCATCCATATTTGGGGATCAAGGTTATGCAGGCTCTTTAGAAAGAGTCTGGAAAATTTCCATCTGCTTCCAATTTTTTGAAACAGCTTCAGGAGAATAGGTGTTTTTTCTTCTTTGAAAGTTTGTTAGAATTCCCCAGGGAATCCATCAGGTCCTGGGCTCTTGTTTTTTGGGAAGTTTTTGATCACTGCTTCAAATTCGTTAATAGATATCAGTCTATTCAGGTTGTCAATTTCTTCCTTGTTCAATTTGATGAGTTTATAGTGTTCCAGGAATGCATCCTTTTCATCTAGGTTGCTTAGCTCATTGGTATCTAGCTTTTGATGACTGTTTCTACTTGCTTGGTGTTCGTTGTGATCTCTCCCTTTTCATTCATAATATTATGAATTTGGGCTTTCTCTCTTTTCTTTTGGATTAGTGTGGCCAATGGTTTATCTATCTTATTCTTTCAAAAAACCAGCTTCTAGTTTCATTGATACATTCTACTGTATCTCTGGTTTCTACCTCATCGACCTCAGCTCTAATCTTGATGATTTCCCTTCTTATGTGTGGAGTTGCTTTGATTTGTTTTTGATTCTCCAGTTCTTTAATGTGTAGAGACAGCTGCTTTGTTCTGGATTTTTCAATTTTTTTGAGGGAGGCTTGGATGGCTATGTATTTCCCCCTTAGGACCACCTTTGCTGTATCCCATAGGTTTTGGATCTAAGTGTCTTCATTGTCATTGGTTTCCATAAATTGTTTCAGTTCCTCTTTGATCTCCTGGTTGATCCAAGCATACTTAAGCAACGTGGTCTTTAGCTTCCAGGTGTTTGAGTTCCTTCTGAACTTTTCCTTGTGATTGAGCTGCAGTTTCAAAGCATTGTGATCTGAGAATGTGCAGAGGATAATCTCAGAATTCTGAGTAATCAGGATTCCCCACCCTAACAAGAGAAAAAAAGAAAAGAAAAAAGAGAGAGAAAGACAGGAAAGAAAGGAAAGATTAAAGAAAAAGTTCAGACCAAATGTGTCCCAAGGTAGTATTTATAAAGTATACAAACAAAAACAGATAAACAAAAAGACTGATAAAAATATATGACAAGAGAAAAAATATATATATAGGCAAATAAAGGAAGAACCTCGTCAAAAATAACCTCAAGTGTAAGACATATATATTATCAGTACAAACACAAAGACACAGAGACACTGGTGGAAGAAAAAGATGGGAGAGTGGTTATGAATTCTCAGTGTGGCGAGGAAGGTTGTTTTGATTCTTCCTAGATGTATCTTGATATCTTTGTTAAAGGACTCAAATCCTAAGATAAAGGAGGATTATAAATTGTTTTACCTATAGGGATAGTTTTGATTCAGGAAAGGGAATTACTTTGAAGTTTAACTCTATGTGAATATTAGAAAATAAAAATTAAAAAGGAATAAGCTATACTAAACTAAACTAAAATTTAAAAAAAGAAATTTAAAAAATAGAAATGCAAAAGAAAAACACAGGTGTATGTATGAAAAAGTTCAGGTTAGAAAGTTATTATGGAATTTGATGTACTGGACATCTCACTGTGATGGTAAATAGATTAAAACATTATCTATATTTTTAAAAAATGAGCCAGAATAGTGGGAACGAATTAAAAATTAAAGTTGTTCTATGAAGTAGTGGTGGTTGTTCTCTTGCAGTCTTTTTTTTTTTTCCTTTCCTGGTTGGTTTTCTGGGGGAGGGGCCTGCCACGTGGGTTTTCAGTAAATGATGTTCCCTGAATTAAGTCCTGCTGCCCCCCTCAAGGCGGTGGGCTCTGAGGAAACCGGTTTTTTCAGGCTTTTGTTCTTTGGAGGTTTTTATATTTGTTCACTTTTGTTTTTCTCTCTTGCCTTGACCACTTTTGATGGTTTTTGTAGGTTTAGAGGAAAGCAAACTACACCCTGACCTCCCTCTCAGAGAGAAGCCTCAGTCTGCTCTCCTGTGGGTGCTGCGAGCCCATCTAAATTCCCTTTTAGCTGCTGGCAGAGCAGGTTCCAATCATGGTCCCTGGTGATGCAGGATCTTCTGATTGTACACAAAACCACAGCAGTGGCAGCTGTCTGGGCAGCTCCAGACCGCCAGAGAGGTTCCAAGCAGTGATGGCACACTGAGATTTTCCCACTGGCCCAGTATGGGAATGCCTGGTCTTTCTGGGTCTATTAGCGCTGGGCTTGCGCACACCTCTCTCAGGGGAGGCTGTGGGTCATGCACTTGCGTCTCAGGCTCTGATTGCAGGGCGTGGGTTCAAGAGCACCAGGCTGGGCCTTCGTGCACCTCTCTCAGGGGAGAGTTTGGGGCAGGAGCGTGTCTCAGGCTCTGAAACAATGGTGCAGGTCTAAGAGCGCCAGATGAGCCTTGCCCACCTCTCTCAGAGGAGGGTGAGGGGCACGCGTGTCTCAGGCTCTGTAGCACGGCTCAGCATTCTGCCATCTGGTGAGGCTCCCAGCCCCTCACAGGAGCCGGACCCCATGCAATCTTGGGCGCGCTGGCGGCTCAGGGACCAAGACCTGGTTTCTCTGCCGCACTCTCTCTGGCTCAGCACCAGGGGAAGCTGTCCTGGGTCTGGTGACTTAAGCCCCTGTCCCTAGCCACCCCGATTCCCACAATTTCCACCCCCCCCCGCAATCCTTTGCTCTTTTTGAGTGTTTCACCCAGTCTCCAAGTTAATGCTGGTTCCCAGATGCAGGGCACTCTCCTATTAGGGGTATTACTTTCCAGTCACCTCTGGTGACTCCTTCCCCCTTTTGTTTATCTTCCCATATCAGTCGGATGTTCCCACTCCACTTTACCTGCCCACTGGTGTCTTCTGCCCCTGTAGAGATCCAGACCTTGTATTATTCTGATCTCAGGCTTATTTCATGGGTGGTCGGAGTTCTTTGGTAGGTAATCAGCTCACTTTAGGGTACAGGTTGAAAGGGCGCCTCCTCCTACTTCCCCACCATCTTGTCTCCCCCAATTTCCTTATTTCTAAAGGCAATGTGGGTTCATTACCCCAACTTCAGAAATGTTGTGAGGAATAAATGAAATGCATACAAGCACCTAATGAGTTCCAAGAAAACATTCAAGGTTAAGAGTATAGTTATGGATATGTGTGTGCACATTGTATATATCTACCAAATAAACACATTCATAAACATTTATGTAGACACAGACTAATTTATTTTATTTTTTATTAACATATGATGTACTATTTCTTTGAAGGGTACAGGTCTGTGATTCATCAGTCTTACACTTCACAGCACTCACCATAGCACATACCCCCTCCAATGTCCCTCACCCAGCTACCCCATCCCTCCCACCTTCCTCTCCTCCAGCAATCCTCAGTTTGTTTCCTGAGATTAAGAGTCTCTAATCATTTGTCTCCCTCTCTGGTTTCATCTTGTTTCCTTTTTCCCTCCCCTCCCCTATGATCCTCAGTCATCTTTCTCAAATTTCAGAGAGACTGATTTAAATCCCATCTATTGTGTTGAAAGAAAACGTGGAAGTTAGAGGAGATACAAATGAAACAAACATTTGCATCAACATAATATAGAAAAAAATGAGGAATTTTGACACAAACATTTAAAGTAAAATAGGTGATCTTAATTTTAATAATAAATTGCTTTTCTATCTCAAATCTTCAAAGGCCTAGAGTCAAAACCACATTTGCATTTCTGAAGTCCGAAATCACCATCCAGCTAATGGGGAAGAATATCTCCAGATTGAAACTGATTTTCTCCTTCCATTTAAGGTGGGATTGCAATACCAAATACCTTCATCCAAGGGAAGTTCACTGAATGAGTTGAAAGGCTCAAACTCCATTCCTACAAGCAAAATTTTTCTGAACAAATGTCTGTATTTAATTCCTGCTATAATAAGCCACCACAGAAGTGGCTTAAAACAAAGATTTATCACAAGTTTCTAGAAAGTCAGAAACCTGAAATGGGTCTCATTGGGCTACAATTAAGAAATCTGCAAGTTGTGATCCTTCTGGATACTCCAGAGGAGAATTCACTCTCTTTCTTATTTCACTTTTCAGTGGCTATCTGCCTTTTTTTTAATTTCTTTTCAGAATAACAGAATTCATTGTTTATGCACCACACCCAATGCTTCATGCAATCCGTGCCCTCCATAATACCCCCACCTGGCTCCCCCAACCTCCCAACCCCTGCCCCTTCAAAACCCTCAGATTATTTTTCAGAGTCGATAGCCTCTCATGGTTTATCTCCCCTTCCAATTTCCCCCAATTCCCTTCTCCTCACCATCTCCCTATGTCCTCCATGTTATTTGTTATGCTCCACAAATAAGTGAAAC
The DNA here is from genome assembly GCF_964662115.1 of Mustela nivalis. NCBI lineage: Eukaryota > Metazoa > Chordata > Mammalia > Carnivora > Mustelidae > Mustela > Mustela nivalis. Next base: position 204,922,700 of record NC_139020.1, on the reverse strand, counting down.
CATATGATAATTGACTCTCTCTGCTTGACTTATTTCACTCAGCATAATCTCTTATCTGACTCTCTTGTTTGGTGGCCCTTCTTCCACCTTCAAAGCCCACAGCCCAAAGTCTGAAAATGTCACTCTGATTCCAATTCTTTGTCCTCCTTCTTCCACATTTAGAGTGCCATTGTGATTACACTAGTCCATCTGGATAATCCAGGTTAATGTTTTTATACTGAAATCGGTGATTAGTAGCCTTTTTCCATCTTCTGGCTACTTCTCCTTGCAAGAGAAACAAACATTTTCAAACGCTCTTTGGATTAAGAATTGGACATCTTTTGGGAGCCCATATTCTGCCTACTATAAAGTCTTCTTCATATATAAATTTTCTGATGTCACTTAAGAGCCTTTATATAAAAGAATTGAACACAGACTATATCAAACCCTATAGACATATGTGAAAACCTTTTTCTTTTTTCAAAATTACAAACACAGAAGATTCCTTGTGGAGAAGACCTAAAACTATGTACCCATCTTCTAATACAGGAACACAGCCTTGATCTCAAACTGTGCCCCATGGACTTGGATCTCTGCGTCAACACCAATAACTTGTTAGAAATGCTGAGTCTCTAGGCCCACAGGAGACTTGATGAGTCAGAATTTGTGTTTTAGCTACAAACTTCGATGATTTGTATGCATAATGAAGGTAGAAAAGTGCTGCTCTATAATCATATTCCTCACCTTCCCAATGTTGATATTTGGAGCTGGATAAATATTTGGGATTATAAATGTTTAGTTGCATCCTTTCAGACATGACCCAAATATCCCCAAAGGTATATCATGTCTGGTTGAGAACCATTGTGCCAGAGTTTGAGACAAGAAACATTGTGACAGAATTCCAATCAAGGCTTCTTCCAGTACTACAGTTATAACTGTGATATTATAATTTATGCTAAAAAATATATATATAAATGTTTGGTCTTCATCCCCATTTCCAGCATAGAGCTTCTAAAAATTTGAATTTCCTAAGTGATGAGAGCCATAAAGATGTCTTTCAGCAGGTTAATGAAGTGAGTTTAGGAAAGTACCTATAGAGAGGGGAAGCTTGCCAGGAGGACCAACAATGTGATTAGAGAATCAGAACTTCAGTTCCCATTCCCTCACTTCCTGGGATGGGAGAAGGTCTGGAGATGGAGTCTCATCACCAATGATTTAATCAATCGTGTCTATATAAGGAATATTCCATGAAACCCAAAAGAATGATTCAGAGAACACTCAAGTTGGTGAACATATGGAGAATGGTAGAATGGTATACCTTGAGAAGGCAGGGAAGCCCCATACATTTTCCCTATACCTTGCTTTATGCATCTCGTCCATCTGGAATCATCTCCCCCCTTAGGCAGCATGGTTCAGGAGGGAAGTACTCAAGAAACACACATAAACTTAGGAATGCACAAGGTCACCTACTGAGTACATCAGGTGACCACCTGAGGTCAAACCTGAGGTGAGCATGTGGATTCTTGGTAGAGAAGATCTAAAAATAACTATCCCTGACTCAAACACTGAACCACAGCCTTAGTTCTCAAAGACTGGTTTATAGACCAGGACTGGTAGCATCAGTAGCAATTGGGAAACAGTTGCAATTACAGGATCTCTGAGCCTCACCCATATTCTGCCAAATCAGAATCTGATATTGAACAGGATCCTCAAGTGAATCAAACACATGTTAGTGTTGTAGAAGTTCAGGTCTAAAATAGTGTTTCTCATCCTCTTCACTGTTGACTTTTGAAGTAGATAATTCACTGTGGTGGGGGTCATCCTGTGCATTGTGGGATATGGGGCAGCACCACTGGACTCAAGCCTCTAGGTGCCAGTAGCACCTCCCTAGTTATGACAACCAAGATTTCTTCATATCTTGTTAAGTGTTCTCTGGAGGCAAAATTGCCCCTGGTTGAGAACCACTGACCTAGAGTTTGAGAACTAGACATATCTTGGTGGAGTTCCAGTCCAAGCTTATTCCTCCCTCAACTCTTAACTCTGGGTAGCTCATTTGACACCTCTGAACCCCACTTTTCAAGTGTAGATTAAGGTTAATTATAGTACAGACCTTACAAAGTGGACTTTGCAAAAATGAAAAAAAAATCCAAATAAGATCCTAGCTCAGTGTATGGCACATAAAGCAATCCAAATATCTTATAATTAACAAACATTTAAAATTGAGCACTAAACAGCAATTCTGAATTTGCATCATCAGTATGACTCACATGATTGATCAGTCAAAAGCATCGTGAAGACAAGGGCACTGTATCCATATGTTTATCACAAATTAACATACCCCTTTCAACTGTTGAATAGAAGAACAGAAATTTTCTAGAGATATAAGGAGATCTTCTCTGCCATAACACAGTACATTGGAGGTCCATGAGACCTGGATAAGCAAATTCCTCAGTCTTGGATTTGGAGAAAACATTAACTAAAAACTGGGATAAGATGCAAAGTGGTTAGAGCTCTGGAAGGCAGGCAAGATTGTGGAGAAGGTAATAATAACTAGATTCACCTGATTACTAATCTGGTCTCCTGGGAACATAGAATTGGCAGGAAAAAACTTTTTTTCCATCCAGACCAGAGGCCCACAGGGGAATAATATGCTCAGAGGTGGAGGTAACAATGCAAACAGTGCCTAATGACCAGAGACAGAGATCTGTAAATATCTCCGCTGCTTCAATCTTTTACCATGGTGCATCCTTGTGTGGGAAAGGATATGGTTCTTGTTTTGGGGTACTCTGTCTGGCTGGGGGACCCATGCTTCAGTCATTCCTGCTGTCCTTTCAGGGAACAGAGCTTCTGACTCCATTGTCAGCTATCCAGGGACAAATTTGGACTTCCACACAGAGACTTTCATCCTGCAGACCCAACCCAGGTGAGTATCAGAGCTCAGCCGGTATTTCAGGAAAGGACCAGAGAGAATGGATCCTGACACTCTTTACCTGAGGTCAACTGAGAGCCCAACCAGCCTATTCCAGAGTCAAGAGACTATATTTTTGTTTGCTGGATTAACTACTAAGCTTAAAAATAATTAATTTAGTATATTTTATTAGTTATATTTTCTAAAGAATATAGATCTTCAAATTATTATGTTTCTTATTTCAGCTTAAAGATTTTATTTATTTGAGAAAGAGCAAGAAATAGAGAGCATGAGCAGGGGGATGTGGGTGAGGGAGAAGCAGATGTCCCCCTTAAGAAGGGACCCTGATGTGGGACTAGATCCCAGGACCCTGTGATCATTACCTGAGCCAAAGTTGATGCTTAATTGACTGAGCCACCCATGCTCAAGGAATATATTTATTCCTTATTTAATATATTTAATATATTTTAGAGAGAAGTGTTCATTGGACTCAGCATTATAAGATCATGGTTAACAATACATGGTGGGAACCAAGAAAGACTGTGGACTCTGAGGAACTAACTCAGGGTTTTGGAGGGGAGGAGGTGGAAGGTTGGGTGAGCCTGGTTGTGGGTATTGTGGAGGCCACATATTGCATGGAGCACTGGGTGTGATGCATACACAATGAATTCTGGAACACTGAAAAGAAACTTAAAAAAAATAAAAATTTTAAAAAAATACACAGTGGGAATGGAAGTGCAGTTGGATGAGACAATGTAAGGACTAGGGGGCATAAAGTGGTTCCAGTGAAATTAGAATATATTCAAGGATTTTTGCAGCTAAGGGAGTAGGGAAACAAGGCATTAGGCTTGGAGGTATGAGCAGGGAGCAAGAACTTTTTTTTTTAATTTTCAGGTATTGGTATATTTAGTTTGTTCTGTACTTATTAGAAAGATCCAGCCCCATGGAAGGTAATACTACTTTGTGACAGTAGTTTTTGAGACATACATTTTACAGTATCATCTCTCCCACTGATATTCCCTGGGGGGAGGGGGATGTACCTAAATGCAAAAAGGGATATGCCAAAGAGAATCACTTTGACACTATTTTATTACTGAGGAGGCTAATATATTTTTTTGCTTTATTTTCCATTTACTTCCTGTATGCAAATTGTTTTCACAAGTACATTGCTTTCATCTACTGGGAATCTGGTGTCTATATTGTATTTTGGTTACATTCTTAAAAAAAAAAAGAATGGTAATTTTTTCACCAAGCTTGCTGTTTGCCTCTTACTCTTTGTATTGTATATAGATGTGTTGATGGGATTCAGTGACAGCCTACCTATTTCGTGTGGTCAAATCTATCAGTTGGTCACATCATGTTCCCCTCCTTGCTTTCAAGTACTGAAATTCTTCTGCATTCTTAGTAGTAAGAGTTGATTTTTATACATATTGTCATCTTATTGCACATCTAATAGTCCCTATTTCTACCATTGTATATTTTGGAATTAAATCTTTTTGTTTGTTTGTTTGTTTTTAATAACAACTGCCTTCCGACATTATGTGAAACACACTTTTTTGTATTCAACTGAAGATCTTTTGCATCTTTATCATAAGCATGATTGAGTCCCTTCATGGTCACATATGATCAAACTACAATTTTAGCTACTATCCCTTGCAATGTATATTAAGAGGATGTTTTCCTATTCTTTTATCTCCAAGCTTTCACTTCATTTTATCCTGAACAAGAGTCCCATGTTGATGTGATTGTCGCTATTGAATATCTTGTTTATAAGATGTTAGTATTAGACTATTGTTCATTTTGTTGAAGACAATTATTTGAATCCACAATATTTAACTTGATTTATTTTCCCTAGCATTCTATTTAATGAATTCTCATTTCTTTTAAACGTGTTTCTATATAAATGTGCACTTTTGTGAACACAAAGAGTCAAACAAAGCAAGAGACGCCCTGCTCCTTTGGATCATAGGTTATAATGGAGAACAGGGAATTAAGTGCTAGCATAACACAAGGTCTTCAAGGATAAATCATATATAGGAATGGGATAGACTGTCACAGAACATGCCAGATTTTACAGAGTATGGTCTAACAAGGTTTCTTCATGACAGACAAGGAACAGAAAACCAGGCCAAGTGAGGACCCATTGGATTTTGTGTCAAACAAAAATCAAAACCCAAAACCCATCATAACAAAGGAAGGAATGTCATTAAGGAAAATAAGAAGACCCAAAATCATCCACAATTATATCAGGCACATAGGGTGGACCCCATGAGGAGGACAGTGGAGCAGTCAACATAGGATCCCTGGAGTCTGATGTAACCTAAGCACTCACACTGAAAACCTTTTCTCTCTGCAAACTGGTCTTCTGATAGACTCTTTATTGATACTCTTTTCCCACATTAGCCACCACTGGACTTCTATTAAAACCATTTTTTTTTCTTTTATGAAGTGGATTCCATTTTTGTTTTTTTTACTGTCCACAGTAAGCATGCCTTTTACATTAAGATGAAGCATGTATGCACATGCAAACACACAAATCCCCATATATGTACACACACACACACATATAAACACAACTGAACAGAGAATAGCCATTGATACACTAAGAGGAAGGAACTCTATATACGCTATGGAGTATTATGTCTCCATCAGAAAGGATGAATACTCAACTTTTGAAGCAACATGGATGGGACTGGAAGAGATTATGTTGAGTGAAATAAGTCAAGCAGAGAGAGTCAATTATCATATGGTTTCATTTATTTGTGGAGCATAACAAATAGCATGGAGGACAAGGGAAGATGAAGAGGAGAAGGGAGTTGAGGGAAATTGAAAGAGGAGGTGAACCATGAGAGACTATGGACTCTGAAAAACAATCTAAGGGTTTTCAAGGGGCTGGGGGTGGGAGGTTGGGAGAACAAGTAGTGGGTATTAGAGAGGGCACGGATTGCATGGAGCACTGGGTGTGGTGCAAAAACAATGAATACTGTTAAGTTAAAAAGTAAAAAAAAAAGAGGAATGAACTCTGCTCAACTTTATATATATATGGACTCAATCTATTGACCATCTTAGTAGGATGAATACCACTACCGCCACTATTCTGGTGAGAATATTACAATTTTAGAATGAGTTTGTTGTCTTCCCAAATTCAAATGGCTACTGTGTGGTAGATCCAGGATTCAAAATTCATTAACTAATCACAAAATTTTGCATTCAATATCATTTGGGAAAATATTTTACCATTTAATCTTGGCGAATACCCTCTATTTTTGTACCTTGTGTATTTCCTTTAGTCAATGTGTTTTCCTTTTATTCATACATCTAGTGGGTGTTCATACATTAAGGTGTCTTGACACCATAAATATATCACTCTTTTCTCTTTTGGACTAATGGGTTTTTGCTGCCTTATTAGTTATTCTGGGTATCAAGGGGTTGGAAGGCAGCCAGAACCAGGGAATATTTCGTGTCTTCATGATCTCTTAGGGACCATCTGGACTTATTAGACCTTTCTCCCCCTTCTTTTTCTCTTCCTTTAAAATTTTTGTAGTTAACTAAATACAGGAAAAACTGGTCATATTTAAATAAAGCACCAAGTTATATGTTCATGGGAGTCTTACCAACTGGAATGTGGGGACTTTTCTATATTCCTTTGGGTAATGATAACTTGATGCTGAGATCTTAACTAATATCATTTCCTTCCTAAATATGTAGCTGGAGGTGAGAAGAGCCTGGTAGTTACATGGCCCCAGGAGTCTGTTGTGTCCCAATATGGTACCCTTAAAATACAGCCTCCAGAGTGTTAACCAACACTTGAAAATAAGGAATGGATCCATATTTATTAACAGTTTTTCTAGGAGAAAAATTAATGAAGTGCAAGGAATATCACATGAATGAAAGACTCCCTTCCTTCTTGAAATCTCAGGTGCCACCTTGTTCAACATTCCCTGACATCATCACTCATCACTCTCCCTCTTGCTGGTCTCCTGACCACACTAGCTCCATTTTTAGAACTGTCTGAAACAAGTACTTTCCTCAGGCCTTTGCACTGGCTCCTTTTCCTGCAGGGCACATATCCCGCAAATAAACTTGTGTCTTCTCTGCAGATTTCCCTGAGGTCTGTCTTCAAATGTCACCTTGTGTTGAGGTCTTCCAAAGTCCCAGTAAAGGGCACACCTCATCCAATTTCTTTAATCCAATTTCTTTAATGTCTGCATTTTTACCTATGTAAATATATTTTCCCATGTAAATATAGCACTTCTGCCATGTTACTAATGTCTGTGCTAAAAGTAATTATTTTTTTCTTAATTTCAAGTCACTACAACCATGACACAGGGCATGGCAATGATACCCAATTTTCAGGATTTCTTCTTCTGGGATTATCAAACAAACCAGAACTGCAGCTCCCCATATTTGGGCTTTTCCTCTCCATGTACCTGATCACTCTATTTGGAAACCTGCTCATCATTCTGGCTGTCAGCTCTGACTCTCAAATCCACACCCCCATGTACTTCTTCCTTGCCAACCTATCCTTTGTAGACATCTGTTTCACAACCACCACCATCCCAAAGATGTTGGTGAATATACAGACGCAGAGCAAAGTTATAACCTATACAGGATGCATCAGCCAGATCTGCTTTGCCTTACTCTTTGCAGGATGGGATGACTTACTCCTGGCTGTGATGGCCTATGACCGTTTTGTGGCCATCTGCCACCCCCTGCAGTACACGGTCATCATGAACCCCTGGCTCTGTGGAGTCCTGGCTCTGGTGTCCTGCATCGTTAGTGTTCTGAATTCCTTATTACAGAGCTTGCTGTTGTTGCATCTTTCCTTCTGTTCAGAGGTGGAAATCCCGCACTTCTTCTGTGAACTCCATCAGATGATCCAACTTGCTTGTTCTAATACCTTTCTTAATGACACAGTGATATATGTTTCAGCTGTACTGCTGGCTGGTGCTCCCCTTGCTGGGATCCTTTGTTCATACTCTAAGATTATTTCATCCATAAGAAGAATCTCATCAGCTGAGGGCAAATACAAAGCATTTTCCACCTGTGCATCTCACCTCTCAGTTGTCTCCTTATTTTATTGTACGGTCCTGGGAGTGTACCTTAGCTCTGCTGCTACCCAGAGCTCCCACGCAAGTGCAGTAGCTTCAGTGATGTACATGGTGGTCTCACCCATGCTGAACCCCTTCATCTACACCCTGAGGAACAGAGACATAAAAGAGGCTCTAGAAAGAGTCTTCAGGAGGGCACCTATAAAAGGGACAATTGTCCTGGTGGTGAAGAAGTGCCTTGATTGAAGGACTCAAAGCCATGATTTTTGATCATTGTGACATAGAATCTGCTCCTTTTTCCAGAAACTTCTATTTCTTACAATTTCAGAATACTCTATTTAGTAAGCTTTCTGCTCTGTCTGAAAAACAGACAATTTACCACTAGGTACATTCTCATATGTTCCCACAGTTCTTCCCAAGCTTGGATTAGTTACATTTAGACTGGATATTATAATAGAAGAATAAAACGGAAATATTCAGTGCCTGTACTTCTTTAAAAAAAAAGAAATATTTGAAAGCTGTTTCTTTTACAAGACCACTTTGATATCTGAAAAATTATTTCTTTTCAGATGGCATATATCATGCCAAGTAAAATTTCCCTAGACTTACTAAAGGAATAATCATGAGTTGTATTACTTATATGGATAAAACTAACACTTGGTATCTAAGGCCATTTATATAATTTCACCATAGAGGAAAATACAAAATCAGTTTTCACATTGGGTCTGCTATCATTCCCTTTTACTCCTTAACTGCGCTTCTGAATGATGTAGACCTTTTTTTCCATTTTATTTTATTTTATTTCTTTTCAGTATTCCAGCATTCATTGTTTATGCACCACACCCAGTGCTCCATGCAGTACCTGCCCTCCATAATACCCACCACCAGGCTCACCCAACCCCTACCCCCGCCCCCTCGAAAACCCTCAGTTTGTTTCTCAGAGTCCACAGTCTCTCATGGTTCATCTCCCTCTCCAATTTCCCCCATCTCACTTCTCTCCATCTCCCCATGTCCTCAGTGTTGTTCCTTATGCTCCACAAGTAAGTGAAACCATATGATACTTGACTGTCTCTGCTTGAATTGTCATCATCTCCTTTAAGGTTCAGCCAATGGACAGTGATGCCTGTAACACTCACCTGTGGCCACCATACTTGTGAAGCAACCTGAGCCAATGTTATGGATGAACTGTTACTTGTCATTATTATTGTTGTTGTTTAATGTTGTTAACAAATAATTGACATCATTTTACATTAATTACATGTGTACAATGCAATGATTCAATATTTGTATATATTGCAAAGTGACCAGAATAAGTTCAGTTAACATCCATTACAATATACAGTTACAAACTTTCCTTCAGAATGAGAATCATCAAGATCACTTCTCCTAGCTTCTTTCAAATGTGTGATACAGTTTTTTTAGCTAAATCCACCATTCTAGACATAATATGCCCATGACTTACTCATTTTATAACAGGAAATTTTTACTTTTTGACATTATCATGCATTTCACCCAATCCCGACCTCCTAGTTCAGGGCACTACCAATCTGTTCTGCATATCCACAAGCTTGGATTGGTTTCGTCTTGGTTTAAGGTTCCACATGTAGGTGAGATCATAGTATTTATCTTCTTCTGTCTGAATTATTTCATCGAGCATAATGCCCTGAGGATCCATCCATGGTGACACAAATGCCAAGATTCCACTCATTAGTATGACTAAACAATATCCCATTATATATATATATATATATATATATATATATATAACTATATATATATAGGTATCTATAGGTATATGTATGTATATAGGTATATATATATATACACGTATATATACACGTACATATACCTATAGATACCTATTATATATATTATTATTATGTATATATTATATATTATATATTATATATTATATATATTATATCTTGTTTCATTTATTCTTCTCCTGCCCACTTAAGCCCCCATGTTGCATCACCACTTCCTCATATCAGGGAAATCATATGATAGTTGTCGTTCTCCACTTGACTTATTTCTCTAAGCATAATATGCTCTAGTTCCGTCCACATTGTTGCAAATGCCAAGATTTCATTTCTTTTAATGGCTCTATAGTATTCCATTGTGTATATATACCACATCTTCTTGATCCATTCATCTGTTGATGGACATCTAGGTTCTTTCCATAGTTTGGCTATTGTGGACATTGCTGCTACAAACATTCGGGTGCATGTGCCCCTTTGGATCACTACATTTGTATCTTTAGGGTAAATACCCAATAGTGCAATTGCTGGGTCATAGGGCAGTTCTATTTTCAACATTTTGAGGAACCTCCATGCTGTTTTCCAGAGTGGTTGCACCAGCTTGCATTCCCACCAACAGTGTAGGAGGGTTCCCCTTTCTCCGCATCCTCGCCAGCATCTGTCATTTCCTGACTTGTTCATTTTAGCCATTCTGACTGGTGTGAGGTGATATCGCATTGTGGTTTTGATTTGTATTTCCCTGATACTGAGTGATATGGAGCACTTTTTCATGTGTCTGTTGGCCATCTGGATGTCTTCTTTGAAGAAATATCTGTTCAAATCCTCTGCCCATTTCTTGATTGGGTTATTGGTTCTTTGGGTGTCAAGTTTGCTAAGTTCCTTATAGATTTTGGACACTAGTCCTTTATCTGATATGTCTTCTCCTATTCTGTCAGTTGTCTTTTGATTTTGTTAACTGTTTCCTTTGCTGTGCAAAAGCTTTTGATCTTGATAAAATCCCAATAGTTCATTTTTGCCCTTGCTTCCCTTGCCTTTGGCGAAGTTCCTAGGAAGATGTTGCTGCGGCTGAGGTTGGAGAGGTTGCTGCCTGTGTTCTCCTCAAGGATTTTGATGGATTCCTTTCTCACATTGAGGTCCTTTATCCATTTTGAGTCTATTTTTGTGTGTGGTGTAAGGAAATGGTCCAATTTCATTTTTCTGCATGTGGCTGTCCAATTTTACCAACACCATTTATTGAAGAGGCTGCCTTTTTTCCATTGGACATTCTTTCCTGCTTTGTCGAAGATTAGTTGATTGTAGAGTTGAGGGTCTATTTCTGGGCTCTCTATTCTGTTCCATTGATCTATGTGTCTGTTTTTGTGCCAGTACCATGTTGTCTTGATGATTACAGCTTTGTAATAGAGTTTGAAGTCTGGAATTGTGATGCCACCATCTTTGGCTTTCTTTTTCAATATTCCTTTGGCTATTCGAGGTCTTTTCTGGTTCCATATAAATTTTAGAATTATTTGTTCCATTTCTTTGAAAAAGATGGATGGAATTTTTATAGGAATTGCATTATATGCTTTAACCAAATCAAAAGAGATCCCAAATTGTGAGGGGGGGAGAAAGGGGATAAAAAGAGGTTCAGAAAGAAAGAAAGAAAAAGAAAGAGTTAAAAAAAGAAAATGAATAAGGAAAAGTATTAAAAAGAAAAATATATATATTAGATAAACTAGTTTAAAAACGTTAAAAAATGAAAAGGGTAAAAGTTAAAAAAATTTTAGCAGAAGAAGAGAAAAAAAAAAGAAAAAGAAAAAAAATTAAATTAACTGCAAGACTAAAGAATCACAGGGAGAAAGCCATGAATTCCGTGCTTTGCTTTCTCCTCCTCTGGATTCTGCTGCTCTCCTTGGTATTGAAACTGCACTCCTTGGTAGGTGAATTTGGTCTTGGCTGGATTTCTTGTTTATCCTCTGGGGGAGGGGCCTGTTTTAGTGATCCTCAAGTGTCTTTGCCCCAAACGGAATTGCACCGCCCTTACCAGGGGCCAGGCTGAGTAATCCGCTCAGGTTTGCTTTCAGGAGCTTTTGTTCCCTGAGTGCTTTCTGTAGAGTTCCAGAGGATGGGAATACAAATGGCAGCCTCCTGGTCTCTGGCCCGGAGGAGCCAAGAGCCCGGAGCCCCATTCCTCAGTGTGCCCTCAGAGAACAGCGCCCAGTATCTCCCGTCTGGCTGACCTCCGGCCGTGCTCTGAGCTCACCAAGACTGCAACAGGTTCAAGGTAACTTGGAGCTGGGAGCTCACTGCCGGCTCTGTCTCTGTAGCCGGCTTCCCCGTTCTAATATCTGTAAGCTCTGTGACACTCAGACACCCCCCGATCCTTCTGTGACCCTGTGGGACCAGAGGCCAAACTGACCCTGTGTGGGCTTTGCCCTGGTTTAGCATCTGGAGCCATGTCCCTCAGCGGAAAAGACTTTTAAAAGTCCTGATTTTGTGCTCCATTGCTCTGCTGCTTGCCAGGAGCTGGCCCCTCCTCCCGGGGACTATCTTCCCGTCGCTTTGGATTCACTTCTCCACCAGACCTACCTTTCAGTAAGTGTTTTTTTTTCTGTTTCTGAATTGCTTCTCTTCTTCTCTTTGATCTGCCAATGGATTTGCAGGTGTTTGCAATCTTTAGATAAGCTATCTAGCTGATATCCTGCTAGCTGAAGTAGTCTCAGCCTCCTACTTTTCTGTCATCTGGACTCCCTAGTATGGATATTTAAACATTACTAATTCTTCCAATCAATGATCATATAATATCTTTCCATTTCCTTGTGTCTTCAATTTCATTCAGCAATGTCTTATAGCTTTCAGTGTACAGATGTTTCACCTCCTTGTTAAATTCATTCTTAGGCATTTTATTCTTGATGCAGCTCTAATTGGGATTTTTTCTTAATTTCTCTTTCTGAGAGTTTCTTATTAGTGTATAGAGTTGCAACCAATTTTTCTATATTTGTATATCCTGCTGAATTCATTGATTACTTATAACAATATTTTTCTTTTAAACAATTCATTGAATTACAATGACATAGAAGAAACTAAGCAGATTTGTGTTGGAGGGGATGTGGAGAAAGGGGAACCCTCTTCCACTGTTGGTGGGAATGCAAGTTGGTGCAGCCTCTTTGGAGAACAGTGTGGAGATTCCTCAAGAAATTAAAAACAGAACTTCCCTATGACCCTGCCATTGCACTCCTGGGTATTTACCCCAAAGATACGGATGGAGTGAAAATAAGGGCCATCTCTACCCCAATGTTTATAGCAGCAATGGCCATGGTCACCAAACTGTGGAAAGAACCAAGATGCCCTTCAACGGATGAATGGATAAGGAAGATGTGGTCCATATACACTATGGAGTATTATGCCTCCATCAGAAAGGACGAATACCCAACTTTTGTAGCAGCATGGATGGGACTGGAAGAGATTATGCTGAGTGAAATAAGTCAAGCAGAGAGAGTCAATAATCATATGGTTTCACTTATTTGTGGAGCATAACAAATAGCATGGAGGACATGGGGAGTTAGAGAGGAGAAGGGAGTTGGGGGAAATTGGAGGGGGTGGTGAACCATGAGAGACTATGGACTCTGAAAAAAAATCTGAGGGTTTTGAAGGGGCAAGGGGTGGGAGGTCGGGGTACCAGGGGGTGGGTATTACAGAGGGCACGTATTGCATGGAGCACTGGGTGTGGTGCAAAAATAATGAATACTGCTATGCTGAAAATAAATAAAAATAAATTTTAAAAAAATGTAAAATTTCCTGAATTCAAGTAATCATACAAAAATTAAGAATACATGCCATCATGATGCCCATTTATATATAATTCAAGAAAATGCACAAAAGCTTTAAAGATTTATTATATATTGTAAAAAAATGCAATCAACCTGAAAACTCTGTTTCTTTATATCTAATTCAGGTGGGGGTTGCTGGGAATAAATACAGTGTTTGGAAGTATTTGGTGATTCCAACAAGCCTTTCATGGGTAAGAAGCATAGACATGTATATGTATATGTACATTTTTACAATACATCCTACAAATACACTCCTAAACATGTATGTACAAAACAGACACAATAACCACATCTCTTATATTGAAAAGAAATCTGAAAGAAATTTGGAGAGGTTAGAAATCAAAAGACAATATTTGAATTATCATGAAATTAAAAGGATATATATTTAGACACAAAGGCTTAAGGTAGAATGGGCAAACATTAATTTTAGTAATGAATTCCTGTTTTTAATCTCAATGCAAAAATGGACAACAATCAGAATTTATAGTTTCTTAAAGATTTTGTTTATTTATTTGGCAGAGAAAAAGATCACAAGTAGACATAGAGGCAGGCAGAGGGAAAGCCATGACATCATTAAACTTGGTAAGAAGGAATTCAGAATACATGTGACCTAGGACAGAAGAAGCAGTAGTCCACAGGTCTGGGGATTCATGACTGTGTAATGCAGGGGATGGGAGATGGCCACAAACCAGTCATAGGCCATCATGGTCAGAAGAAAGTCATCCAGTACAGCACAGAGTATGAAAAAGTACATCTGTGTGAGGCAGCCTGCATAGGTTATGAATTTTATCTGAGTCTGGATTTTCCACAGCATCTTGGGGATGGTGATGTAAGTGGAACATATGTCTGCAAAGGACAGGATGGAGAGGAAGCAGTAAATGGAGGTGTGGAGGGATGGGATTCAAAACTAACAACCAGAATGATAAGCAGATTCCAAAGCACAATGATCATGTACATGGAGAGTAAAAGTCCAAATATGAGGGTTTGCAGTTCCATTTGCTCTGACAATCCCAGAAGATAAAATTCGTATAACATGTCCTGGTTCTAGGTGGTGGAGATGTCTACCAGGGAATAAAAAATAAATGACTAATTTTTTTCAATAAGGAACATTACAAACATCATTGAAATCCTAAAATTTTCATTTTATATTCAGAAAGTGAATATCCATAGATTTTATATGGAAATTGTCCCCTCTCAGGACCCCACATTCCAGCTCTGAATAGGAATGCACATTCCACACTTGGCCTTTTCCCAAGTACTCATGTATTCTATACTTTCAGTGAGAAATTCTGTCACACATTTGGGGAATAAACTTTCATACTGACTAACCTCCAGGGAAAGAGTATAGGTGTCGAGAAACAAAGTCTGCATAGTGCAGTGATGGAGAAGATAAGCAAGTAAAAGATTAGATAGAATGTCAGAAGGTGACAGGTGGTATGAAGAAAAATCTAGTAAAAAGAAAAAGTATATGGAGGTGCTTTTTTTTTTTTTTTTTTTTTTTTTTTTTACTGGTTGCTTGGATATGCCAGCACACACTTCTACAGAGGCCTCAAGAGGAGACAGCAGGGTTATCCAGGGAAGTGTGTACCCATCAGAGGGAATAATCTTGTCAGAGACTCTGAAGAGATAGGAATCCATAATTGTGGGGGAGTGGGAAACCTTAGTTTTGTCTGATCCCAGGAATTCAACTAGATAGCTATCAAATCATTCTGAATACCTGCAAACTGAACCAGATATCTAATAGCTACAGCTCTACAAATAGAAAAGTGACCACTTTCTGCAAGGTAGGAGGTTTGGTGAAGTGAATCCAAGGCAATACAGGGAAAGATAAACTGCAGGGGGAGGGAACCTCCAAAAGCCCACTATCAGAAAGTCATATAGGGGTGGAGGCAAGATGGCAGAGAAGTAGCAGGGTGAGACGACATCAGGTAGCGGGAGATCAGATAGATAGCTTATCAATCCATTCTGGACACCTAGTGATTGAAGAAAAGAAGAGCAGCAATTTTAGAAAGAGAAAATTGACCACTTTCCAAAAGGTAGGACTGGTGGAGTAGTGAATCCAAAGCTATGGGAATACAGACCGTGGGGGAAGGGGCCAGCTCCCAGCAAGTGGCAGAGCAATGGAGAACAAAATCAGAACTTTTAAAAGTCTGCTTCACTGAGGGATACCACTCCAGAGGCTAAACCGGGGTGAAGCCCATGCAGGGACAGCATGGTCTCAGGTCCTGTGGGGTCACAGAAGGATTGGGGGTGTCTGAGTGCTGCAGATCTCACAGGTATTAGAGCAGGGAAGCCATCTACAGAGATGGAGCTGAGGAGTGAGCTCTCAACTAGGGTTACCTTAAATTGTGATCTGTGGCACAGGACACTGCTCTGTGAGCGGAGACCCCAAAAGATCCAGGAAGACACCCCCCCCGGAAGAGCTCAGGAATCCGCAGGGTTCAGAGACTCCAGGCGGGGCTGTGTGCCAGAGACAGAAAAGCTAGGTCACAGGCAGGATGAGCTAGGAGCGCGGCCAGAGGCCAGGGAGACAGGAGTGATTGAGCACTTTTTTCGAGGGCTCACGGGCTCACTGAGGAGTGGAGCCCCCGGTCCTCCAGGCTGGAGATTGGGAGGCCGCCATTTTCATTCCCATCCTCCACAAGCCTACAGAAAGAGTTGGGGGGGGGGGCAAGATGGCGGGGAAGTAGGAGGAGGCACCTTTTCAACCTGTACCCTAAAGTGAGCTGATTACCTACCAAAGAACTGTGATCACCCATGAAATCAGCCTGAGATCAGAATTATACACATCTGGATCTCTACAGGGGCATAAGATGCCAGTGGGCAGGTAAAGCAGAGTGGGAATGGCAGACTGATATCGGAAGATGAAGAAAAGGGGGAGGGAGCCACCAGAGGTGTCCAGTTGGAAAGTAATACCCCTAATATGAGCGAGAGTGCCCTGGATCTGGGGACCAGCATTAATTTGGAGACTGATTGAAAGCACTTCAAAAGAGCAAAGTATCACAGGGTGGGGGGCATATTGTGGGAATCAGGGCAGTTAGGGACAAGGACAGCCTCCCCTGGCACTGAGCCAGAGAGTGCGGTGGAGAAACCAGGTCTTAGTCCCTGAGACACCAGCATGCCTGAGATTGTGTGGGTTCTGGCTCCTGTGAGGGGATGGGAGCCACGCCAGATGGCAGAACGTGCAAGCCCTGCTACAGAGCCTGAGATAGGTGTGCCGCTCATCCTCCCCTGAGAGAGGTACAAAGGCCCAGCTGGTGCTCTTTGATAAGCGCCATTGTTTCAGAGCCTAAGACTCATGCCCAAACTCTCCCCTGAGAGAGGTGCAGGAAGGCCCAGCCTGGTGCTCTCAGACCTGTGCCCCGTTCTCAGAGCCTGAGACACGTGCACGACCCACAGCCTCCCCTGAAAGAGGTGCACGCAAACTGGGCGCTCTTAGAATCAGAAAGATCAGGCACTCCCAGCCTGGGCCAGTGGGAAAATCTCAGTGTGCCATTGCTGCTTGGAACCTCTCTGGCGGTCTGGAGCTGCCCAGACAGCCGCCGCTGCCGTGGTTTAGGGTACAAGCAGAAGATCCTACATACCCAGGGACCGCGACTTGGAACCTACTCTGCCAGCAGCCAAGGGGAAATTTATATTGGTTATGCAACATCCACAAAAGAGCAGACTGAGGATTCTCTCTGAGAGGGAGGTCAGGATACAGTTTGCTTTCCTCTAAACCTACAAAAACCATCAAAAGTGGTCAAGGTGAGAGGGAGAAAAAAAAAAAGGTGAACAAATATAAAAAACCTCCAGAGAACAAAAGCCTGAAAAAACAGGTTTTCTCAGAGCCCACCCCCTTAAGGGGGACTAGAGGACTTAACTCAGGGAACATCATTGACTGAAAACCCACGTGGCAGGCCCTTCCCCCAGAAAATCAACCAGGAAAAAACAAACAAACAAAAAAAGACTACAAGAGAACCACCACCACTACTTCATAGGACAACTTTTATCTTTAATTTGTTCCCACTATTCTGGCTCATTTTTTTATACAGATAATTTTTTAACCTATTTACCATTACAGAGAGGTGTCCAGTACATCAAATTCCATAATAACCTTCTAACCTGAAATTTTTGATACATACACCTGTGTTTTTCTTTTGCATTTCTACATTTTGAATTTTTTAGTTTAGTTTAGTCTAGTTTATTCCTCTTTTATTTTTATTTTCTAATATTCATATAGAATTAAACGTCAAAGTAATCCCCTTTCCCCAATCAACACTACCCATATAGGTAAAACAATTTTTAATCCCCCTTTAACCTAGAAAAGTTGAGTTCTTAACAAAGATATCAAGATACATCCAGAAAGGATCAAAACAAACTTCATCGCCCACACTGAGATTTTGTAACCACTCTAGCATTCTTTTCGTCCACCAGTGTTTCTGTGCTTTTCTGTTTTTACTGATAGTATATAAATCTTACACTTGGGGTTCTTTCGACTGCTTGCTTCCTTTATTTGCATATATACTTTTTTTCTCTTGTTATATATTTTTTTAAATTTTTTCAATTTATTTATATTCAGAAAAACATTATTCATTATTTTTTCACCACACCCAGTGCTCCATGCAATCCGTGCCCTCTATAATACCAAACACCTGGTACCCCAACCTCCCAACCCCCACCACTTCAAACCCCTCAGATTGTTTTTCAGAGTCCATACTCTCGTGATACACCTCCCCTTCCAATTTACTCCCTTCTCCTCTCTAACACCCCTTGTCCTCCATGATATTTGTAATGCTCCACAAATAAGGGAAACCATATGATAATTGACTCTCTCTGCTTGACTTATTTCACTCAGCATAATCTCTTCCAGTCCCGTCCATGTTGCTACAAAAGTTGGGTATTCATCCTTTCTGATGGAGACATATTACTCCATAGTGTATATGGACTACATCTTCCTTATCCATTCGTCCGTTGAAGGGCATCTTGGTTCTTTCCATAGTTTTGTGACTGTGGCCATTGCTGCTATAAACATTGGGGTACAGATGGCCCTTCTTTTAACGATATCTGTACCCTTAGGGTAAATACCCAGGAGTGCAATGTCAGGGTCATAGGGAAGGTCTAATTTTAATATCTTGAGGAATCTCCACACTGTTTTCCAAAGAGGATGCACCAACTTGCATTCACACCAACAGTGTAAGAGGGTTCCCCTTTCTCCACATCCTCTCCAACACATGTTGTTTCCTGTTTTGTTAATTTTGGCCATTCTAACTGGTGTAAGGTGAAATCTCAATATGGTTTTAATTTGAATCTCCCTGAGGGCTAATGGGCTACAAGGATGGTTCAAAATTCGCAAATCAATCAATGTGATACAACAAATTAATATGAGAAGAGAGGAGAACCACATGGTCCTCTCAATTGATGCAGAAAAAGCACTTGACAAAATCCAGCATCCGTTCATGATCAAAACGCTTCAAAGTATAGGGATAGAGGGAACATTCCTGAACCTAATCAAATCTATCTATGAAAGACCCACAGCAAATATCATCTTCAATGGGAAAAAGCTTGGAGCCTTCCCGTTGAAATCAGGAACAAGACAAGGCTGCCCACTTTCACCACTCTTGTTCAACATAGTATTAGAAGTCCTAGCAACAGCAATCAGACAACAAAGAGAAATAAAAGTTATCCAAATTGGCAATAAAGAAGTCAAACTCTCTCTCTTTGCAGATGACATGATTCTTTATATGGAAAACCCAAAATACTCCATCCCCTAACTAATGGAACTCATACAGCAATTCAGCAACGTTGCAGGATACAAAGTCAATGTGCAGAAATTAGTGGCTTTCTTATACACTAACAATGAAAATACAGAAAGGGACATTAGAGAATCGATTCCATTTACTATAGCACAAAGAACCATAAGATACCTGGGAATAAACCTAACCAAAGAAGCAAAGGATCTGTACTCGAGGAACAACAGAACACTCATGAAAGAAATTGAAGAAGACACAAATATATGGAAGACCATTCCATGCTCTTGGATCGGAAGAATAAACATTGTTAAAATGTCTCTACTGCCTAGAGCAATATATACTTTTACTGCCATTCTGATCAAAATTCCACCGGTATTCTTCAAAGAGCTAGAGCAAATAATCCTAAAATTTGTATGGAATCAGAAGAGACCCCAAAACGCTAAGGAAATGTTGAAAAACAAAAATAAAACTGGGGGCATCACGTTACCTGATTTCAAGCTTTATTACAAAGCTGTGATCACCAAGACAGCATGGTACTGGCCTGAAAACAGACACATAGACCAGTAGAACAGAGTAGAGAGCCCAGATATGGACCCTCAACTCTATGGTCAATTAATCTTCAACAAAACAGGAAAAAATATACAGTGGAAAAAAGACAGTCTCTTCAATAAATGGTGCTGGGAAAACTGGACAGCTATATGTAGAAGAATGAAATTCGACCATTCTTATACACCGTACACAAAGATAAACTCAAAATGGATGAAAGAGATTAAGAGTCACTTATGGTTTGTCTCCCTCCCAATCCCATCTTCTTTCATTTATTCTTCTCGTACCCACTTAAGCCCCCATGTTAAAAAATAAAAAATTATATTAAAAAAAAATGGATGAAAGACCTCAATGTGAAACAGGAATCCCTCAGAATCCTAGAGGATAACATAGGCAGTAATCTCTTCGATATCAGCCACAGCAACTTCTTTCAAGATATGTCTCCAAAGGCAAAGGAAACAAAAGCGAAAATAAACTTTGGGACTTAATCAAAATCAAAAGCTTCTGCACAGCAAAGGAAACAGTCAAAAAATAAAGAGGCAACCCACGAAATGGGAGAAGATATTTGCATATCACAGTACAGACAAAAGGTTGATATCCAGGATCCATAATGAACTCCTCAAACTCAACAGACACGAAACAGGCAAACATATCAAGAAAAAGGCAGAAGATATGAACAGACACTTCTCCAATCAAAACATACAAATGGCTATCAGACACATGAAAAAATGTTCTTGTTATATACTTTTATCACTTTTTTTTTTGTCTGTTTGTTTGTATAACTTCATAAATCTTACATTGGGGCCCATTTGGGAAGAACCTTCTCTTTCATCTTCCCTTTCTTTACGTCTCTCTCTCACTCTTTTTTTTTTTTCTTTTCTCTCATTTCAGTGGGGAATCCTGATTACTCAGAAGTGTTCCACAGTGCACACGGACTGCACCACAGTCGATACATTCAGCTACATCTGTTCAGTCATCTCTCACCAAAATGACTAGGAGGAGGAATGCCCAACAGAAGAAAAATACAGAGGATGGACCTTCTTCAACAGAGCTAAAGGCTATCAACATAGAAAATATTTCAGAAAAAGAATTCAGGCTAACAATTATCCAGGCAATAGCTAGGTTGGAGAAAGCCTTGGATGACCAAAAGGAATTGATTAGGGCCGAGCTGAAAACAACCAAAGAGGATGTTCACAATGTTAGGGCAGAGCTAATAGCTACCAGGGCTGAGGTTTACAATGCTCTCAATGAATTCAAATCTAATCTAAATTATCTCAAAGCTAGGGTAACTGAGACAGAAGTAATCTGGAGATTACTTAGTGATCTGGAGGACAAAGAGATAGAGAAAAGGATCAAGAGGAAGTCTGGAACAAACAGCGTAGAAGCCACGAAAACAGAATCAGGGAAATAAAAGATGCCATGGAACATTCCAACGTCAGGATTATTAGAATCCCTGATGGGCAGGAGAAAGAAAGAAGGCTAGAAGGTATAGTGGAACAAATTCTTCATGAAAATGTTCGCAATATCGTGAATGGAACCAGCGTTCATGTACTAGAGGCCAAACGGTCTCCACCCAAGTTTATAAATTCCAGAAAAACATCAAGACACCTGATAGTCAAATTGAGGAATCATAATTGTAGGTATAATCTCTTGAAAGCCACTAAGACAAAGATCCTCCTTACTTACAAAGGAAAAACCAACAGAATAACGTCAGACCTGTCCAGAGAGACCTGGCAAGCCAGAAATGGCTGGCAAGATATATTCAGGACATTAAATGAGAAGAACATGCAGCCAAGAATACTTTATCCAGCAAGACTGACATTCAAAATGGATGGAGAGGTAAACAGTTTCCAAGACCAACAAGGCTTAAAATGCTATGCAACCACCAAGCCAACACTGAAGGAAATATTAAGGGGGGGGGGTTCTATAAAAAAGAAAAAATCCTCTTAATAGCATTGAACAGAAATATGAAGACAAGCTACAGAAAGAAAGACTTCAAAGGTAACATGATGTCAATAAAAACATATCTATCAATAATCACTCTCAATGTGAATGGACTAAATGCACCCATAAAATGGCACAGCATTGCATATTGGATAAAATGACAGGACCCATCCATATGGTGTCTATAGGAGACCCATTTTGAACCTGAGGATACACCCAGACTGAAAGTGAAGGGATGGAGAAGCATCTTTAATGCCAATGGACCTCAAAAGAAGGCTGGGGTAGCAATTCTCATATCATATAAATTCGATTTTGATGTAAAGACTGTAGTCAGAGATACAGAAGGACACTACATAATCCTTAAAGGGACTACCCACCAAGATGATCTAACAATTGTAAATATCTATGCCCCCAGTATGGGAGCAGCCAATTACATAAGAAAACTGTTGATCAAGATAAAGAGTCATATTGAAATGAATACATTAATAGTAGGAGATCTTAACACACCTCTTCCAGAAGAAGACAGATCATCGAAGCAGAAAATCAATAAAGAAACAAGAGCATTGAATGACACATTGGACCAGATGGACCTCAGATATATACAAAATATTCCACCCTAAAACAACAGAACACTCATTCTTCTCAAGTACACATGGAACCTTCTCCACTATATACCACATACTGGGTCCAAAATCAGGACTCAACCAATACCAAAAGACTGAGATTATTCCCTGCACATTCTCAGACCACAAGGAAAAGTTCAGAAAGAACTCAAACACCTGGAAGCTAAAGACCACCTTGCTTAAGAATGCTTGGATCAACCAGGAGATCAGGAAGAACTGAAACAATTCATGGAAACCAATGACAATGAAGACACCTCGCTCAAAAACCTATGGGCAACAGCAAAGGTGGTCCTAAGCAGGAAATACATAGCCATCCAAGCCTCCCTCAAAAAAAAATTGAAAAATCCAGAACATACCAGCTCTCTCTACACCTTAAGAACTAGAGAATCAACAACAAATTAAACCAAATCCACACATAAGAAGGGAAATAATCAAGATTAAAGCTGAGACCAATGAGGTAGAAACCAGAGATACAGTAGAATGTATCAATACAACTACAAGCTGGTTTTTTTAAAGAATCAATAATAAACATAAACATTGGCCACACTAATACAAAAGAAAAGAGAGAAAGCCCAAATTCATAAAATTATGAATGAAAAGGGAGATCACAACGAAAACCAAGGAAGTTGAAACAATCATAAGAAGTTATTATCAACAGTTATATGCCAATAAGCTAAGCAAACTAGATGAAATGGATGCATTCCTGGAAAACTATAAACTCCCAAAATTGAACCAGGAAGAAATCGAAAACCTGAATAGACTAATGTCTAAGAACGGGATTGAAGCAGTGATCAAAAACCTCCCCAAAAACAAGAGCCCAGGACCTGATGGATTCCCTGGGGAATTCTACCAAACTTTCACAGTAGAAATAACACCTATTCTCCTGAAGCTGCTTCAAAAAATTGAAGCAGAAGGAAAACTTCCAGACTCTTTCTATGAAGCCAGCATTATCCTGATCCCCAAAACAGGCAAAGGCCCTACCAAAAAGGAGAATTTCAGACCAATATCACTGATGAATATGGATGCTAAGATCCTCAACAAGATCCTAGCCAACAGGATCCAACAGCACATTAAAAAGATTATCTACCATTACCAGATGGGATTCATCCCTGGGCTACAAGGATGGTTCAAAATTCGCAAATCAATCAATGTGATACAACAAATTAATATGAGAAGAGAGAAGAACCACAAGATCCTCTCAATTGATACAGAAAAAGCATTTGACAAAATCCAGCATCAGTTCCTGATCAAAGCACTTCAAAGTATAGGGATAGAGGGAACATTCCTGAACCTCATCAAATCTATCTATGAAAGACCCACAGCAAATATCATCCTCAATGGGAAAAAGCTTGCACCCTTCCCATTGAGATTAGGAACAAGACAAGGATGCCCACTTTCAACACTCTTGTTCAATATAGTATTAGAAGTCCTAGCAACAGCAATCAGAAAACAAAGAGAAATAAAAGGTATCCAAATAGGCAATGAATAAGTCAAATCTCTCTCTTTGCAGATGACGTGATTCTTTATATGGAAAACCCAAAAGACTCCACGCCCAAACTAATAGAACTCATACAGCAATTCAGCAACGTGGCAGGATACAAAGTCAATATGCAGAAATCATTGGATTTCTTATACACTAACAATGAAAATACAGAAAGGGACATTAGAGAATCGATTCCATTTACTATAGCACCAAGAACCATAAGATACCTGGGAATAAACCAAAGAGGTAAAGGATCTGTACTCGAGGAACTACAGAACACATGAAAGAAACTGAAGAAGACACAAAAAGATGGAAGACCATTCCATGCTCTTGGATCAGAAGAATAAACATTGTTAAAATGTCTCTAGTGCCTAGAGCAATCTATACATTTAATGCCATTCCGATCAAAATTCCACCAGTATTTTTCAAAGAGCTGGAGCAAATGATCCTAAAATTTGTATGGAATCAGAAGAGACCCCGAATCGCTAAGGAAATGTTGAAAAACAAAAATAAAACTGGGGGTATCATGTTACCTGATTTCAAGCTTTATTACAAAGCTGTGGTCACCAAGATAGCATGGTACTAGCATAAAAACAGACACATAGACCAGTGGAACAGATTAGAGAGCCCAGATATGGACCCTCAACTCTATGGTGAATTAATCTTTGACAAAACAGGAAAAAAATATACACTGGGAAAAAGACAGTCTCTTCAATAAATGGTGCTGGGAAAACTGGACAGCTATATGTAGAAGAATGAAACTCGAACATTCTCTTACACTGTACACAAAGATAATCTCAAACTGGATCAAAGACCTCAACGTGAGACTGGAATCCCTCAGAATCCTAGAGGAGAACATAGGCAGTAATCTCTTCGATATCAGCCACAGCAACTTTTTTCAAGATATGTCTCCAAAGGCAAAGGAAACAAAAGCAAAAATAAACTTTAGAGACATCAAAATCAAAAGCTTCTGCACAGCAAAGGAAACAGTCAAGAAAACCAAGAGGCAATCCATGGAATGGGAGAAGATATTTGCAAATGACATAAGGTTGATATCCAGGATCTATAATGAACTCCTCAAACTCAACACACATGAAACAGGCAAACATATCAAAAAATGGGCAGAAGATATAAACAGACACTTCTCCAATGAAGACATACAAATGACTATCAGGCACATAAAAAAATGTTCATCATCACTAGCCATCAGGGAGTTTCAAATTAAAACCACATTGAAATATCACCTTACACCAGTTAGAATGGCCAAAATTAACAAAACAGGATACAACATGTGTTGGAGAGGATGTGGAGAAGGGGGAACCCTCTTCCACTGTTGGTGGGAATGCAATTGGTGCATCCTCTTTGCAGAACAGTGTGGAGATTCCTCACGAAATTAAAAATAGAACTTCCCTATGACCCTGCAATTGCACTACTGGGTATTTACCCCAAAGATACAGATGGAGTGAGAAGAAGGGCCATCTCTACCCGAATGTTTATAGCAGCAATGGCCATGGTCACCAAACTATGGAAAGAACCAAGATGCCCTTCAACGGATGAATATATAAGGAAGATGTGGTCCATATACACTATGGAGTATTATGCCCCCATAGAAAGGATAAATACCCAACTTTTGTAGCAACATGGACAGTACTGGAAGATATTATGCTGAGTGAAATAAGTTAAGCAGAGAGAGTCAGTTATCATATGGTTTCACTTATTTGTGGAGCATAACAAATATCATGGAGGACAAGGGGTGTTAGAGAGGAGAAAGGAGTTGGGGTAAATTGGAAGGGAAGGTGAATCATGAGAGATTATGGACTCTGAAAAACAATGTGAGGGGTTTGAAGTGGCGGGGGATGGGAGTTTGGGGTACCAGGTTGTAGTTATTATAGAGGGCATGGATTGCTTGGAGCACTGGGTGTGGTGAAAAAATAATGAACACTGTTTTTCTGAAAATAAATAAATTAATTTAATAAAAAAATAAAATAAAATAAAGTCAAAAGGAGAACCCAATATATACCCTGAAGGAAAATAGAGAAGACAAGGAAGACCCAAGGATAGAACTGCTTTAAAATGTGCACACATAAAGAAAAAAATAAAAGTATTGAATGCACCAAGATGCCCTTCAAAGGATAAATGGATAAGGAAGATGTGGTCCATATACACTATGGAGTATTATGCCTCCATCAGAAAGGATGATTACCCAACTTTTGTAGCAACATGGAAGGGACTGAAGAGATTATGCTGAGTCAAATCAGTCAAGAAGAGAGAGTCAATTATCATATGGTTTCAATTATTTGCGGATCATAACAAATAGCATGGAGGACATGGGGAGTAAGAGAGGAGAAGAGAGTTGGGGGAAATTGAAAGGGGAGGTGAACCATGAGAGACTATGGACCCTGTAAAACAATCTGAGGGTTTTGAAGAGGCGGGGATGGGAGGTCGGGCTACCAGATGGTGGGTATTATAGAGGGCACGGATTGCCTGGAGCACTGGGTGCAGGGCAAAAATAATGATACTGTTATGCTGAAAATAAATAAAAAGAACATTTAAAAAAAGAAAAAAAAAATATTGGATGCAAAACGCCAAGATCTCTTGGCCTCCATCTTGTGTGCCCAGCTACTCAAGAGTGTCATGTAACAGGCTTGTTGCTGAGAGGCAGCACCCTTCCTAGGAGCCTGCTCAGGGCCCCCTTCATGTCCCTATCCCTCAAGCTGTAGATGAAGGGATTCAGCATGGGGGTGACAATGGTATACATCACCGAGGCCACCAGACTCATCATAGAGGTTGAAGTTGCTGCAGAACTGAGGTAGACCCCAAAGCCTGTGCCATAGAACAAGGAGACCACTGAGAGGTGAGACCCACACGTGGAAAAGGCTTTATATTTGCCCCTGGTTGATGAAATCCTCAGGATGGAGGAGAAAATCTGAGAATAAGAGAAGAGGATCCCTGAGAAAGGAAAAATACCTAAGACAACAGTCACAACATAAACAACTAAATTATTGATGAAGGTGTCAGAGCAAGCGAGCTTCAAGACTTCAGGAAGATCACAAAAAAAGTGTGGGATTTCCATGTTTGTGCAGAAGGACAGCCTCATAAGGGTCAAAGTCTCGAGCAGGGAGCCCATGACACTGATGCACCAAGATGCCAAGGCCAGCAGCCCACATAGCTGGGGGTTCATGATGACCGAGTAGTGCAGAGGGTGACAGATGGCCACAAAGCGATCATAGGCCATCACGGTTAGGAATAAATTGTCCACACATCCAAACACAAAGAAAAAAAATGTCTGGCCTAGGCAGCCTGCAAATGTGATAACTTTTCTCTGAGTGTGGATGTTCAGCAGCATCTTGGGGACTGTGGTGGAGATGAAACAAATGTCAGCAAAGGACAGGTTGAAGAGGAAGAAGTACATGGGCACGTGGAGGTGAGAGTCTGAGAAGATGATGAGGATAATGAGCAGGTTCCCTGTTAATGCAACCAGGTATATGCACAAGAACAGCCCAAAGAGGATGAACTGAATCTCTGGTTTTGCTGAAAATCCCAAGAGGAGAAATTCTGAAGCATGTATTTGATTTCCTGATTCCATATGGGTGAAATAACTAGCAGGAAAGAGAAAAAAATCAGCATTCAATGACCAGCACAGTGACAGCACAGTAATGTGATTGCCTTTAGTATCCAGCGAATGTATTAATGAAGTATTACCCTGTTATAATTGCCTCAGTTGGGGAATTTGAGATGCTTTCTCCTGGGATTCTGCATTCAAAGCTGTTATGAGCAATGTGCTAGTCCACAGGCCACACTCTGAGTGAGGCAAAAAGGAGTACAACTACTTTGGAGGTAGGACTGCATTTCCAGATGACAGTGGCAGCAGGGGAAGCATGGGAGCATTTAAAATTCCTAACTGTAGCAATTATAACAGGCTAATACTTTATTAATCCTTTCACTGAATGTCCTACAGAACTGATGTTTAAAACAGCCAGATTTAGGGGTGCCTGGATAGACTTACTGAATCAGAATCCACATTGTGACAAGATCCTGGGTGATTCCCCTGCTCAATCATGACTGAGTAGTGCTTGTCTAGAACATCTGTGGCTTCCAGTCCTTCATCTTTTATCTTCTCACTTTTATTTTCCTCTACACCTTCCCTCAAACAACCTTACTTCATATGTAGGTAAAAATAAGAGCTTGCAAGATCTCCTTCAATGGACGAATAGATAAAGAAGATATAGTCCATATATACAATGGAATATTACACAGCCATCAGAAAGAATGAATACCCAACTTTTGTATCAACATGGATGGGACTAGAGGAGATTATTCTAAGTGAAATAGGTCAAGCAGAGAAAGTCAATTATCATATGCTTTCACTCACTTAGGAAGGAGCATAAGGAATGACATGGAGGACATTGGGGGAGGGAAAGGAGAGTGAATTGGGATAATTCAGAGGGGGAGATCAAGCATGAGAGACTGTGGACTCTAAGAAACAAACTGAGGGTTTGGACGGTAAGGAGGGGATGGGTAAGCCTGGAGGTAGATATTAAAGAGGGCATGTATTGCATGGAACAATTGGTGTGGTACATAAAAAAATGAACCTTGGAACACTGAAAATAAAATAAAATTTAATTTTTTTTTAATGAAAGCCCGACAATTAGGGAGTTTTTTATTTTTTTTATTAATTTCTTTTCAGCGTAACAGAATTCATTGTTTATGCACTACATCCAGTGCCCCGTGCAATACGTGGCCTCCATAATCTGGGGATCCACTATCTGGATCCCCCAACCTCCCACCCGCGCCCCTCCAAAACTCTCAGATTTTTTTTCAGAGTCCATAGTCTCTCATGGTTCACCTCCCCTTCCAATTTCCCTCAGCTCCCTTCTCCTCTCCATCTCCCCATGTCCTCTGTGTTATTTCTTATGCTCCACAAAAAAGAGAAGTCATATGATGATTGCCTCTCTCTGCTTGACTAATTTCACTCAGCATAATCTCTTCCAGATCCATCCATGTTGATACAAAAGTTGGGGATTCATCATTTCTGATGGAAGCATTTTTATGCCATGTGTGTGGACTTAATAATTCTCATGCCTTGGTCTTATTTGTACCAAGCACTGTGTATGAATCCTATATTTAGTTTTACAAAACAAATATCAACAACTTTTCATAATGCTTTGCATTGCTTACATGATCGAATTACATTATTTTGCATGTTCATTGTGCGACACTGTTCTTTGTCATTGGAAAGTCTGTCAGCCATTGTGCCTTCTTTCTTTCATTTTGGAGGAGAATTTCTTTAAATATCGCATTAATTCATTAATTTATTTACTTATTTATTTATTTATTTATGTATTTATTTTTGATGCAAAAAAAGGTGATTTAATTTAAACATATGGACAGGACCTATGTGCAGAAAGAGCTGCACTGGGGTCATGAGGAGTGGCCCATTATATACCTTCATGTTGGGAAGGGTTTAGGGATAGAATAAATTTCTAAGGAATTTGAGGGACCTTGCAGGCCTACCTATTGTTGGATAAAGGTCATTTATTATCATCTAATAAAATCCTTAGCTGTGAGAACCTTCTGATGCACATGGGTGGGTCCTATATTTGGGGGATGATTGCCAACAAGTATCTTGTGGATTTAAAGGTAAATCCTGAGTATTTACCACAAAGATACAGATGGAGTGAAAAGAAGAGCCATCTGTACCCCAATTTTCATAGCAGCAATGCCACAGTCACCAAACTGTGGAAAGAACCAAGATGCCCTTCAGTGGACGAATGGATAAGGAAGATGTGGTCCATATACACTATGGAGTATTATGCCTCCATCAGAAAGGACGAATACCCAACTTTTGTAGCAACATGGACAGGACTGGAAGAGATGATGCTGAGAGAAATAAGTCAAGCAGAGAGTCAATTATCATATGGTTTCACTTATTTGTGGAGCATAACAAATAGCATGGAGGACATGGGGAGTTAGAGAGGAGAAGGGAGTTGGGGTAAATTGGAAGAGGAGGTGAACCATGAGAGACTATGGACTCTGAAAAACAATATGAGGGTTTTGAAGGGGCAGGGGGTGGGAGGTCGGAGTACCAGGCGGTGGGTATTATAGAGAACACGGATTGCGTGGAGCACTGGGTATGGTGCAAAAATAATGATACTGTTATGCTCAAAATAAATAAAAAATACATTTAAAAAAAGAAAAAAAATATTGGATGCAGAACGCCAAGATCTCTTGGCCTCCATCTTGTGTGCCCAGCTACTCAAGAGTGTCGTGTAACAGGCCTGTTGCTGAGAGGCAGCACCCTTCCTAGGAGCCTGCTCAGGGCCCCCTTCATGTCCCTATTCCTCAAGCTGTAGATGAAGGGATTCAGCATGGGGGTGACAATGGTATACATCACCGAGGCCACCAGACTCATCATAGAGGTTGAAGTTGCTGCAGAACTGAGGTAGACCCCAAAGCCTGTGCCATAGAACAAGGAGACCACTGAGAGGTGAGACCCACACGTGGAAAAGGCTTTATATTTGCCCCTGGTTGATGAAATCCTCAGGATGGAGGAGAAAATCTGAGAATAAGAGAAGAGGATCCCTGAGAAAGGAAAAATACCTAAGACAACAGTCACAACATAAACAACTAAATTATTGATGAAGGTGTCAGAGCAAGCGAGCTTCAAGACTTCAGGAAGATCACAAAAAAAGTGTGGGATTTCCATGTTTGTGCAGAAGGACAGCCTCATAAGGGTCAAAGTCTCGAGCAGGGAGCCCATGACACTGATGCACCAAGACGCCAAGGCCAGCAGCCCACATAGCTGGGGGTTCATGATGACCGAGTAGTGCAGAGGGTGACAGATGGCCACAAAGCGATCATAGGCCATCACGGTTAGGAATAAATTGTCCACACATCCAAACACAAAGAAAAAAAATGTCTGGCCTAGGCAGCCTGCAAATGTGATAACTTTTCTCTGAGTGTGGATGTTCAGCAGCATCTTGGGGACTGTGGTGGAGATGAAACAAATGTCAGCAAAGGACAGGTTGAAGAGGAAGAAGTACATGGGCACGTGGAGGTGAGAGTCTGAGAAGATGATGAGGATAATGAGCAGGTTCCCTGTTAATGCAACCAGGTATATGCACAAGAACAGCCCAAAGAGGATGAACTGAATCTCTGGTTTTGCTGAAAATCCCAAGAGGAGAAATTCTGAAGCATGTGTTTGATTTCCTGATTCCATATGGGTGAAATAACTAGCAGGAAAGAGAAAAAAATCAGCATTCAATGACCAGCACAGTGACAGCACAGTAATGTGATTGCCTTTAGTATCCAGCGAATGTATTAATGAAGTATTACCCTGTTATAATTGCCTCAGTTGGGGAATTTGAGATGCTTTCTCCTGGGATTCTGCATTCAAAGCTGTTATGAGCAATGTGCTAGTCCACAGGCCACACTCTGAGTGAGGCAAAAAGGAGTACAACTACTTTGGAGGTAGGACTGCATTTCCAGATGACAGTGGCAGCAGGGGAAGCATGGGAGCATTTAAAATTCCTAACTGTAGCAATTATAACAGGCTAATACTTTATTAATCCTTTCACTGAATGTCCTACAGAACTGATGTTTAAAACAGCCAGATTTAGGGGTGCCTGGATAGACTTACTGAATCAGAATCCACATTGTGACAAGATCCTGGGTGATTCCCCTGCTCAATCATGACTGAGTAGTGCTTGTCTAGAACATCTGTGGCTTCCAGTCCTTCATCTTTTATCTTCTCACTTTTATTTTCCTCTACACCTTCCCTCAAACAACCTTACTTCATATGTAGGTAAAAATAAGAGCTTGCAAGATCTCCTTCAATGGACGAATAGATAAAGAAGATATAGTCCATATATACAATGGAATATTACACAGCCATCAGAAAGAATGAATACCCAACTTTTGTATCAACATGGATGGGACTAGAGGAGATTATTCTAAGTGAAATAGGTCAAGCAGAGAAAGTCAATTATCATATGCTTTCACTCACTTAGGAAGGAGCATAAGGAATGACATGGAGGACATTGGGGGAGGGAAAGGAGAGTGAATTGGGATAATTCAGAGGGGGAGATCAAGCATGAGAGACTGTGGACTCTAAGAAACAAACTGAGGGTTTGGACGGTAAGGAGGGGATGGGTAAGCCTGGAGGTAGATATTAAAGAGGGCATGTATTGCATGGAACAATTGGTGTGGTACATAAAAAAATGAACCTTGGAACACTGAAAATAAAATAAAATTTAATTTTTTTTTAATGAAAGCCCGACAATTAGGGAGTTTTTTATTTTTTTTATTAATTTCTTTTCAGCGTAACAGAATTCATTGTTTATGCACTACATCCAGTGCCCCGTGCAATACGTGGCCTCCATAATCTGGGGATCCACTATCTGGATCCCCCAACCTCCCACCCGCGCCCCTCCAAAACTCTCAGATTTTTTTTCAGAGTCCATAGTCTCTCATGGTTCACCTCCCCTTCCAATTTCCCTCAGCTCCCTTCTCCTCTCCATCTCCCCATGTCCTCTGTGTTATTTCTTATGCTCCACAAAAAAGAGAAGTCATATGATGATTGCCTCTCTCTGCTTGACTAATTTCACTCAGCATAATCTCTTCCAGATCCATCCATGTTGATACAAAAGTTGGGGATTCATCATTTCTGATGGAAGCATTTTTATGCCATGTGTGTGGACTTAATAATTCTCATGCCTTGGTCTTATTTGTACCAAGCACTGTGTATGAATCCTATATTTAGTTTTACAAAACAAATATCAACAACTTTTCATAATGCTTTGCATTGCTTACATGATCGAATTACATTATTTTGCATGTTCATTGTGCGACACTGTTCTTTGTCATTGGAAAGTCTGTCAGCCATTGTGCCTTCTTTCTTTCATTTTGGAGGAGAATTTCTTTAAATATCGCATTAATTCATTAATTTATTTACTTATTTATTTATTTATTTATGTATTTATTTTTGATGCAAAAAAAGGTGATTTAATTTAAACATATGGACAGGACCTATGTGCAGAAAGAGCTGCACTGGGGTCATGAGGAGTGGCCCATTATATACCTTCATGTTGGGAAGGGTTTAGGGATAGAATAAATTTCTAAGGAATTTGAGGGACCTTGCAGGCCTACCTATTGTTGGATAAAGGTCATTTATTATCATCTAATAAAATCCTTAGCTGTGAGAACCTTCTGATGCATATGGGTGGGTCCTATATTTGGGGGATGATTGCCAACAAGTATCTTGTGGATTTAAAGGTAAATCCTGAGTATTTACCACAAAGATACAGATGGAGTGAAAAGAAGAGCCATCTGTACCCCAATTTTCATAGCAGCAATGCCACAGTCACCAAACTGTGGAAAGAACCAAGATGCCCTTCAGTGGACGAATGGATAAGGAAGATGTGGTCCATATACACTATGGAGTATTATGCCTCCATCAGAAAGGACGAATACCCAACTTTTGTAGCAACATGGACAGGACTGGAAGAGATGATGCTGAGAGAAATAAGTCAAGCAGAGAGTCAATTATCATATGGTTTCACTTATTTGTGGAGCATAACAAATAGCATGGAGGACATGGGGAGTTAGAGAGGAGAAGGGAGTTGGGGTAAATTGGAAGAGGAGGTGAACCATGAGAGACTATGGACTCTGAAAAACAATATGAGGGTTTTGAAGGGGCAGGGGGTGGGAGGTCGGAGTACCAGGCGGTGGGTATTATAGAGAACACGGATTGCGTGGAGCACTGGGTATGGTGCAAAAATAATAAATACTGTTATGCTGAAAATAAATATAAAAATAAATAAAGATCTAGAATTGGAAAAAATGAATTAAAGTAAAGAATATTACTAAATAAATTTGTGTATGTTAAAGTAGACTTATAGGATTCTTGGAGGTGTGGGGTATGATTGGGCTAGGATTGCCTTTTGCCCTTAACAAAGTGTCAGCATCAAGGT
The DNA here is from genome assembly GCF_964662115.1 of Mustela nivalis. Lineage (NCBI taxonomy): Eukaryota > Metazoa > Chordata > Mammalia > Carnivora > Mustelidae > Mustela > Mustela nivalis. Next base: position 204,888,900 of record NC_139020.1, on the reverse strand, counting down.
AGTTGCAACCCCAGGGGAATATCCCTCTGACTCTTTTAATGACTTGTCAGTGGGCTGTTGGTAATAAGAAAATTTTAAAATTTTCTTCTGTCTTTGTTCCTTCATGAACACTTCTGGCCCTTAAATCTTAAAGTTTCTGATGTGGAAGGTCTCATCCTCTGTAACTTCTTCCACCTGAATAGCGGTGTAGAGATGTCCCTAACTATGGGTCAACATTGGTCAATTGGGGTTTACATAGATTTAGGAGTTACCAAAGACAGAGACAGCTGAATCCAAGAAACACTGCATGTGTGGATCTTCCTCAGTGCTAAGGACCACCTATTGGCTTCAAATTATGGAAATGAAGGAGTCTCAGCACCAAAAGTAGAGATATGGCAAAAAACAGCAAAACAAGTTTAGTGTAACCAAAAGAAAAAAGTTGCCCAAATAAGAGTACTTTGATTGTTGACAAAAATCCTCAACCAGTCTACAACTTTAACCAATCATTAAAGGAAAGAGAGGGACTGTTTAAAGCACAGGTTTGGGTATTCTTGTCAGTTAGAAATCCAGAAATAGTTTTGTGATGATCAGGAACATATACATATCATTTTGTTTCTATGCTAGCACAAGTTCCACCATGTGCAGCAGTTAAAACATCTAATGCCTATATGCTGGCTAAGTGAACATAATAAAAAGTAAAAATTTAAAAACCCTTTGCACATCAAAATCAAAAGCTTCTGCACAGCAAAGGAAACAGTCAAGAAAATAAAAAGGAAACTCACAGAATAGGAGAAGATATTTGCAAATGACAGTACAGACAAGAGGTTGATATCCAGGATCTAAAATGAACTCCTCAAACTCAACACACACAAAACAGAAAATCATATCAAAAAATTGGCAGAAGATATGAATAGAAACTTCTCCAATGAAGACTTAAAAATAGATATCAGGCACATGAAAAAATGGTCATCATCACTAGCCATCAGGGAGATGCAAATTAAAACCAAGAGGCAAAGGATCTGTACTCGAGTAACTACAGAACACTCATGAAAGAAATTGAAGAAGACACAAAAAGATGGAAGACCATTCCATGCTCTTGGATCGGAAGAATAAACATTGTTAAATGTCTATACTGCCTAGAGCGATCTATACTTTTAATGCTATTCTGATCAAAATTCCACCGATATTCTTCAAAGAGCTAGAGCAATTAACCCGAAAATTTGTATGGAATCAGAAGAGACCCCGAATCGCTAAGGAAATGTTGAAAAACAAAAATAAAACTGGGGGCATCACGCTACCTGATTTCAAGCTTTATTACAAAACTGTGATCACCAAGACAGCATGGTACTGGTCTAAAAACAGACACATAGACCAGTAGAACAGAGTAGAGAGCCCAGATATGGACCCTCAACCCTATGGGCAAATAATCATTGACAAAACAGGAAAAAATATACAGTGGGAAAAAAGATAGTCTCTTCAATAAATGGTTCTGGGAAAACTGGACAGCTATATGTAGAAGAATGAAACTTGACCATTCTCTTACACCGTACACAAAGATAAACTCAAAATGGATCAAAGACCTCAATGTGAGACAGGAATCCATCAGAATCCTAGAGGAAAACATAGGCAGTAACCTTTTCAATATCAGCTGCAGCAACTTTTTTCAAGATATGTCTCCAAAGGCAAAGGAAATAAAAGAAAAGATGAACTTTTGGGACTTCATCAAGATCAAAAGCTTCTGCACATCCAAGAAAACAAAGAGACAACCCACGGAATGGGAGAAGATATTTGCAAATGACAGTACAGACAAAAGGATATCCAGGATCTATAATGAACTCCTCAAACTCAACACACACAAAACAGACCATCATATCAAAAAATGGGCAGAAAATAAGAACAGACACTTCTCCAATGAAGACATACAAATGGCTATCAGACACATGAAAGAATGCTCATCACTAGCCCTCAGGGAGATTCAAATTAAAACCACACTGAGATACCATGTTACACCAGTTAGAATGGTCAAAATTAGCAAAACAGGAAAAAACATGTGTTGGAGAGGATGTGAGAAAGGAGAACCCTCTTACACTGTTGGTGGGAATGCAAGTTGGTGCAGCCTCTTTGGAGCACAGTATGAAGATTCCTCAAGAAATTAAAAGTAGAACTTCCCTATGACCCTCCTATTGCACTCCTGGGTATTTACCCCAAAGATACAGATGGAGTGAAAAGAAGAGCCATCTGTACCCCAATGTTTATAGCAGCAATGGCCATGGTCACCAAACTGTGGAAAGCACCAAGATGTCCTTCAATGGACGAATGGATAAGGAAGATGTGGTCCATATACACTATGGAGTATTATGCCTCCATCAGAAAGGACAAATACGCAACTTTTGTAGCAACATGGAAGGGACTGGAAGAGATTATGCTGAGTCAAATCAGTCAAACAGAGAGAGTCAATTATCATATGGTTTCACTTATTTGTGGAGCATAACAAATGCTTGGAGGACAAGGGGAGTTGGAAATAGAAGGGAGTTGAGGGAAATTGGAAGGGGAGGTGAACCATGAGAGACTGTGGACTCTTAAAAACAATTTGAGGGTTTTGAAGGGGCGGTGGTGGGAGGTTGGGGGAACCAGTTGGCGGGTATTAGAGAGGGCACAAATTGCATGAAGCACTGGGTGTGTTGCAGCAACAATGAATACTATTATGCTGAAAATAAATAAATTTTTAAAAAACCCTTTGCAGAGAGGGTTTTAAAATTTAAATAAAATAAATAAATATGGGCACCTGGGTGTCTCAGTGGGTTAAACTGCTGCCTTCGGCTCAGGTCATGATCTCAGGGTCCTGGGATCGAGTCCCGCATTGGGCTCTCTGCTCAGCAGGGAGCCTGCTTCCTCCTCTCTCTCTCTCTGCCTACTTGTAATCTCTCTCTGTCAAATAAATAAATAAAATCTTTATAAATAAATAAATAAATAAATACTATATACTAAAAATGAAAAAAAGAAAAACATCTAATGCCGTCTGCAAAACTGTTTTACACAGTTGTCTTGTTTCAGTTTTTAGTAGAAAAATACTATAATAAGTGTCATATAGGGCTTTGACAATGTACTTATTAAGAGCTTCCAGTGCTAAACAGCATCATCTGGTCCCAAAGAAGGAACAAAAGTTGATGTTAAGTGGTTATACCAATGAGACAAAGAATACACCCAATGTTTTAAGTTTGGAAGGGTGGCTGGGTTGGTGATGGATTTAATAATGCATCTGTGCCTCCAGAAAAAACCCAGAGTACAGTAGTCTATCCAGTCTGGAGGAAGCCATGAACACAGGTTAGAGCCTCATACACATTGAGTCACATTAGGAGACAATCATCTAATTCTGGGCTTCCTTTAACTTCAGCCAAGATAGCACAGGCTATTCAGTTTTGAAGGGCCATCTTTTGAATTTGTGCAATAAAAGACAGTCTGTTGTCACTTGGTAAGGACCAAGGAAGTCCAAATCTAGGGACAATTTCTCTTAGTAAAGTTTTCATCATCTCTGTAACCTTTTTACCCAAATCAATAGCCTGCTGTAAACCCTGTATTACCTACCATTGATTATTTTGGGCCATAAAGATTTTCCCCTTGTCATTAACATCATCAGTCTTCTTCATTTCTTGGTCTGAATAGGCTGGACCAATGGTCTTTGTTGGAGTTGATACTGGTAAAGACTTAATATTTGGTTATTTTGTGCTGTCAGCACAGTCTATCAAATTCCTTTGTTGTTGTTGTTTTGTTTTGTTTTGTTTTTTAAATTCTAAGTCATATCCTTTGATGTCCTTTGAGGTTAATAATAGTTAAGTGAGAGTACAAAGCTCCCAAGGAGGGAGGGAGCCCAAAAGGGCTGCCACCGGAGTTCTTAAGTCTAGGGATTCTTATGGGCTTATTGGAGGGCATTTTTTTTTATTTTTTTTTATTCTTATTGTGTTGTTAGTTGTATTGTGTTATACAATACATCACTAGTTTTTAATATAGTGTTCCAAGATTCATTGCTTATGTATAACACCCAGTTCTCCCTGCAATACATACTGTCCTTAATACCCACCACCAGCCTCACTCAACCCCTCACCCACCTCTCCTCTAAAATCCTCATTGATCCAATTATCCTTCATCATTTCCCCCTCTGAAGGGTAATCCTAGCTATTGTTTAGGAAGTCATAGATATGAGAAAGTTTTCTTAATCTGCAAGAGGAAACATTAGAGAATCGGCAATGTTTCAAACAAGAGTCACAAAACTATAGTCATCTTTTTAGTTCATTTAGTCCCATGTTACTCTTTTTCAGTCTGAATGCAGCTCTTAGTTAAGTCTGGAAAATTTTTTAAATTAATTAATTAATTGATTGATTGATTTTTATTATGCTCCATTAGCCAGCTTATAGCACATCATTGATGTAGTGTTCAATGATTCATTAGTTGCATATAACACCCAGTGCTCATTACAACATGTTCTGGAAATTCTTACCCATTTCAGTTTTATGATCATAAAGATACTGAATACCTGTATTTGTCCTAAAAGCCCTTTTTTTCAATCTTCTTGAGGATGAAACTCACTTGCAAGAGAATAAGGACAATTATAAGTGCCAAAAAGGCAGAAACAAACATTGTTAATGATCTGATAATAGAATTCATTATGATGCAATTGACAAGGAAACTTGGCTATTTCTGTGACACACAATCCTTCAATAGCCAGAATATTGAGTGATGATGACCTTATACTAGAAGGTAACATACCAAACAAACAAGCCTAATCAGTCAATGAGACTTTGTTTACAATAAAATCTTGGGGAAATTTGTTAAAAACTTAGAAAGTTTTAAATCACATGCCTAAATAGTCATGGGTGTTAAAGCACCAATAAAGACAAAATATGTAAACTTGTTTTTCTGGGCAGACAAAGAAAAACAGCTGTTTACATTTTCTTCTCAAGAACAAGCCAACATTTCAGGAAAACGTTGTCCTTTCAACAAAGAGAAGGCAGACTTTCAATCTTATACCAATGTACTTTTAAAATCCATTCATCTCAATCTTAGTCTGTCCTGACCACACGTAAAATTATGTTCCAATGTTTTCCTATCCATCACAAAGCTTTTACAACTTCCTTTCCTTCAGATTTTGTCTAAAACCATTTCTTTCCAAACAACAGGTCTCACTTAGGACAAAAACACCTTCTTTTACTGTCAAAAAAATTGCATTCCCATTTCTTATATCTTTCTTAATTTCTACAGAGTTGCTTCCTTTATTCCCATCAGTCTTAATTACATTTAATAGAATTTCATACTCTTAGAAAACTTAGTCTCCGTATTATTTCTTATGCTCCACGAATAAGTGATATGGGGAGATGGAGAGGAGAAGGGAGGGAAATTGGAGGGGGATATGAACCATGAGAGACTATGGACTCTGAAAAACAAGCTGAGGGTTTTGAAGGGGTGGGGGGTGCGAAGTTGTGTGAGCCTGGTGGTGGGTATTATGGATGACACATATTGCATGGAGCACTGGGTGTGGTGCATAAACAATGAATTCTGGTACACTGAAAAGAAATTTAAAAAGTCAAAATTTTAAAAAAAGAAAAGAAAAATTAGTCTTCAGTGAAAACTAAGTAGTAACCAATTGTGAACTGTTACACCAAAATTCTTTACATGGCAAATTTATGAATCTATTGAACACAAAGCATGTTTACCAACAGATCTAGATATTCTTAGTTTCAAAAGCATAAACCTGTATCCAGTAACCAATACATTAGCACTTTATTCTATTTGGAAAAGACCTAGATGTCCAATGAATTACCTCCCATTTTCCATCCAAGCAAAACTTTAAAGTTCCAAGTTACCAAAGACTTTGAAAGGTATCTTAACAACTACCCATGAAAACACTGATGAGACAGACAACTGATTATCTTTTTAGTCATCTTTTTACCAACAAATTGCAAAAGAGATAACACAAACTTATCTGACCTTCAGCAAATCTTAATAGAATAAAAGCTTCATGTTTACTGCTGATAACATTAAAGACATGTCTATCTTAATTAAACCAAGAAACGTAATTTAGTTTAAATATTGAATTGTGTTCTACCTGTATCCTCGCCATTGTCCATTTTTACCTGAGACACCAGTAGGGAAATCTGGAGTGGGTGGTGTTAGGTCCAGGGGGTGCTCTTCTTGCTCCTTGATAGCGAGGGTAGGAGGAGCCATGGTGCCTGAGGTACCGAGGGTGGTATAGAAGATAGTTATGCAAGCTGCACCCAAGATGGTGCAGACACAGAGGCAGGGGTTGGGGGGATTGGGAGAAGAAGCAAAATGCTTCCAAAAGGCAGAGAAAAGTTCCCAGTTCTAGAGCTCATCAGCTCCACAGAGGAGCAGAGGCCATGTTTTCCCACCAATAAGGTGGAAGAGGCAGTCCATGTCAGGCCAGAGAAGACAGGGATTTTCCCCAAAAACAAAGGGAGTATTGGCAGCTGCTTGGGAATATTCCTTAAAACTTCTGTCCCAAGGTAGAATAAACACAGTTGGCTCCAGGTATAGCCATTAACCTGGGAAATAAGTAAGGCAGAAGCCCCCCGCATCTATTAGGAGGAGGAACAATGAGAGAGAGGGTCAGAGTCTCCTTTGCTGGGGAAGGCCTGTTTCCTCCAGAAATGTGGGTTTATTTGGAGGATAATTTTTATAGTTATCATCCTATTTTGATAATTGCCATCCAATATGTCAGGAAGGTTTAGCAACCAGACACATTTGAGGAAACACATTCTGCCCTGTTTCCTGCAGAAGAGATCCTGAGGTCACACAGTGGCCTGAATTTTTTCCAGTGGGTTAAAAGGCATCCCAAGGACTCTGAAGAAGAGGCCTATGGAGGCCATGCTCCCACAGGAGTAAAGAATTTCCATTGCCCAACTTCACCCCAGCTCTCAGTGGTATCCCATGCAGGATGTCAAAATTGACCAAAGGTGTCCCTCAAAGAAGAAACTATTGATCACCATCCAGTCTTACCATGAAGGCATTCCTGCTGTAAAAGTCCCCATAGGAGGGATGTTGCCATCGCTCCCATTGCATCCCAGGCTACTGATGAGTACCTGCTGTATGGACTAAAATAATACTGTGCCCTGTCGCCCTATGCCCTGAAGGTTGCAAATTTCCCTGCCATTTTTAACCCATGGAAAATACTAGAAAAGTTTTAAAAGGGGACATTACCCAATTTTGTAGCTTAAGTAGTTAGTAGAGGACATTGACAGAAAACAGTAAAGATAGAAATCGATGATGATCTAAGCAACATTCCAACACATGTACTCTTTACAGCCAGCTACCCAGGCAACAGTACCTAGAGGGTTTTAATTCAATTGGTACTGGTTTCAGCCAACTCCCAGTGGAGGTCTCACAGCCAGAAGTGGCTACACCAGGGATGTGAAGGGGTTTACATTAAATAAATCAGGAGAACACTTCACACAGCAGTCTTAAGATTGGCAGCTATCCTGGTGACTTAGGTGGCTGTCCTATGCCCAAGACTGACAACTTCGTATAAGGAGTTATAGAAAGACAACTTTGTATAAGGAATAAAGAGAGGGCATCAAGTTTCTGGGTCTTATTACCATTCTGGCCAGGGTACTAACGTCCAGCCAAAAGGCAGGCTTTCTCCTCCCCATAGAGTAGCCACAGGCTAAAAGATTGGAGCCTGAGCAATCAACATGAAAGTATTTCAATAAGATCATACTCCTTGAAGGGCCCCTGGAATGAGAGTTAAGGAAGAATAGAGGAAGTACTCACCAAGTTTGCACCAAGGCTCAGAGTCCAGATGAAACTCAGGACTCAAGGCTCCAGGTTCAGGCACCATATGATGTAGGGAAAATGTTAGGGTTTGAAGCCAATGGCCAAGAAAGCATTCTTGAGATGTCTTGGGTGCAAAAAGATGATTTTATTAAAGCATGGGGACAAGACACGTGAGCAGAAAGGGCTGCCTAAATATCATTTTTAAAACTAAATGAGCACCACAAATTATGCTGATGTTATATTTGAGCATGCTTTGTTTAAGATTATGATTCTAAATCCTGCGTATTTCATGACTCTAAGTCAAGGCTTTTCTCACCCTGCAGGGCTGCCTCAGGCACTGATTCACATATAAGGGGAAAGGTAATCCTGGAACCTGAGAGGTGAGCAGACATACAGCAGGGTCAGCTACTGCTCCTGGGACTGAGGGGTCATGCAATGATGCTCTGAGAGGAGAAGCAAGAAGAGCTGAAAAGGAGTGAGAAGAAAGAATCCCCTTCACTCATGAAATGTGCAGAATTTGAAATCCATCCTATTGCACTATCACATCAACCTATTTACCCAGAGGACATGGTTAATAAAATCTTTTTTTCCTACACACCAATTTTCCAGAGTACTTACTGGACTGTTCTAGCTTCCCCTGATGCCTCACTCAATGGTTCTACAGGTCCTTCCTACCAAGGACAATTGATGTAGAAAGGACAATAAATGTAAGCCAGGCGCTGGTTCATTGCAGTGGGTGGACATCTCAGAGAGGCTTGGAGAGGATGCTCTTAGCCTGTGGTCGATGAGCAGCAGGGGAGCCTGGCAGAGGGAGATTTAGAAGCTGAATTCTCAGAGCTCCTGAATAAATAAATTCCCTTCATGTTACTCAATTCTCTAAGCAATTCAGCTCTCCTGAAGCCTAGGGACCATAAATAAAGGAAAATTTTCTGCCACTTCAGTCCCCATGTGTCCACCTTGGGAGCCAGGTGCATATTCCCTTTCTACCAATTGGTCCATCTATCCTGGAATGGACATCACTCCAATGTATATAACTTCCCATGAGTGACAGTCTCCAGTGTCTGACTCAGAGATATAGCTGTCACCTGACCACATCCATCCCAGCTAAGATCCTCCCTGGAACTTCATCCTGAAATCAATTTTGAACACTTCAGACAGATTCTGAAGAAAATTCATGTATCATTGCATTTGGTGGATGGTAAACTTTTCTGACACAGAGGTAGAATTTTCTTTATACATGTTCCCCAAGTCCAGTCATTCAGGATTTTAATATGGGATAAAGGTATTCACATGTTTAAACACCAATGGGTATTTTTTTTTAAGGCTATATACCCGGGTGGACTATTCAGAACATTCCTTTCCAATGGGAAAGAATACTCTGTATGTTTTCATATTGATTTTTTTTTGCATATAATTGACACACAATGTTACATTAATTTCAGGTATAAAACATAGTGATTTGACAAGTTTATGCACTATGCTATGGTCACCACAAGCATAGCTACCATCTGTCCTGATACATCACTATTACAATATCATTGACTGTATTCTTAATGTTGTGCCTTTTATTCTCATGATTGATTCATTCCATAACTGGAAGCCTGTTCTTCCCTCTCCCCTATCATCCATTCTGCTCATCCCCCACACTCCTCCTCTTAAAAACATTTGTTTATTCTCTGTATTTATAGGTCTGATTCTGCTTTTTGCTCATATAATTTTTTTTAATTTTTATTAACATATAATGTATTATTAGCCTCAGGGGTACACGACTGTGAATTGCCAGGTTTACACTTCACAGCACTCACCATAGCAGATACCTTCCCCAATGTCCATAACCTATCCACCCTCTCTCTACTCCCCTCCCCCCATCAACCCTCAGTGAGTTTTATGAGATTAAGAATCTCTTACGGTTTGTCTCCCTCCAGATGCCATCTTGTTTCATTTTTTCCTTTCCTACCCCCCAAGCCCCCCATGCTGCCTGTCAACTTCCTCATATCAGGGAGTTCATATGATAATTTTCTTTCTCTGATTGACTTATTTCGCTATTTGCCTATTTATTTTTTAGATTCCACTTATGAGTGGAATCATATGGTATTTGGTTTTTCAGTCTGACTTATTTCACTTAACTTAATATCTTCTAGATCCATAAATGTTGTCTCAAATGGCATGATTTTATTTTATGACTGAGAAATATGCCTGTGTGTGTGTATGGGTGTGCACCACATTTTCTTTACCCAGTTGATTATGATAGATACTTAGGTTGCTTCCGTATCTTAGCTACTGTAAATAATGCAACATTAAACATAGGGGTGAGTATATTTTTTTTAATTACTGTTTTTGTTTTCTTTGGAAAGAGTAGTGGCATTATTGGATCACACGGTAGTTCCATTTTTAAGTTTCTGAGGAATGTCCATACTGTTTTCTGTAGTGGATATACCAGTTTCCATTCCTACCAATAGTTTGTAAGATACATTTTCCTCCACTTCCTCACCAACAACTGTTGATTCCTCTGTTATTGATTTTAGCCACTCTGACAGGTGTGAGGAAGTATCTAATCGTGGTTTCCATTTGCATTTACCTTATGATATTGAACACTTTTTCATATGTCTGTTGGCCATCTGCATGTCTTCAATAAAAATTTTCTACTCAGAGTCTCTGCTCATTTTTTAATTTATTTCTTATTTATTTTCAGCATAGCAGTATTCATTATTTTTGCACCAAACCCAGGGCTCCATACAATCCGTGCCCTCTATAACACCAACCATGGTACCCCGACCTGCCACCCCCAGCCCCTTAAAAACCCTCAGATTGTTTTTTAGAGTCCATAGTCTATCATGGTTCACCTCCCCTTCGACTTTCCCCCAACATCCTTTACCTCTCTAACACCCCATGTCCTCCATGCTATTTGTTATGCTCCAAAAATAAGTGAAACAATATGATAATTGACTCTCTCAGCTTGACTTATTTCACTCAACATAATCTCTTCCCATCCCATCCATGTTGCTACAAAAATTGGGTATTCGTCCTTTTTGATGGAGGCATAATACTCCATAGTGTATATGGACCACATCTTCCTTATCCATTAGCCCGTTGAAGAGCATCTTGGTTCTTTTTATTTATTTATTTATTTATTTATTTATTTATTTATTTATTTAAAATTAATTCATTTATTTTCAGAAAAACAGTATTCATTATTTTTGCACCACACCCAGTGCTCCATGCAATCCGTGCCCTCTATAATACCCACCACTTAGTACCCCAACCTCCCACACCCCCACCACTTCAAACCCTTCAGATTGTTTTTCAGAGTCCATAGTCTCTCATGATTCAACTCCCCTTCCAATTTACCCCAACTCCCTTCTCCTCTCTAACACCCCTTGTCCTCCATGATATTTTTTATGCTCCACAAATAAGTGAAACTGACTATGATAACTGACTATCTCTGCTTGACTTATTTCACTCAGCATAATCTCTTCCAGTCCCATCCATGTTGCTACAAAAGTTGGGTATTCATCCTTTCTGATGGAGGCATAATACTCCATAGTGTATATGGACCACATCTTCCTTATCCATTCATCCATTGAAGGGCACCTTGGTTCTACCCACAGTTTGGCGACCATGGCCATTGTTGCTATAAACATTGGGGTACAGATGGCCCTTCTTTTCACTCCTTCTGTATCTTTGGGGTACAGATGGCCCTTCTTTTCACTCCATCTGTATCTTTGGGGTAAATACCCAGGAGGGCAATGGCGGGGTCATAGGGAAGTTCTGTTTTTAATTTCTTGAGATATCTCCACACTGTTCTCCAAAGAGGCTGCACCACCTTGCATTCTCACCAACATTGGAAGAGGGTTCCCCTTTCTCCTCATCCCCTCCAACACATGTTGTTTCCCATCTTGCTAATTTTGGCCATTCTAACTGGTGTAAGGTGATATCTCAATGGGGTTTTAATTTGAGTCTCCCTGATGGTCTCTGATAGCCATTTGTATGTCTTCATTGGAAAAGTGTCTATTCATATCTTCTGCCCATTTTTTGATATGATTGTCTGTTTTGTGTGTGTTGAGTTTGAGGAGTTCATTATAGATCCTGGATATCAACATTTTGTCTCTACTGTCATTTGCAAATATCTTCTCCCATTCCGTGGGTTGCCTCTTTGTTTTCTTAACTGTTTCCTTTGCTGTGCAGAAGCTTTTGATTTTGATGAAGTCCCAAAAGTTCATCTTTGCTTTTGTTTCCTTTGCCTTTGGAGACATATCTTGAAAGAAGTTGATGTGTCTGTTATCGAAGAGATTACTGCCTATGGTCTCCTCTAGGATTCTGATGGATTCCTGTCTCACATTGAGGTCTTTTTTCCATTTTGTATCTTTGTGTACTGTGTAAGAGAATGGTCGAGTTTCATTCTTCTACATATAGCTGTCCAGTTTTCCCAGCACCATTTATTGAAGAGACTTTTTTCCCAGTGTATATTTTTTCCTGTTTTGTCGAATATTAATTGACCATAGAGTTAAAGGTCCATATCTGGGCTCTCTACTCTGTCCCACTCATCTATGTGTCTGTTTTTATGCCAGTACCATGCTGTCTTTGTGATCACAGCTTTGTAGTAAAGCTTGAAATCAGGTAACGTGATGCCCCCAGTTTTCTTTTTGTTTTTCAAATTTCCTAGCGATTCGGGGTCTCTTCTGATTCCATACAGATTTTAGGATTATTTGCTCCAGCTCTTGAAGAATACCGGTGGAATTTTGATCAGTATGGCATTAAAAGTATAGATTTCTCTAGCTCTGCTTATTTTTTATTGGATTGCATGTTTTTGTTGTTGTTGTTGAGTTGTAGAAGTTCTTTATGTACTTTACATATTAACCCCTAATCAGATATATAATTTACAAATATCTTTTTCCATTAGTAGGTTGTCATTTTGGGTTTTTGATTGTTTCCTTAACAGTAGTAAACCTTTACTGGTAGCGTGGCATACATGAAGAAGGCCTGAAAGAGCCACACTATTTCCTATACCTTTCCTCATCTGGTGCCATACCTCCCCTGGGGAAGCATGGCTCAAGAGTGAAATACTCAAGAGGGCCCCATAACCTTGAGCATACCCAAGCTCGACTCATGAATCCATCACGTGACCACTAAGGTCAGTCCTGAGGAGAACATAAGGATTCTTGATAGAGAAGGTCTAAAATCAATTATCCCTGACTTAAATATTGAAATACAGTCCTAATACTCAAAGAGTGGTCCATAGTCCAATACTGATGTCGTCAGTATCAACTTGGAAACAGTTGTAATTACAAGATCTCTGAACCTCACCCACCACCTTCCAAATTAGATCTCAATTTGTAGAGGATCCTCAAGTGATTCAAACACATGTTAATGTTGGAGAACCTCTGGTCTAGAAAAGACTTCCTCAACCTCTCTACTGTTGACATCTGTGCTAGATAATTCTTTGTATTGGGGACCACACTGAGCATTGTAGGATTGGGACAGCAGTCTGGGCCTCAATCTACTAGATGCTAGTAGGACATCCCTAGTTATAACAACCAAAGATTTCTCCATAGTTTCAAGGGTTGTTTTTAGAGGGTAAAAAAGCCCCTGTTTGAGAACCATTGACCTAGAGCATGTGAACTGGAAATATCTTGGTGGCATTCCAAGCAAATTCTTCCCTCCCTCAGATCATAATTCAGGGTAGCTAATTTCACACTTCTGAGCCCTACTTTTACAACTGTAGGTTAAGATTCATTATAGTACAGACCTGATGGAGTGGACTTTTGTAAAAATGAAATAAAACAATCCACACAGGATTCTCAGTTTGGTGTATGGTGAATAAAAAGATCTAAATATCTCATAATTAAAAGATGTATGTAAATAGAGCACTAAATGGCAACTCCGAATTTGTGTTTTCAGTATGAGTCACCTAATTGATTAGCCAGAAACATCAGGAGGAAAAGGGCAGAGTACCCACATGTTTGTAGCAAATTCAGGTAACCCTCTCTCTTACTGAAAAGGGGACTAGCAATTTACTAGAGATATCAGGAGATATTCTCTACCTATGAGTCTTGTCTAAGAAGAACCCTCAGTCATAAATTTGGAGAAAACATTAACTCGAAATTGCGATATACTTCATGGAAGTTAGAACCCTGGAAAGCAGGCAGGATCATGAAGAAGAAATAATAATTACTGGATTCACCTGACTTTTAATATGGGAACAGAGAATTGGGAAAAACTTTGTTTCTGTCCAGACCCAAGACCCAGGGGGAAGTAATCTGCTCAGAAGTTAGAGTAACAATGGAAACAGTCCCTAATGAGCAGACACAGGGGAATATAAATATTTCCTCTGCTGCAGTCCCTTAAAATGGTGCAACCCTGTGCAGGAGAGGACATGTTTGTTGCTTTTGGGTTCCTAAGTCTTGCTGGGGGACTCATGCTTTACTCCTTCCTGCTGCCCTGTCTGAGAACAGGGCTTAAGTCTCTAGCTTCAGCCACCCAGGGAGGAATTCTGACCTCCATACAGAGACTTTCACCTTATAGACCCCACCCATGTGAGTCTCAGAACTCAGCAGGTATTTCAGGGAAGGATCAGAGGAAGTGCAACCTGATAATCTTTACTTGAGGTCACCGGAGGGGCCAATCAGCCTATCCAGATACATGTTTGTTTGCTGGATTGACTACTAAGTTAAAATAATGTACTTAATATATTTTAAAAACAAGTGTTTGTTGGACTCAGCAATACAGGGACCATTGCTGATGATACATGGTCAGAATGGAAGTCCAGTGGATGAGACAGAGGAAGGAATGAGGGCCATAAAATGGTCACAGTGAAATTAGAACATAATCAAGGAGATTGCAGCTAAGGGGAATAGGAAAACAGAGTATTAGGTTTGGAGGTGTGAGCAGCGGAAGGAGAGCATTTTTTTAAATTTTTTGGATGGGGTAGATTTAGCTTGTTCTGCATTTATCAGAAGGATACAGACCCAAGGTGCAGTGTGGTGCTTGGGGCCAGTTCCTCTGTTTTGGTGTGTCTGGGTGCTCCAGAGGTCGAGTTCAGATTAGAGACAGCCTCTCCCTCCTTACACCTATTGCTGCTGCAAAACACACAGGCTGAGGCAGGCTCATTCTGGTACCACACTGCACCTTGGGAAAAACTTGTGCCTGAAGGACTGTAAGGCTAGAGATCTAGGACTTCCAGAATTGGGATCCAACATTCTTCTGTAAGCAAGTGAAAGCATTTTACATTTTGCTCTATCTGAACCCTCAGATTCAAAAAGTCTCATGAAGTATTTATTCTTCCATGTCAATCCTCGTCATTTGCCTACATTCAATAAGAATCTCTTCTTGTAACAGGGCATCACTGGAAATATGGGTGATTTTACCAAGGCTTGGACTGGACTATCCTATTGGAGAGAGATATGCAGAGACTCAGATGGAATCAAAGGGCTTTAAGGAACTAAGGCTGACTTTCGGAAAACCTGCAGCCATCAAGTCCCTTGGGAATGTTGGCCTGACTCCTTGCTTCCAGAGTTCCCCACAGCCTTACCAGTTGAGTAAAGAATGTCACTTCCTGGCAGGTGCAGAACCTCAGGATTTATTGGGGACCTAAGGAAGAGTAATCTGTCCAAATCTACAGGTATCAGAGGCATGTCTGATGGCAAGTACTTCCCCTGGCCTCTGGCCTAGAGAGACAATGAAAAGTTCCACCAAGAGGTTCCTTAGAAAAATTCCAGCAGAACAGATTGTAAAAATTCAACATGATCCATCACTATTCTTGCTGAGCTTAAGTCAATAATTAGGCCAAATATGTTAAAACTGGACTTGTTTTTCAAATAAATTTCAAATAAATTAGTCCAGAATTGGCTATCTCTGAGCATTATTTTTTTAAAGAATTTATTTATTTATTTGACAGAAAGATAGAAAGAGAGCACAAGTAGGTGAAGCAGCAGGCAGAGGGAGCCAGAAATCAGGCTCTGTGCTGAGCAGGGGGCTAGATGTGGGGCTTGATCCAGGACCCTGGGATCATGACCTGAGTCAAAGAGAGCTGCTTGACCAACTGAGCCACCCATGCACCACTGAGTGTTCTTTTAGAGAGAAAAATTAGGTTTCAAGAATTCACATTTGTGGATGATATATTCTAATTCTAGTTGTCTTTCAGTATTTGTTATTTACCTAAGCTAGACAACTTGAGGTAAAACTTCAGAAAAATTACAACATAAGCTCATGTATGTGCAACCCCCTTGCTTCTTATTCTTTGGGATAATAACAGAATGTCATGGGTACAGTATTTGGACAAGTGGAAAATGGGACAGATTCACCCAAAACTGTAGAACTCAAACAACACCTTGCCCAATTCTATGTGCCTGGGATGATGAAATCAGTCCCTCAAATCCAGAGCATATGCCACTCCCCAGGGATCACTATGGACTTATGGAGATAATGGATGAGCCCACTCTCTTTGTGACTGGATTGAATGAGTTAGATGGGGTGCCTTTATCTGCTGACAAGTTTTCTCCCACTTGCCAGTGACTGCTTGTAATTAGGATATTGGGTTGGATTCTCAAACAAAAATGACTTCTTAATGGTTTCATCCCTCACAGTCATATTGATCCTAGAAGCCACACCTACTGAGGTACAGTGGCAAACGAAGGCTTTAGCTAATCATACAGCTTCCCTCCTGGTTAAAGGAACCTCAGTGTTCACTTTGAGATACTCCCTGACTGTATAGACTTCACATCAGGTACAGACTGTCTTACACACCAAAGGCCACCAATAAATGATAGGGATAGGAAGCCAACTTATTAAGCACCAGGTTAAAAAAAAAAAAAAGAAGGATACAGACCCATAGAAGTAAATACTACCTTGTAAGCCATACATTTCACAGCCTTATCTCTCCCATTGCTATTCACTAGGAAAAAAATGTACCTAATATGCATGAAGAGATATGCCAAGGAGTATCACCTTATGACTGTTTTATCACCAAGGAGTCTGCATATATTTTTGTTTGTTAGCCATTTGCTCCAGATATGCAAATCATTTTCCAAATACAGTGTTTTCATGTACTGAGATATATGTGTTTTTGTTGTGTTTGGATCCCATTCTTTCAAGGAAAAAAATGGCATTTTTTTCACCAGGTTTGCTGTTTGCCACTTAATCCTTCCATTGTGTAGAGATGTATTTATGGGATGCAGGGAGAACTTACATATTTTGAGGGGTCAAAATGATCAGTTGATGACACTGTGTTCCCCTCATTGCTTTGAAACATTGAAATTCTTCTGCATCCTTAATAATAATTGCTTTTTACACATATTTCAATCTTACTGCACATCTAATTGCCATTTCTACCATTTTATATCCTGGAGTTAGAACATTTTTTTAAATAACAATCATCTCCTGTCATTATGTGAATCATGTTCTTTTGTATTCAACTAAAGATCCCCTGCATCTTTTTCATAAGCATGATTGAGTCCATTTAGGTTACACACAATAAAACTATAACTTTAGCTACTGCTTTTTGTACTGTGTATTAAAAGAAACGTTTTCCTATTTTTTATTTCCAAGCTTTTAACCATTTCATCCTGAAATATTGACTGATGTTGATATGAAGTTTGGTATTGCATATCATTTCTGTTAAATATTAGTTTTAGATTATTGTTCAGTTTTGTTGAAAACAGTTGTTTGGATCCACCATATTTAACATGATTTTATTTTCCCTACCATTCTTTCTATTTAATGAATTCTAATTTTCTTAAAATTTGTTTCTATACAAATGCACACCTTTTTCAGCAAAAGACATGACCAAAGCAGGTGAGGCCCTTCTCCTTTGGATCATATATTATAATGGAGAACAGGAAAATAAGTGCTTGTATGAGATTAGGTCTTCAAGGAAAAATTGTATATATAAAGTGGGTAGATTGTCATGGAACATGCCAGATTTCAGGTAATATGGTCTGGGAAGGTTTCTGTATTGCAGACAAGGAACAGAAGATCAGGACTGGCATGTACCCTTTGGATTTTGTGTCAAACAAAGATCAAACTCCAAAGCACAAGATAACAAAGTAACAAATGCCACCAAGGAAAGTAAGAGAACAGCCAGCCTCATTCACTCTTGGGTCAAGTATGTCCAACTAAACAGGGCATAAAGACAGTAATGACATTTAGATCATGGGCCTGAAGTGAACCCCGTGATGAGGCCAGCAGAGCAGTCAGAATGGGCTCTCTGGAGTTTGATGTAACATCAGCACTGGTGCTAACTGCCTTTTCCCTCTAAAACCCAGTTCTGATGTACTTTTAATTCATACTGTTTTTCCAACATTAGCAGCTACTAGCCTTCTATTAAAATTATTTTTTTCCTTTACTGAAGTGGATCCCAATTTTTTTCTGTGCATAGAAATCATACCTTTTACACTAAGATCAAGCGTGTGCACACATGCAAACACACAAATCTACATGTATGCACGTACACACACATAAAAACAGGGCAGAACAAAGAGAATAAGAGTTCAAATGTAGGGGCACCTGGGTGGCTCAGTGGGTTAAGCCGCTGCCTTCAGCTCAGGTCATGATCCCAGCGTCCTGGGATTGAGTCCCACATCGGGCTCTCTGATCAGCAGGGAGCCTGCTTCCTCCTCTCTCTCTGCCTCCCTCTCCGTCTACTTGTGATTTCTGTCTGTCAAATAAATAAATAAAAATCTTTAAAAAAAAAAAAGAGTTCAAATGTATACAGGAAGGAACTATGCTCAACTTTTAACATATAAAAACTAAACCTAAATCTTGATGAAGTCCCAAAAGTTCATTTTTGCTCTTTTTCCCTTGCCTTTGGAGACATGTCTTGCAAGAAGTTACTGTGGCCAATGTCAAAGTGGTTACCGCCTATGTTCTCTTCTAAGATTTTGATGGATTACTGTCTCACATTGAGGCCTTTCATCCATTTGGAGTTTATCTTTGTATATGGTGTAAGGGGATGGTGCAGTTTCATTCTTCTCTATGTAGCTGTCCAATTTTCCCAACAGCACTTATTGAAGAGACTGTTTTTTCCCCCCATGGGATATTTTTTTCTATTTTGTCAAAGATTACTTGACTCTATTGTTCAGGGTCCATTTTTAGCTCTCTATTCTGTCCAATCAATCTGGGTGTTACTTTTTATGTCAGTATCACATTGTCTTGATCACAGCTTTGCAATATAGCATGAAGTCAGGCATTGTGGTGCTCCTAGTTTTGTTTTTCTTTTTCAAAATTTCCCTGGTGATTCAGGGTCTTTTCTGGTTCCACACAAATTTTAGGATTGTTTGTTCAGCTCTTTGAAAAATGCCAAACATGTTTTAATATGAATGGCTTTGAAAGTATAAATTGAAAAATACCCGGGGCACCTGGGTGGCTCAGTGGTTTGGGCTGCTGCCTTTGGCTCGGGTCATGATCTCAGGGTCCTGGGATCGAGCCCCGCATCGGGCTCCCTGCTCCGCAGGAAGCCTGCTTCCCTCTCTCTCTCTCTCTCTCTCTGCCTGCCTCTCTGCCTACTTGTGATCTCCGTCTTTCAAATAAATAAATAAAATCTTAAAAAAAAAAAAATTGAAAAATACCCACCATCACTATCCATCAGAGAAATACAAATACAAACCATGAGATACTACCTTACACCAGTAAAAATGGCAAAAATTAGCAAAACAAGAAACAACAAATGTTGATGAGGATGTGGAGAAGATGAACCCTCTTACACTGCTGGTGGGAATGCAAGCTGGTACAGCAGCTCTGAAAAAAAATATGGAGGTTCCTCAAGATGTTAAAAATAAAGCTACCATTTGACACAGCAATTGCACTACTAGGTATTTCCCCCAAAGATACAGATGTAGTGAAAAGAAGTACATGCATCCCAACTTTCATCACAGCAATGTCCACAATAACCAAAGATGCCCTTCAACAAACAAATGAAGAAATATGAGGTTCATATATATACTGGAATATTATTCAGTCATCAGAAAGGAGGAATATAAAAAAAATAGAAAAAAAAAAAGAAAGGAGGAATAGCCACCATTTGCATCAACATACGTGGAACTAGAGGGGATTACGTTAAGTGAAATAAGTCAAGCAGAGAAAGACAAGTACCATATGGTTTCACTCATATGTAGAACATAAGCAATAGCACAAAGGATCATAGGGGAAGGGAGGGAAATATGAAGGGGGAGAAATCAGAGAAGGAGATGAACCATAAGAAACGTATGAACCCTGGGAAACAGATTGTGGGTTTCGGAGAGGAAGAGGGTGGGACGAGGAGGTTACAGGGTGTTGGGTGTTAAGAAGGGCACATGTTGTTATGAGCACTGGGTGTCATACATAATTAATGAATCATTAAACACTGCATCAAATACTAATGATGTGGAGGAGTCAAGATGGCAGAGAAGTAGCAGGCTGAGACTACTACAGCTAGCCGGAGATCAGCTAGATAGCTTATCTAAAGATTGCAAACACCTGCAAATCCATCAGCAGATCGAAGAGAAGAAGAACAGCAATTCTGGAAACAGAAAAACAACCACTTTCTGAAAGGTAGGACAAGCGGAGAAGTGAATCCAAAGCGACGGGAA
The DNA here is from genome assembly GCF_964662115.1 of Mustela nivalis. Classification (NCBI taxonomy): domain Eukaryota; kingdom Metazoa; phylum Chordata; class Mammalia; order Carnivora; family Mustelidae; genus Mustela; species Mustela nivalis. Next base: position 204,868,576 of record NC_139020.1, on the reverse strand, counting down.
GATAGACCCCGGGGGGAGGGGCCGGCTCCCGGCAAGCGGCGGAGCAACCGCGCACAAAATCAGGACTTTTAAAAGTCTGTTCCGCTGAGGGACATCGCTCCAGAGGCTAAACCAGGGCAAAGCCCACGCAGGGTCAGCATGGCCTCAGGTCCCTCAGGGTCACAGAAGGATCGGGGGTGTCTGAGTGTTGCAGAGCTTGCGGGTATTGGAACGGGAAAGCCGGCTACAGAGACAGAGCCAACAGTAAGCTGGCAGCTCGGGGTGACCTTGAACCGGTCAAAGGCTCGGTGAGCTCGGAGCGCGGCCGGAGGTCAGGCAGACCGGAGTAACTGGGCGCTGTTCTCTGAGGGCGCACTGAGGAGTGGGGCCCTGGGCTCTCGGCTCCTCTGGCCCGGAGACCAGGAGGCCGCCATTTGTATTCCCGCCCTCCAGAACTCTACGGAAAGCGCTCAGGGAACAAAAGCTCCTGAAAGCAAACCCGAGCGGATTACTCACCCCGGGCCCCAGGTAAGGGCGGTGCAATTCCACCTGGGGCAAAGAAACTTTGAGACTTGAGAATCACTACAACAGGCCCCTCCCCCAGAAGATCAACAAGAAATCCAGCCAAGACCAAGTTCACCTACCAAGGAGTGCGGTTTCAATACCAAGGAGAGCAGCAGAATTCCACAGGAGGAAAAAGCCAAGCACGGAACTCATGGCTTTGTCCCTGTGATTTTTTTTAGTCTTGCAATTAATTTAATTTTTTTCTTTTTAATTTTTTGTTTTTTTTTTTTCTCTCGCCTTCGGGTAAAAATTTTTTTTTTAGCTGTTACCTTTTTCTTTTTTAACGATTTTTTACTAGTTTATCTAATATATATATTTTGTCTTTTTTATATTTTTCTTAGGTGTTTTCTTTTTTATTTATTCCTTTCTATTTTTTTCTTTATTCTTTTTTTTTCTTTTTTTCTTTCTTCATTTTTGAACCTCTTTTTATCCCCTTACTCCCCCCTCACAATGTGGGATCTCTTCTAATTTGGTTAAACCATATTTTCCTGGGGCTGTTGCCACCCTTTTAGTATTTTACTTGCCCCTTCATATACACTTATCTGGACAAAATGACAAGCCGAAAATTCAACACAAAAAAAAGAAAAAGAGGCAGTATCAAAGGCTAAGGACCTAATCAATACAGACATTGGTAATATGTCAGATCTAGAGTTCAGAATGACAATTCTCAAGGTTCTAGCCAGGCTCGAAAAAGGCATGGAAGATATTAGAGAAACCCTCTCGAGAGATATAAATGCCCTTTCTGGAGAAATAGAAGAACTAAAATCTAACCAAGTTGAAATCAAAAAAGCTATTAATGAGGTGCAATCAAAAATGGAGGCTCTCACTGCTAGGATAAATGAGGCAGAAGAAAGAATTAGTGCTATAGAAGACCAAATGACAGAGAATAAAGAAGCTGAGCAAAAGAGGGACAAACAGCTACTGGACCAGGAGGGGAGAATTCGAGAGATAGGTGACACCATAAGACGAAACAACATTAGAATAATTGGGATTCCAGAAGAAGAAGAAAGAGACAGGGGAGCAGAAGGTATACTGGAGAGAATTATTGGGGAGAATTTCCCCAATATGGCAAAGGGAACAAGCATCAAAATTCAGGAGGTTCAGAGAACGCCCCTCAAAATCAATAAGAATAGGCCCACACCCCGTCACCTAATAGTAAAATTTACAAGTCTCAGTAACAAAGAGAAAATCCTGAAAGCAGCCCGGGAAAAGAAGTCTGTAACATACAATGGTAAAAATATTAGATTGGCAGCTGACTTATCCACAGAGACCTGGCAGGCCAGAAAGAGCTGGCATGATATTTTCAGAGCACTAAACGAGAAAAACATGCAGCCAAGAATACTATATCCAGCTAGGCTATCATTGAAAATAGAAGGAGAGATTAAAAGCTTCCAGGACAAACAAAAACTGAAAGAATTTGCAAATACCAAACCAGCTCTACAGGAAATATTGAAAGGGGTCCTCTAAGCAAAGAGGGAGGCTACAAATGGTAGATCAGAAAGGAACAGAGACCATATACAGTAACAGTCACCTTACAGGCAATACAATGGCACTAAATTCATATCTCTCAATAGTTACCCTGAATGTTAATGGGGTAAATGCCCCTGTCAAAAGACACAGGGTATCAGAATGGATACAAAAACAAAACCCATCTATATGTTGCCTCCAAGAAACTCATTTTAAGCCCGAAGACACCTCCAGATTTAAAATGAGGGGGTGGAAAAGAATTTACCATGCTAATGGACATCATAAGAAAGCAGGAGTGGCAATCCTTATATCAGATCAATTAGATTTTAAGCCAAAGACTAAAATAAGAGATGAGGAAGGACACTATATCATACTCAAAGGGTCTGTCCAACAAGAAGATTTAACAATTTTAAATATCTATGCCCCCAACGTGGGAGCAGCCAGCTATATAAACCAATTAATAACAAAATCAAAGAAACACATCAACAATAATACAATAATAGTAGGGGACTTTAACACTCCCCTCACTGAAATGGACAGATCATCCAAGCAAAAGATCAGCAAGAAAATAAAGGCCTTAAACGACACACTGGACCAGATGGACATCACAGATATATTCAGAACACTTCATCCCAAAGCAACAGAATACACATTCTTCTCTAGTGCACATGGAAATTTCTCGAGAATAGATCACATCCTCGGTCCTAAATCAGGACTCAACCAGTATCAAAAGATTGGGATCATTCCTGGCATATTTTCAGACCACAATGCTCTAAAGCTAGAACTCAACCACAAAAGGAAGTTTGGAAAGAACCCAAATACATGGAGACTAAACAGCATCCCTCTAAAGAATGAATGGGTCAACCGGGAAATTAAAGAAGAATTGAAAAAAATTATGGAAACAAATGATAATGAAAATACAACAGTTCAAAATCTGTGGGACACAACAAAGGCAGTCCTGAGAGGAAAATATATAGCGGTACAAGCCTTTCTCAAGAAACAAGAAAGGTCTCAGGTACACAACCTAACCCTACACCTAAAGGAGCTGGAGAAAGAACAAGAAAGAAACCCTAAGCCCAGCAGGAGAAGAGAAATCATAAAGATCAGAGCAGAAATCAATGAATTAGAAACCAAAAAAACAATAGAACAAATCAACGAAACTAGGAGCTGGTTCTTTGAATGAATTAATCAAATTGATAAACCCCTGGCCCGACTTATCAAAAAGAAAAGAGAAAGGACCCAAATAAATAAAATCATGAATGAAAGAGGAGAGATCACAACTAACACCAAAGAAATACAAACTATTATAAGAACATAATATGAGCCACTCTACGGCAATAAATTTGACAATTTGGAAGAAATGGATGCATTCCTAGAAACATATAAACTACCACAACTGAACCAGGAAGAAATAGAAAGCCTGAACAGAGCCATAACCAGTAAGGAGATTGAAACAGTCATTAAAAATCTCCAAACAAACAAAAGCCCAGGGCCAGACGGCTTCCCGGGGGAATTCTACCAAACTTTTAAAGAAGAACTAATTCCTATTCTCCTGAAACTGTTCCAAAAAAAAAAAAAAATGGAAGGAAAACTTCCAAACTCATTTTATGAGGCCAGCATCACCTTGATCCCAAAACCACACAAGGATCCCACCAAAAAAGAGAGCTATAGACCAATATCCTTGATGAACACAGATGCGAAAATACTCAACAAAATACTAGACAATAGGATTCAACAGTACATTAAAAGGATTATTCACCACGACCAAGTGGGATTTATTCCAGGGCTGCAAGGTTGGTTCAACATCTGCAAATCAGTCAATGTGATACAACACATCAATAAAAGAAAGAACAAGAACCATATGATACTGTCATTAGATGCTGAAAAAGCATTTGACAAAGTACAGCATCCCTTCCTGATCAAAACTCTTCAAACTATAGGGATAGAGGGCACATACCTCAATATCATCAAAGCCATCTATGAAAAACCCACCGCAAATATCATTCTCAATGGAGAAAAACTGAAAGCTTTTCCGCTAAGGTCAGGAACACGGCAGGGATGTCCATTATCACCAATGCTATTCAACATAGTACTAGAGGTCCTAGCCTCAGCACTCAGACAACAAAAGGAAATTAAAGGCATCCAAATCGGCAAAGAAGAAGTCAAATTATCACTCTTCGCAGATGATATGATACTATATGTGGAAAACCCAAAAGACTCCACCACAAAACTTTTAGAACTTATATAGGAATTCAGTAAAGTGTTAGGATATAAAATCAATGCACAGAAATCAGTTGCATTTCTCTACACCAACAGCAAGACAGAAGAAAGAGAAATTAAGAAGTCAATCCCATTTACAATTGCACCCAAAACCATAAGATACCTAGGAATAAACCTAACCAAAGAGACACAGAATCTATACTCAGAAAACTATAAAGTACTCATGAAAGAAATTGAGGAAGACACAAAGAAATGGAAAAATGTTCCATGCTCCTGGGTTGGAAGAATAAATATTGTGAAAATGTCTATGCTACCTAAAGCAATCTACACATTTAATGCAATTCCTATCAAAGTACCATCCATCTTTTTCAAAGAAATGGAACAAATAATGCTAAAATTTATATGGAACCAGAAAAGACCTCGAATAGCCAAAGGGATATTGAAAAAGAAAGCCAAAGTTGGTGGCATCACAATTCCGGACTTCAAGCTCTATTACAAAGCTGTCATCATCAAGACAGCATGGTACTGGCACAAAAACAGACACATAGATCAATGGAACAGAATAGAGAGCCCAGAAGTAGACCCTCAACTCTACAGTCAACTCATCTTCGACAAAGCAGGAAAGAATGTCCAATGGAAAAAAGACAGCCTCTTCCATAAATGGTGCTGGGAAAATTGGACAGCCACATGCATAAAAATGAAATTGGACCATTTCCTTACACCACACACGAAAATAGATTCAAAATGGATGAAGAACCTCAATGTGAGAAAGGAATCCATCAAAATCCTTGAGGAGAACACAGGCAGCAACCTCTTTGACCTCAGCCGCAGCAACATCTTCCTAGGAACATCGCCAAAGGCAAGGGAAGCAAGGGCAAAAATGAACTATTGGGATTTCATCAAGATCAAAAGCTTTTGCACAGCAAAGGAAACAGTTAACAAAATCAAAAGACAACTGACAGAATGGGAGAAGATATTTGCAAACGACATATCAGATAAAGGACTAGTGTCCAAAATCTATAAAGAACTTAGCAAACTCAACACCCAAAGAACAAATAATCCAATCAAGAAATGGGCAGAGGACATGAACAGACATTTCTGCAAAGAAGACATCCAGATGGCCAACAGACACATGAAAAAGTGCTTCATATCACTCGGCATCAGGGAAATACAAATCAAAACCACAATGAGATATCACTTCACACCAGTCAGAATGGCTAAAATCAACAAGTCAGGAAATGACAGATGCTGGCGAGGATGCGGAGAAAGGGGAACCCTTCTACACTGTTTGTGGGAATGCAAGCTGGTGCAGCCACTCTGGAAAACAGCATGGAGGTTCCTCAAAATGTTGAAAATAGAACTGCCCTATGACCCAGCAATTGCACTATTGGGTATTTACCCTAAAGATACAAACGTAGTGATCCAAAGGGGCACGTGCACCCAAATGTTTATAGCAGCAATGTCCACAATAGCCAAACTATGGAAAGAACCTAGATGTCCATCCACAGATGAATGGATCAAGAAGATGTGGTATATATACACAATGGAATACTATGCAGCCATCAAAAGAAATGAAATCTTGCCATTTGCGACAACATGGATGGAACTAGAGCGTATCATGCTTAGCGAAATAAGTCAAGTGGAGAAAAACAACTATCATATGATCTCCCTGATATGAGGAAGTGGTGATGCAACATGGGGGCTTAAGTGGGTAGGAAAAGAATCAATGAAACAAGATGGGATTGGGAGGGAGACAAACCATAAGTGACTCTTAATCTCACAAAACAAACTGAGGGTTGGTGGGGGGAGGGGGTTGGGAGAAGTGGGTGGGATTATGGACATTGGGGAGGGTATGTGCTTTGGTGAGTGCTGTGAATTGTGTAAACCTGGTGATTCACAGACCTGTACCCCTGGGGATAAAAATATGTTTGTAAAAAATAAAAAATAAAAAAAACAAAAATAAAATATAATAAAGTAACATATTTAAGTTTCTATGTACTAGAATATAGATGACTTAACGCTATGTGTTATACACAACTAATGAATCTTTGAATACTACTTCAAAAACTGATGATGTACTGTATGTTGCTTAACTGAACATAATTTTAAAAGTGTCAAAAGCTATAAACATTCGGGTGCATGTGCCCCTTTGGATCACTACATTTGTATCTTTAGGGTAAATACGCAATAGTGCAATTGCTGGGTCATAGAGCAGTTCTATTTTCAACATTTTGAGGAACCTCCATGCTGTTTTCCAGAGTGGCTTCACCAGCTTGCATTCCCACCAACAGTGTAGGAGGGTTCCCCTTTCTCCGCATCCTCGCCAGCATCTGTCATTTCCTGACCTGTTGATTTTAGCCATTCTGACTGGTGTGAGGTGATATCTCATTGTGGTTTTGATTTGTATTTCCCTGATGCCGAGTGATATGGAGAACTTTTTCCCGAATGTTTATAGCAGCAATGTCCACAATAGCCAAACTATGGAAAGAACCTAGATGCCCATCAACAGATGAATGGATCAAGAAGAAGTGGTATATATACACAATGGAATACTATGCAGCCATCAAAAGAAATGAAATCTTGCCATTTGCAACAACATGGATGGAACTAGAGCGTATCATGCTTAGTGAAATAAGTCAAGCAGAGATAGACAACTATCATATGATCTCCCTAATATGAGGAAGTGGTGATGCAACATGGAGGCTTAAGTGGGTAGGGGAAGAATAAATAAAACAAGATGGGATTGGGAGGGAAACAAACCATAAGTGACTCTTAATCTCACAAAACAAACTAAGGGTTGCTGGGGGAGGGGGGTTGGGAGAAGGGGGTGGGATTATGGACATTGGGGAGGGTATGTGCTTTGGTGAGTGCTGTGAAGTGTGTAAACCTGGTGATTCACAGACCTGTACCCCTGGGGATAAAAATATATGTTTATAAAAAATTAAAAATTTAAAAAAAAATAAATAAATAAAATTAAAAATTAAAAATTAAAAAAAAAGTGTCAAAAGCAAAAACTAATGAAGAGGTTCTTATTCTACCTACTAGAAAGTCTTTTCCAAAAGGTTTTTTTTCAGTGCCACTCAAGGGTTCTAATAAACGGAATTTTCACAGCCCCTAGAATGACTGAATACACTAGTTATTCAAAATTTTATGCAAACAGGATTCTTTTGTGAGGAATATGTACAACGACCTGCAACTTACTCTATCACAGGATCACATCCTTGCTTCTCAAAGAGTGGCCCACACACCATGACCTGACAGCACCAACATCACTCAGAAACTTGTTAGAAATGATGAACTCCTAGGCCCACCAGCAGCTGCTAATCGACATTTAAGCTAGACTCCTAGGTGATTCCTATGCACTTTGAAGTTGAAGTGCTGATCTAGAGTACATTTTCTCACATTCTCAATCTTAACTTTGAGGGAGGGTTCTTACTTGTGCTGGAAGTTGTTATGCTCATTAGGAGTGTTTAGCAGCATTCCTCAGGCATTGCCAGATATGCCCAGGGAAAAACGCATCTCTGCTTGGGTCCACTGGCACAAAGTTTGAAAACTGGGAGCATCCTGAGAGGAGGTAATCAACACCAATCCTTTCCTGCAATGATAACTTTGAGAAGATCACTAAAGTCTTCAAGCTCCATGTCTCTATGGGGAATGGAGTTCACACTAGTGCTTCCTCACAGAATGGCTTTTGTAAAAATTAAATCAGGCAACACCATTATGGTGTTAACTCCAATTACAGTGCAGAGAAAGTTCTAAATATATCTCTTACAATTAAAAAACCTTTACAGTGACATTCTAAGTCATAGTCTAAACTTTTGATAGAAATGTGAAATTCCTATTTTTTTTGGCAAAATTGTCATGAAGCCAAGGAGTGTAGAGTCCAGAATTTTATATGAAAGGAACAAACTTTTCATCTTTGTTGAAAAAGGGTAAAGTAATGTTCTAGGGATATCAGGAGTTGTGTCTCCACCATAAGTAAGTCAATGTTTTGAAGGACCCAAGGGACCTAATCAATACTCACTCCCCAGTCTTAAACAGGAGAAAATTCTCATTCAGGAGTGCAAAAAGGCGTTGGGAGTTAGATCTCTGAAAGGCAGACGAAGTCATAGGGAAAAAGTAAGAAAAACCGACTTCACCTAGTTTATCACTCAGTCTCCTAGAAAAAAAATTCAACAAGAAAAATGTCCTTTGGTAATCCCCTTTCCCCAATCAATGCCACCCCTATAGGTTATCCAATTCCTAGGAAAGTTGAGTCCTTTAACAAAGATATCAAGATACATACAGGAAGAATCAAAACAACCTTCCTCACCCACACTGAGAAGTTACAACCACTCTCCCATATTTTTCTTCCACCAGTATTTCTGTGTTTTGTGTTTGTCCTGATACTACATAAATCTTACACTCAGGGTTATTTTTGATGAGGTTCTTCCTTTATTTGCATATCTATATATATTTTTTTTTCTTCTCCTGTCATATACTTTTATCAGTCTTTTTTTTTTTTTTCTCTGTGTCTGTTTGTATACTTCATAAATCTTACCTTGGGGCCCATTTAGGCTGAACCTTCTCTTTTATCTCAACTTTCTTTCCTGTCTCTCTCCCTCTCTCCTTTTTTCTTTTCCTTTTCTTTTTCCTCTCATTTTGGTGGGGAAACCTGATTGCTCAGAAGCATTCCAGGATGCAACTAGACTGCACCACAGTTGATAAACCCAGCAACACCCGTTCAGCCATCTCTCACCAAAATGACCACGAGAAGGAATGCCCAACAGAAGAAAAATACAGACGATGGACCTTCTGCAACAGAGCTAACGGCTATCAACATAGACAATATGTCAGAAAGAGAATTCAGGCTAAAAATTATCCAAGCAATAGCTAGGTTGGAGAAAGCAATGGGTGCCCAAATGGAATTGATTAGGGCCAAACTGAAAACGACCAGATATCATGTTTTCAATATTAGGGAAGATCTGGAAGCTACCAGGGATGAGCTTCACAAATGCTTTCAATGAGTTCCACTCTAATCTAAATTCTCTCAATGATAGAGTAACTGAGACAGAAGATAGAATTAGTGATCTGGAGGACAAACAGATAGAGAGAAAGGATCAGGTGGAAGCCTGGAACAAACAGCTTAGAAGCCATGAAAACAGAATCAGGGAAATAAATGATGCCATGAAACGTTCCAACGTCAGAATTATTGGAATGCCTGAAGGGGAGGAGAAAGAAAAAATTCTAGAAGATATAGTGGAACAAGTTCTTCATGAAAATTTTCCCAATCTCGTGAATGGAACCAGCGTTCATGTACTAGAGGCTGAAAGGTTTCCCCCCAAGATTACAGATTCTCAAAAGTCCTCAGGACACTAATAATAAGAATGAAGAATTATAATTGTAGGCAGAACCTTTTGAAAGCAGCTAGGACAAAGAAGATCCTTACATACAGAGAAAAGCCCATCAGAATAACATCAGACCTGTCCACGGAGACCTGGCAAGCCAGAAAGGGCTGGCAAGATATATTCAGGGCACTAAATGAGAATAACATGCAGCCAAGAATACTTTATCCAGCAAGACTGACATTCAAAATGGATGGAGAGATAAAGAGTTTCCAAGAACGGCAAGGCTTAAAAGACTATGCAACCACCAAGCTGATACTGCAGGAAATATTAAGGGGGCTTCTTTAAAGGAGGAAAAAGCCCAAGAATAACATTGAAGAGAAATATAGAGGCAATCTACAGAAAGAAAGCCTTCAAAGGTAACACGATGTCAATAAAAAAAATCTATCAATAATCACTCTCAATGTGAATGGCCTAAATGTGCCCATAAAACACCACAGCGTTGCAAATTGGATAAAACGACAGGATCCATCCATATGTTGTCTAAAAAAGACCCATTTTGAACCTAAAGATACACCCAGACTGAAAGTGAAGGGATGGAGAAGCATCTTTCATGCCAATGGGCCTCAAAAGAAGGCTGGGGTAGCGATTCTCATATCAGACAAATTAGATTTTAAGCTAAAGACTGTAGTAAGAGTTCCAGGAGGACACTACATCATTATTTTTTTAAAGATTTTATTTATTTATTTGACAGAGAGAAATTACAAGTACACTGAGAGGCAGGCAGAGAGGGAGAGAGAAGGAAGCAGGCTCCCTGCTGAGCAGAGAGCCCTATGCGGGACTCGATCCCAGGACCCCGAGATCATGACCTGAGTCGAAGGCAGCGGCTTAACCCACTGAGCCACCCAGGAGCCCCAGGACACTACATCATTATTAAAGGGACTATCCACCAAGATGATCTAACAATTGTAAATATCTATGTCCCAATATGGGAGGAGCCAATTACATAAGAAAACTGTTAATGAAGATAAAGAGTCATATTGATATGAATACACTAATCATTGGAGATCTTAACACGCCTCTCTCAGAAATAGATAGATCATCAAAGCAGAAAATCAATAAAGAAACAAGAGCATTGAATGACACATAGGACCAGATGGACCTCATAGATATATACAGAACATTCCACCCTAAAACAACAGAATACTAATTCTTCTCAAGTGCACATGCAACCTTCTCCAGAATAGACCACATAGTGGGTCACAAATCAGGACTCAACCGATACCAAAAGACTGAGATTATTCCCTATATATTCTCAGATCACAATGCTTTGAAACTTGAGCTCAATCACAAGGAAAAGTTCATAAGGAACTCAAACACCTGGAAGCTAAAGACCACCTTGCTTAAGAATGCTTCGATCAACCAGGAGATCAAGGAAGCACTGAAACAATTCATGGAAACCAATGACAATGAAGACCCCTCGCTCCAAAGCCTATGGGCTACAGCAAAGGCGGTTCTAAGCAGGAAATACATAGCCATCCAAGCCTCCCTCAAAAAAATTGAAAAATCCAGAACACACCAGCTGTCTCTACACCTTAAAGAACTGGAAAATCAAAAACAAATCAAACCAAATCCACACATAAGGGAAATAATCAAGATTAGAGCTGGGATCGATGAGGTAGAAACCAGAGAAACAGTGGAACATATCAGTGAAACTAGAACCTACTTTTTTGAAAGAATCAAAAAGATCAATAAACCATTGGCGACACTAACCCAAAAGAAAAGAGAGAAGGCTCAAATACATAAAATTATGAAGGAAAAGGGAGAGATCCAACGAACACCAAGGAAGTAGAAACAATCATCAGAAGTTATTATCAACAGTTATATGCCAATAAGCTAAGCAACCTAGATGAAATGGATGCATTCCTGGAAAACTATAAACTACCAAAATTGAACCAAGAAGAAATCGACAACCTGAATAGACCAATATCTAGTAACGACATTGAAGCGGTGATCAAAAACCTCCCAAAAACAAGAGCCCAGGTCTGATGGATTCCCTGGGGAATTCTACCAAACTTTCTAAGAAGAAATAACACCTATTCTCCTGAAGCTGTTTCAAAAAAATTGAAGCAGAAGGAAAACTTCCAGACTCTTTCTATGAAGCCAGCATTACCCTGATCCCCAAACCAGGCAAAGACCCTATGAAAAAGGAGAATTTCAGACCAATATCATTAATGAATATGGATGATAAGATTCTCAACAAGATCCTAGCAAACAGGATCCAATGGCACGTTAAAAATATTATCCAGCATGACCAGGAGAGATTCATCCCTGGGCTACAAGGATGGTTCAACATTCGCAAATCAATCAATGTGATAGAACAAAGTAATAAGAGAAGAGAGAAGAACCACATCGTCCTCTCAATTGATGCAGAAAAAGGTTTGATGAAATCCAGCATCCATTCCTGATCAAAACGCTGCAAAGCATAGGGATAGAGGGAACATTCCTGAACCTCATCAAATCTATCTGTGAAAGGCCCACAGCAAATATCATCCACAATGGGAAAAAGCTTGCATCCTTCCCGTTGAGATCAGGAAGACATGGATGCCCACTCTCACCACTCTTGTTCAACATAGTATTAGAAATCCTAGCAACAGCAATCAGATAACAAAGAGAAATAAAAGGTATCCAAATTGGTAATGAAGAAGTCAAACTCTCTCTCTTCGCAGATGACATGATTCTTTATATGGAAAACCCAAAAGACTCCACCCCCAAACTAATAGAACTCATACAATTCAGCAACGTGGCAGGATACAAAGTCAATGTGCAGAAATCAGTGGCTTTCTTATACACTAACAATGAAAATACAGAAAGGGAAATTAGAGAATCAATTCCATTTACTATAGCACCAAGAATAAGATACCTGGGAATAAACCTAACCAAAGAGGTAAAGGATCTGTACTCGAGGACCTACAGAACACTCATGAAAGAAATTGAAGAAGACACAAAAAGATGGAAGACCATTCCATGCTCTTGGATCGGAAGAATAAACATTGTTAAAATGTCTATACTGCCTAGAGCAATCTACACTTTTAATGCTATTCTGATCAAAATTCCACCGGCATTCTTCAAAGAGCTGGAGCAAATAATCCTAAAATTTGTATGGAATCAGAAGAGACCCCGAAAAGCTAAGGAAATGTTGAAAAACAAAAATAAAACTGGGGGCATTACGTTACCTGATTTCAAGCTTTATTACAAAGCTGTGATCACCAAGACAGCATGGTACTGGCATAAAAACAGACACATAGACCAGTGGAACAGATTAGAGAACCCAGACATGGACCCTCAACTCTATGGACAAATAATCTTTGACAAAACAGGAAAAATATACACTGGGAAAAAAGACAGTCTCTTCAAAAAATAGTGCTGGGAAAACTGGGCACCTATATGTAGAAGAATGAAACTTGACCATTCTCTTACACCGTACACAAAGATAAACTCAAAATGGATAAAAGACCTCAATGTGAGACAGGAATCCCTCAGAATCCTAGAGGAGAACATAGGCAGTAATCTCTTCAATATCAGCCACAGCAACTTCTTTCAAGATATGTCTCCAAAGGCAAAGGAAACAAAAGTGAACATGAACTTTTGGGACTTCATCAAAATCAAAAGCTTCTGCACAGCAAAGGAAACAGTCAAGAAAACAAAGAGGCAACCCACGGAATGGGAGAAGATTTGCAAATGACAGTAGAGACAAAAGGTTGATATCCAGGATCTATAATGAACTCCTCAAACTCAACACACACAAAACAGACAATCATATCAAAAAATGGGCAGAAGATATGGACAGACACTTCTCCAATCAAGATATACAAATGGCTATCAGAGACATGAAAAAACGTTCATCATCACTAGCCATCAGGGAGATTCAAATTAAAACTACATTGAGATATCATCTTACACCAGTTAGAATGGCCAAAATTAGCAAGACAAGAAGCAACATGGGTTGGAGAGGATGTGGAGAAAGAGGAACCCTCTTCCACTGTTGGTGGGAATGAAGTTGGTGCAGCCTCTTTGGAGAACAGTGTGGAGATTCCTCAAGAAATTAAAAATAGAACTTCCCTATGACCCTGCCATTGCACTCCTGGGTATTTACCCCAACGATACAGATGAAGTGAAATGAAGGGCCATCTGTACCCCAATGTTTATAGCAGAAATGGCTACGGTCGCCAAACTGTGGAACGAACCAAGATGCCCTTCAACGGTCGAATGGATAAGGAAGATGTGGTCCATATACACTATGGAGTATTATGCCCCCATCAGAAAGGATGAATACCCAACTTTTGTAGCAACATGGACAGGACTGGAAGAGATTATGCTGAGTGAAATAAGTCAAGCAGAGAGAGTCAATTATCATATGGTTTCACTTATTTGTGGAGCATAACAAATAGCATGGAGGACATGGGGAGTTAGAGAGGAGAAGGGAGTTGGGCGAAATTGAAAGGGGAGGTGAACCATGAGAGACTATGGACTCTGAAAAACAATCTGAGGGTTTTGAAGTGGCGGGGTTGTGGGAGGTCGGGGTACCAGGTGGTGGGTAATTATAGAGGGCACAGATTGCATGGAGCACTGGTTGTGGTGCAAAAATAATGAATACTGTTATGCTGAAAATAAAAAATAAATTTTAAAAATAAAACAAAAGAAAAATGTCCTTTGGGTCCAAAATGGTGTCCCACAGGGAATCCATGTGCCTAAATGTGGGAGGAACAAGAGGGAAATGTGCCTAATGATCAGACCAATGCATCTGTAAATAACTCCTCAGCTGCAGTACCATAGCACAGACAATTGCAAACTGGATGAGACCTGGGCATTTCTTGTGCAGTCCTAAGTCTGCATGGGGCACTGAAATTTGACCCATTCCTGATCTCTTGTCTGGGGACAGAGCTTCATCTTCTACCATCTACCAACCAGACAGGTATTTTGATTTCCATATAGAGACCTTCCTCACAGAGACTCTATCTTGATAAGTTTTACCACCCAATAGGGACTAAAGGAGAAGGTCAGGAGAATGAAACTCAAAAGCATGTAACTGAGGCCACCTGAGTGCCAATCCAGCCTAGTCTGGAACTGAGTTTTCTGTGGCTGTTTGCTGGCATAATTAAGAAATTCACTGATTGATTCATTAATGTATATGTGATGCTAGAAATAGAAGTTAATATTGAACTCAGAAATACAAGGTTCAACGTTAACAACTAAATCATAATAATGGAAACTCAATAAGACACGGGATGGGAAGCATAAAATAGGACATAGACGAAGGATATTTTCAGGTAACCTCAGTAGAAAAGCCAAGTCATAGCTGAGGAGGGACATACAGTGAAGTGAGGATATGTCTTTTCATTTTTAAGTTGGGACATAGTAGACTACATTTCTGCACTAAGGAGAAAATTCCTGACAAAAGAATTCTTGCTGGTACATCTCTGTAAGAACAGTACATGAAGCATAATATCACTGTACCTCCTCCTTCTTGAGTATTCAAGTGAAAATTTTTACATGTATTATGTGAAAAGGGGTATGCTAGTGAGATTTCTTTATAATTATCCCACTACCTGTGAGCCTGAACATAGTCTGGCTTATCTAGCCACTCACTTTCTCCATAGAAAATTGTCTGTGGGAGTCCATGGTGTTTCCAGTGGGATCAGAGTGGTTTTATTCCTGTTCTTTATTACATTCTTTTTTTATTACTGTGTTCTATTTTTCACCATACAGTACATCATTAGTTTTTGTTGGGGTGTTCCATATTCATTGTTTGCATATAACACACAGGATTCCATGCAATACATACCATCCTTAATTGCTCTTTATTTCACCAATTTAGTTACTTGCCATTTTGGTTTTTTTTTTTTTATGTATGTGTAGATGTATTTGTGCAGAATGTGTGAGAGTGTGTAAGTTTTTTGTGGTAAAGTCTGTGAGTTAATCATAGTATATTCTCTCCACTGCTTTTTCTAGGGTTTTCCCCCCCCAAAAGAATTGATCTATTATCTTATTATTATTTACTTGTGGATATCTGCTGTCCAAAAAATGAAAGTGAATGTCCTTTTTCATACTTACTGCTCCCATATATTGCTTTATACATATTTCTGACCAGTGTTCCTGTTCATAATTAATTTCAGAGGTGGAATTTAGTGAGTCACCAGTTGCCTAAAACACCAAGTGCAGGGGCACCTGAGTGGCTCAGTTGGCAAAATCTGCCTTCAGCTTAGGTCATGATCTCAGGGTTGTAGGATAGAGTCCCGTGTCCACTCATCAGGGGAGTATGCTTCTCCCTCCCCCTCTCCCTCTGCCCCTGCTCATGTGCTTCCGCTCACTCACACTCTCTCTCAAATAAATAAGATCTCTAAAAAAATATTTTACCACCCAGTGCACATTACCTCATGTGCCTTCCTTAATTCCAATCACCCAATTACCCTATCTCCCATCTACCTCCCCTCCATCCACTTTCAGTTTGTGTCCTATAATCAAGAAATAAAAGAAATAAAAAAATTTAAAAAAATAAATGGAAAAAATAATAAAATGTGGAAGAAAATTTTTTAAAAAATAGTCTCTTATGGTTTCCCTCCCTCTCCATTTTTATCTTATTTTATTTTCCCTTCCCTTCTCCTGTGTTCATTTGCTTTCTTTCTTAAATTCCACATATGAATGAAATCATATGTTATTTGTCTTTCTCTGACTAGCTTATTTCACTTTATATATATATTCTAACTCTATCATGTCATTACAAATGGCAAGATTTGATTCTTTAATGGCTGAGTTATATTGAATTGTGTATGTACACCACAACTTCTTTAACTATTCATCTGTTGATGGACATCTGGTCTCTTCCCATAGTTTAGCTATTGTGGACATTGCTGCAATAAACATTGAGGAGGGTCACCTGAGTGGCTCAGTCAGTTAAGCATCTGCCTTCAGCTCAGGTAACAATCCCAGGGTTCTGGGACCGAGTCCACCACCAGGCTCTTTGCTCAGTGGAGAGCCTGCTTCTCCCTCTGTCTCTGCTCATCCCCTTGTATACACTCTTTCTTAGACAAATAAGTAAAATCTTTTTTTAAAAAATTGAAGTACATGTGACCTTCAAATCACCGTGTTTTTACCGTTTGGATAAATACCTAGCAGTGCAATTGAGTGGTCATAGGGTAACTCTGTTTTTAACTTATTGAGGAAACTCCATACTGTTTTCCAGAGTGGTTCCATCAGTTTGCATTCCAACCAAAAGCGTAAGCGTAAGAGTGTTCCCCTTTCTCCACATCTAAGCCAACATCTGCTGTTTCCTGAGTTGTTTATTTTAGCAATTCTGATTGTTTGAGGTGGTATCACCATGGTTTTGATTTGTAATTTCCTGATGGTGAGTGATATTCATAATTTTTTCCATGTGTCTCTTAGCTGTTTACAGTTGCACAAAAAAAAAAAAAAAAAAAAAAAAAAAAAAAAAACAAGATATCTAGGAAGAAACCTAACCAAAGAGGCAAAAGATCTGTATTCTGAAAACTGTAGAACACTTGTGACAGATTTGAAGAAGGCACAAATAAATGTAAAAACATTCCATGCTCGTGCATTGGAAGGAAAAATATTATTTAAATGTCTATGCTTCCCAAAGCAATCTACATATTCCATGTAATCCTTATCAAAATACCACCACCATTTTTTACATAGCAGGAACAATCTAAAATTTGTAGGAAACCAGAAAAGACCCTAAATGTTGAGCACAATTTTTTATGGTTCTTTACACACAGGTCAGGAAATCGCCATTACAAAATGGAGCCACACTATGATTTGTCCCTGGGAAGCTATGAAAAGGAAGTTCTGGGTCCTATTTCTATATTCCTTATTGCAAGGGTTATATGACTGTGTATGCATTTGTATCCTAAACAATGTGTTGGAGTGGGTACAGGGAAGTGACAGGGACATAGAGTAACACACACCAGGAAGACACAGTGTATTATCTTGTGTACATGTGACAATGTGTGTGTGTGTGCATATGCACATTCCTCTGGGCAACTTGATGAGTGCGAGCAGTCCTCAGAGCAGAGATACACAAGCTCCTCTCTTTCAATGAGACCCTTATAGTACACAGGCCAAACTTAAATATCAGATGATACTAAGGAGGGGTGTCAATGGACAGGAGCTTACTGGAACAAAATCATAAAATGCAATATTGTGGACCATAAACTCTCTGTGACTTGAACTTTAAGCAGCTATGAGTCCACATGATTCTATGAAATTCATTACCACCAATTCTCATCACTTCCCTACATACTGGCTTCCTTCTGAGCCTTGAGTTTCTGACAGAAGCACTTAGTAGGGCCTTTAAAACAGCTGTTCAAAGAACAGAACAGAACCACCTGGTCTGTCAGGAAGACCTCCTCTCTTCCATCCTCTCTTCCATGAGGTATCTATTCAAATGCCACCCTCTAAGCCAATATTTTTGTTTGTTTTTTGTTTTTTGTTTTTTTATTAGGTAGAGAGGCAGAGAGAGAGGAGGAAGCAGGCTCTCCATGGAGCAGAGATCCCGATGCGGGGCTTGATCCCAGGACCCTGGGATCATGACCTGAGCTGAAGGCAGAGACTTTAACCCACTGAGCCACCCAGGTGCCCCCTCCAAGCAAATCTTGAACTGAACACCCAACATAACACCCTATGCACTGTCTTAACCTGCTCCATTTTCTTTAGAGCATCTGTCCCTGTCTCATGATTATTTGATTTTTATATCTGCTTCTATTGTTTAACTATCATTGAATTTTAGTGACTTTTGTTATTCAACACCCACTACTTTATGACTAGAATTCCCCAAACATGGTCGGCATTCAATATATTTCTCAAATGCATGAAATAATTTCTTACTAAAACTGTATAATACCTGACCTTTTGGGGAGTGTCTGATGTTGCAATGAAAATTCCTAATAAGAGAGGAATCAGAATCCTCTCAAGGAGCTGAAATCTATTCACATAATATTGCAATAAGATTTCATAACTGGAAAATATAAAGTGTTGCATTTCCACAATGAGAGCAATGACCATTTTTGTGAAAATTAGTCATGTTATTTTCCTTTGTGCTGGTAGTTCACTCCACCACATGGACCAAGGAAACAATACAGGAATTTCAGAGTTTGAGCTTCTGGGATTTTCAGAGGAACCAGAACTGCAGCCAATCATATTTGGATTTTTCCTTTCCATGTACCTGATCACGCTGTTTGGAAACCTGCTCATCATCCTGGCTGTCAGCTCTCATTCTCACCTTCACACCCCCATGTACTTCTTCCTCACCAACTTATCCTTTGTAGATATCTGCTTCACCTCCACCACAGTACCGAAGATGCTGTGGAACATCCAGATTCAGAGCAAAGTCATAACCTATGCAGGCTGCATCACACAGATGTATTTTTTCATACTGTTTACAGGGCTAGACATCTTTCTCCTGACTGTGATGGCTTATGACCGCTTTGTGGCCATCTGTCACCCGCTGCACTACACAGTCATCATGAACCCCTGGCTTTGTGGACTGCTGGTTCTCATGTCCTGGATTCTGAGTGCCTCGCATTCCTTGTTACAAACCTCTATGGTGTTGCGGCTGTCCTTCTGCACAGTCTTGGAAATCCCCCACTTTTTCTGTGAAATCAATCAGATAATCCAACTTTCATGTTCTGACACCTTTCTCAATAACATGGTGATATATTTTGCAGCTATGTTGTTGGCTGGTGGTCCCTTCATTGGTATCCTTTACTCTTACTCTAAGATAGTTTCCTCCATACGTGGGATCTCATCATCTCAGGGCAAGCATAAAGCATTTTCCACCTGTGCATCTCACCTCTCTGTTGTCTCTTTGTTTTATTGTACAAGCCTAGGAGTATACCTTAGCTCTGCTGCTACCCAGAGTTCCCACTCAAGTGCAGTAGCCTCAGTGATGTACACTGTAGTCACACCCATGCTGAATCCCTTCATCTATAGCCTTAGAAACAAAGACATAAAGAAGGCTCTGATAAGATTCTGTGGGATGGCTGCTCTAAAACCATGAGTTGTCATGGGGCTTAGGAAGTGCCCACAATTGCAGGGCCCAAAATTTGAACAAAATAAAAGTCCTTAGCAACAGCAATAAGACAACAAAGGGAAATGAAAGGTATTCAAATTGACAATGAAGAAGTCAAACTCTCTCTCTTTGCAGATGACATGATACTTTCTATGGAAAACTCAAAAGACTCCACCCCTAAACTACTAGAATTCATACAGCAATTAGGTAATGTGGCAGGATACAAAAGAAATGTACATAAATCAGTTGCTTTCTTATACACTAACAATGAAAATACAGAAAGGGAAATTAGAAAATTGATTGCAGTTAATATAGCACCAAGAACTATAAGATACCTGGAAATAGACCTAACCAAAGAGGTAAAGGATCTGTACTCGAGGACCTACAGAACACTCATGAAAGAAATTGAAGAAGACACAAAAAGATGGAAGACCATTCCATGCTCATGGATCTAAAGAATAAACATTGTTAAAATGTCTATACTGCCTAGAGTAATCTATACTTTCAATGCCATTTCAATCAAAATTCCACTGGTATTTTTCAAAAAGCTGGAGCAAAAATCCCAAAATTTGTATGGAATCAAAAGGGACTCCGAATTACTTAGGAAATGCTGAAAAAGAAAAACAAAACTTGGGGCATCACGTTACCTGATTTCAAGCTTTACTACAAAGCTGTGATCAACCAAGACAGCATGGTACTGGCATAAAAACAGACATGTAGTCCAGGGGATCAGAGTAGAGAGCCCAGATATGGACTCTCATCTCTATGGTCAAATAATCTTCGACAAATCAGGAAAAAATATACAGTGGAAAAATCACAGTCTCTTCAATAAATGGTGTCAGGAAAATTGGACAGCTATGTGTAGAAGAATGAAACACAACCATTCTCTTACACCAAATGTTTAGATACTTTGATCAGATTGTGGAAGTGGTACATGTCTTTTTAATTTTTTTCCTAGAATTTCTATTTTTTTTACCTTTCTGTATAATTTATGAAACACATTTTATTAAGCTTCGTGATATCTCTGATATTCAAGAGATTTTTCCCTTTGTCATTTTCCTAGTCTTTTAATGCTATTTCTAACTTCGGATGTGAAATGTTCAGAACATTTTCATTTATTCAAAGGACTACATGAATGGGTTAAGAATAATTCTTCTCAAATAAAATATATCACAGTGAGCATTTTTTCTTTTTTTTTGAATTATTAATTTTTTATTTTTTATAAACATATATTTTTATCCCCAGGGGTACAGGTCTGTGAATCACCAGGTTTACACACTTCACAGCACTCACCAAAGCACATACCCTCCCCAATGTCCATAATCCCGCCCCCTTCTCCCAAACCCCCTCCCCCCAGCAACCCTCAGTTTGTTTTGTGAGATTAAGAGTCACAAGCATTTTTTCTTTTTTGACTGAATACTATTCCCATGGAAAAATCTACTCTTAGCTACCACAGCCATTTAAATAAGTTTATAACAGAGAAAAATCTGAGACCACTGCACTTTCCTTTTGTGAACATCTTTCCTTTGTATATCACTACCTTAACTGCTCTGCCAGAGAATGCACTTTTTAATTTTAATTCAATTAGCCAACATATAGTACATCATTAGTTTCAGACGTAGAGTTTAATACATCATCAGATGCATGTAACACCCACGGCTCATCACATCACTTGCCCTCCTTATCCCCTGTCACTCAGTTAACCTGTTACCCCACAGATGCCCCCTCAGCAACCCTCAGTTTGTTTTCCAGAGTTACGAGTCACTCATGGTTTGTCTCTCTCTCTGATTTCTTTCCTTTTAGTTTTCCCTCCCTTCCCTTAGGATTCTCTGCATTATTTATTACATTCCACCTAAGAGTGAAACCAAATGATAATTATCTTCCTCTGGCCTATTTCACTTAGCTTAATATCCCCCAGTTCCATCCATGTTGATACAATGGAGGGTATTCGTTATGAGTAATGAGAAATGAGTAATATTCTATTGTATACTTGAACCACATCTTCTTTATTCATTCATTTGTTGAAGGACATCTTGGTTCATTCCACAGCCTAGCTATTGAGGACATTGCTTCTATGAACATTGGAGTCCAAGTGACCCATTATTTCACTACATTTGTATCTTTGGGGTAAATACTTAGTAGTGCAATTGCTGGGCCATATAGCAGCTCTATTTTTAATGTCTTGAGTAACCTCCATATGGTTTTCCAGGGTGACTGTAACAGCTTGCATTCCCACAATTGCATTCCCACATTCCCATTACTGCGTTCACCTTTCTTCACATCCTCACCAACATTTGTTATTCCCTGGCTTGTTAATTTTAGACATTCTAACTGGTGTAAGGTGGTATGTCACTGTGGTTTTGATTTGTATTTCCCTGATGGCTAGTGATGTTGAGCATTTTCTCATGTGTCTTTTGGCCATTTTTTTTTGTCCTCTTTGGAGAAGG
Organism: Mustela nivalis; assembly: GCF_964662115.1. Lineage (NCBI taxonomy): Eukaryota > Metazoa > Chordata > Mammalia > Carnivora > Mustelidae > Mustela > Mustela nivalis. Next base: position 204,846,491 of record NC_139020.1, on the reverse strand, counting down.
GTCTGTTCATATCTTCTGCATATTTCTTAACTGGATTATCTGTTTTCTGAAGAGTTAGTTTTAAGTTCCTTATAGATCTTGGGTATCAGTCCTTTATCTAATATATCATTTGCAAATGTCTTCTTGAGTTCCATAAATTGTCTTATAGTTTTGTTGACTTCTGCTGTGCAGAATATTTTTATCTTAATGAGGTTGAATAGTTCATATTTTATTTTGTTTCCCTTGCCTTTAGAGATATGTCTTGCAAGAAATTGCTGCAGCTGAAGTCAAAGAATTTGTTACATGTCTTCTCCTCTAGGATGTACTAGTGGCTATACATGATCATGGGAATTTATCTACACTTTAAGATCCTATTCTTAAAAAGCTTGTGTCCACCATGCCTCATATATTCACTGAGGGGAAAAAAAAAAAAAAAAAAAAAAATATATATATATATATATATATATATATATATATATGGAAGTACATTTTTCCAAGAGGACTGTACACAGAAAGACAAATATGGATGTAATATGGCCTTAGATTCAAGTTGAATTTAAAGATGATGAAGATGATGATGATGAGAGATTATGCTGAGTGAAATAAGTCAAGTAGAGAGAGTGTAATTATATGGTCTCACTTATTTGTGGAGCATAACAAATAGCATGAAGGACATGGGGATTTAGAGAGGAGAAGGGAGTTGGGCTAAATTGGAAGGGGTGTTGAACCATGAGAGACTATGGACTCTGAAAAACAATCTGAGGGGTTTGAAGTGGTGGGGGGATGGGAGGTTGGGGGAACCAGGTGGTGGGTATTAGAGAGGACACGGATTGCATGGAGCACTGGGTGTGGTGCAAAAATAATTAACACTGTTATGCTGAAAATAAATAAAAAATAAATTTAAAAACATAAATAAAATTAAATAGAGATGACGAAGCAAAATATTAAAGCATCAGGGAGATGCAAATTAAAACCACATTGAAATACCACCTTACACCAGTTAGAATGACCAAAATTAGCAAGACAGGAAACAACATGTATTGGAGGGGATGTGTAGAAAGGGGAACCCTCTTCCACTGTTGGTAGGAATGCGAGTTGGTGCAGCCTCTTTGGAGAACAGTGTGGAGATTCCTCAAGAAATTAAAAATAGAGCTTCCCTATGACCCTGAAATTGCACTCTTGGGTATTTACCCCCAAAAATACAGGTGGAGTGAAAAGAAGGGCCATTTGTACCCCAATGTTTATAGCAGCAATGGCCACGGTCACCAAACTGTGGAAAGAACCAAGATGCCCTTCAATGTACAAAAGGAATAAGGAAAATGTGCTCCATATACACTATGGAGTATTATGCTTCCATCAGAAAGGATGAATACCCAACTTTTGTAGCAACATGGATGGGACTGGAAGAGGTTATGCTGAGTGAAATAAGTCAAGCAGAGAGAGTCAATTATCATATGGTTTCACTTATTTGTGGAGCATAACAAATAGCATGGAGGACAAGGGGAGTTAGAGAGGAGAAGGGAGTTGAGGGAAATTGGAAGGGGAGGTGAACCATGAGAGACTATGGACTTTGAAAAACAATCTGAGGGGTTTGAAGGGGCGGGGGTGGGAGTTTGGGGGAACCAGTTGGTGGGTATTGGAAAGGGCATGGATTTCATGGAGCACTGGGTGTGGTGCAAAAACAGTATGCTGAAAATAAATTTAAAAAAATGAATTAGTATAATGTTTTTATTATTAAAGGGGATTGCGGGATGGAAAGTTGTCCTGATCTCAGCAGGGCTCCTCATGAGTCTGAAGTCAGGTGGGCATCTACAGATTGGGTTTCTAAGGCTCACCCATTAGGTATGTGGCTGTAGTGCTCTTCTCCCTTGATCCAGTTTAGGTCATTTTACTTATATTGTATATGTAGTTAATCTTATATTGTTTAAAAATTGAGCTTATCAAATGTGAATTATCTTAATTTACTTCCACTATTTTAACATCGACATTTCACAGTTGGATGAGAAGTCTCCCACACCAATAGGTGTGATTCAACTGTGCTCCGAATCTAATCCTGAGTCATGCATCACTAAAATTTCTAAATTCTAATCAATTTACTGGAACATTGTGACATGTAATAAACTGTACTCATTTATTGTTTTTTTTAATTAATTTTTTATTTTTTATAAATATATATTTTTATCCCCAGGGGTACAGGTCTGTGAATCACCAGGTTTACACACTTCACAGCACTCACCCAAGCACATACCCTCCCCAATGTCCACAATCCCACCCCCTTCTCCCAAACCCCCTCCCCCCAGCAACCCTCAGTTGGTTTTGTGAGATTAAGAGTCACTTATGGTTTGTCTCCCTCCCAATCCCATCTTGTTTCATTTATTCTTCTCGTACCCACTTAAGCCCCCATGTTACAGCACCACTTCCTCATATCAGAGAGATCATATGATAGTTGTCTTTCTCTGCTTGACATATTTCGCTAAGCATGATACACTCTAGTTCCATCCATGTTGTCGCAAATGGCAAGATTTCATTTCTTTTGATGGCTGCATAGTATTCCATTGTGTATATATACCACATCTTCTGGATCCATTTATCTGTTGATGGACATCTAGGCTCTTTCCATAGTTTGGCTATTCTGGACATTGCTGCTATAAACATTCGGGTGCACGTGCCCCTTGGATCACTATGTTTGTATCTTTAGGGTAAATACCCAATAGTGCAATTGCTGGGTCATAGGGCAGTTCTATTTTCAACATTTTGAGGAAACTCCATGCTGTTTTCCAGAGTGGCTGCACCAGCTTGCATTCCCACCAACAGTGTAGGAGGGTTCCCCTTTCTCCGCATCCTCGCCAGCATCTGTCATTTCCTGACTTGTTGATTTTAGCCATTCTGACTGGTGTGAGGTGATATCTCATTGTGGTTTTGATTTGTATTTCCCTGATGCCGAGCGATATGGAGCACTTTTTCATGTGTCTGTTGGCCATCTGGATGTCTTCTTTGCAGAAATGTCTGCTCATGTCCTCTGCCCATTTCTTGATTGGATTATTTGTTCTCTGGGTGTTGAGTTTGCTAAGTTCTTTATAGATTCTGGACACTAGTCCTTTATCTGATATGTCGTTTGCAAATATCTTCTCCCATTCTGTCAGTTGTCTTTTGATTTTGTTAACTGTTTCCTTTGCTGTGCAAAAGCTTTTGATCTTGATGAAGTCCCAATAGTTCATTTTTTCCCTTGCTTCCCTTGCCTTTTGCGTTGTTCCAAGGAAGATGTTGCTGCGGCAGAGGTCGAAGAGGTTGCTGCCTGTGTTCTCCTCAAGGATTTTTATGGATTCCTTTCACACATTGAGGTCCTTCATCCATTTTGAGTCTATTTTTGTGTGTGGTGTAAGGAAATGGTCCAATTTCATTTTTCTGCATGTGGCTGTCCAATTTTCCCAGCACCATTTATTGAAGAGGCTGTCTTTTTTCCATTGGATATTCTTTCCTGCTTTGTCGAAGATTAGTTGACCATAGAGTTGAGGGTCTATTTCTGGGCTCTCTATTCTGTTCCATTGATCTATGGGTCTGTTTTTGTGCCAGTACCATGCTGTCTTGATGATGACAGCTTTGTAATAGAGCTTGAAGTCCGGAATTGTGATGCCACCAACGTTGGCTTTCTTTTTCAATATCCCTTTGGCTATTTGAGGTCTTTTCTGGTTCCATATAAATTTTAGCATTATTTGTTCCATTTCTTTGAAAAAGATGGATGGTACTTTGATAGGAATTGCATTAAATGTGTAGATTGCTTTAGGTAGCATAGACATTTTCACAATATTTATTCTTCCAATCCAGGAGCATGGAACATTTTTCCATTTCTTTGTGTCTTCCTCAATTTCTTTCATGAGTACATTATAGTTTTCTGAGTATAGATTCTGTGTCTCTTTGGTTAGGTTTATTCCTAGGTATCTTATGGTTTTGGATGCAATTGTAAATGGGATTGATTCCTTAATTTCCCTTTCTTCTGTCTTGCTGTTGGTGTAGAGAAATGCAACTGATTTCTGTGCATTGATTTTATATCCTGACACTTTACTGAATTCCTGTATAAGTTTCAGCAGTTTTGGAGTGGAGTCTTTTGGGTTTTCCACATATAGTATCATATCATCTGCGAAGAGTGATAATTTGACTTCTTCTTTGCCGATTTGGATGCCTTTAATTTCCTTTTGTTGTCTGAGTGCTGAGGCTAGGACCTCTAGTACTATGTTGAATAGCATTGGTGATAATGGACATCCCTGCCATGTTCCTGACCTTAGCGGAAAAGCTTTCAGTTTTTCTCCATTGAGAATGATATTTGCGGTGGGTTTTTCATAGATGGCTTTGATGATATTGAAGTATGTGCCCTCTATCCCTACACTTTGAAGAGTTTTGATCAGGAAGGGATGCTGTACTTTGTCAAATGCTTTTTCAGCATCTATTGAGAGTATCATATGGTTCTTGTTCTTTCTTTTATTGATGTGTTGTATCACATTGACTGATATCAGATCAATTAGATTTTAAGCCAAAGACTATAGTAAGAGATGAGGAAGGTCACTATATCATACTTAAAGGGTCTGTCCAACAAGAAGATTTAACAATTTTAAATATCTATGCCCCCAACGTGGGAGCAGCCAACTATATAAACCAATTAATAACAAAATCAAAGAAACACATCAACAATAATACAATAATAGTAGAGGACTTTAACACTCTCCTTACAGAAATGGACAAATCATCCAAGCAAAAGATCAGCAAGGAAATAAAGGCCTTAAACGACACACTGGACCAGATGGACATCACAGATATATTCAGAATATTTCATCCCCAAGCAACAGAATACACATTCTTCTCTAGTGCACATGGAACATTCTCCAGAATAGATCACATCCTCGGTCCTAAATCTGGACTCAACAGGTATCAAAAGATTGGGATCATTTCCTGCATATTTTCAGACCACAATGCTCTAAAGCTAGAACTCAACCACAAAAGGAAGTTTGGAAAGAACCCAAATACATGGAGACTAAACAGTATCCTTCTAAAGAATGAATGGGTCAACCGGGAAATTAAAGAAGAATTGAAAAAAATCATGGAAACAAATGATAATGAAAATACAACGGTTCAAAATCTGTGGGACACAATAAAGGCAGTCCTGAGAGGAAAATATATAGCGGTACAAGCCTTTCTCAAGAAACAAGAAAGGTCTCAGGTACACAACCTAACCCTACACCTAAAGGAGCTGGAGAAAGAACAAGAAAGAAACCCTAAGCCCAGCAGGAGAAGAGAAATCATAAAGATCAGAGCAGAAATCAATGAATTAGAAACCAAAAAAACAATAGAACAAATCAACGAAACTAGGAGCTGGTTCTTTGAAAGAATTAATAAAATTGATAAACCCCTGGCCCGACTTATCAAAAAGAAAAGAGAAAGGACCCAAATAAATAAAATCATGAATGAAAGAGGAGAGATCACAACTAACACCAAAGAAATACAAACTATTATAAGAACATACTATGAGCAACTCTACGGCAATAAATTTGACAATCTGGAAGAAATGGATGCATTCCTAGAAACATATAAACTACCACAACTGAACCAGGAAGAAATAGAAAGCCTGAACAGACCCATAACCAGTAAGGAGATTGAAACAGTCATTAAAAATCTCCAAACAAACAAAAGCCCAGGGCCAGATGGCTTCCCGGGGGAATTCTACCAAACATTTAAAGAAGAACTAATTCCTATTCTCCTGAAACTGTTCCAAAAAAAAAAAAAAAATGGAAGGAAAACTTCCAAACTCATTTTATGAGGCCAGCATCACCTTGATCCCAAAACCACACAAGGATCCCACCAAAAAAAAGAGCTATAGACCAATATCCTTGATGAACACAGATGCGAAAATACTCAACAAAATACTAGACAATAGGATTCAACAGTACATTAAAAAGATTATTCACCACGACCAAGTGGGATTTATTCCAGGGCTGCAAGGTTGGTTCAACATCTGCAAATCAGTCAATGTGATACAACACATCAATAAAAGAAAGAACAAGAACCATATGATACTGTCATTAGATGCTGAAAAAGCATTTGACAAAGTACAGCATCCCTTCCTGATCAAAACTCTTCAAACTATAGGGATAGAGGGCACATACCTCAATATCATCAAAGCCATCTATGAAAAACCCACCGCAAATATCATTCTCAATGGAGAAAAACTGAAAGCTTTTCCGCTAAGGTCAGGAACACGGCAGGGATGTCCATTATCACCAATGCTATTCAACATAGTACTAGAGGTCCTAGCCTCAGCACTCAGACAACAAAAGGAAATTAAAGGCATCCAAATCGGCAAAGAAGAAGTCAAATTATCACTCTTCGCAGATGATATGATACTATATGTGGAAAACCCAAAAGACTCCACTCCAAAACTGCTAGAACTTATACAGGAATTCAGTAAAGTGTCAGGATATAAAATCAATGCACAGAAATCAGTTGCATTTCTCTACACCAACAGCAAGACAGAAGAAAGAGATATTAAGGAGTCAATCCCATTTACAATTGCATCCAAACCCATAAGATACCTAGGAATAAACCTAACCAAAGAGACACAGAATCTATACTCAGAAAACTATAAAGTACTCATGAAAGAAATTGAGGAAGACACAAAGAAATGGAAAAATGTTCCATGCTCTTGGATTGGAAGAATAAATATTGTGAAAATGTCTATGCTACCTAAAGCAATCTACACATTTAATGCAATTCCTATCAAAGTACCATCCATCTTTTTCAAAGAAATGGAACAAATAATGCTAAAATTTATATGGAACCAGAAAAGACCTCGAATAGCCAAAGGGATATTGAAAAAGAAAGCCAAAGTTGGTGGCATCACAATTCCGGACTTCAAGCTCTATTACAAAGCTGTCATCATCAAGACAGCATGGTACTGGCACAAAAACAGACCCATAGATCAATGGAACAGAATAGAGAGCCCAGAAATAGACCCTCAACTCTATGGTCAACTAATCTTCGACAAAGCAGGAAAGAATGTCCAATGGAAAAAAGACAGCCTCTTCAATAAATGGTGCTGGGAAAATTGGACAGCCACATGTAGAAAAATGAAATTGGAACATTTCCTTACACCACACACAAAAATAGACTCAAAATGGATGAAGGACCTCAATGTGCGAAAGGAATCCATAAAAATCCTTGAGGAGAACACAGGCAGCAACCTCTTCGACCTCTGCCGCAGCAACATCTTCCTTGGAACAACGCAAAAGGCAAGGGAAGCAAGGGAAAAAATGAACTATTGGGACTTCATCAAGATCAAAAGCTTTTGCACAGCAAAGGAAACAGTTAACAAAATCAAAAGACAACTGACAGAATGGGAGAAGATATTTGCAAACGACATATCAGATAAAGGACTAGTGTCCAGAATCTATAAAGAACTTAGCAAACTCAACACCCAAAGAACAAATAATCCAATCAAGAAATGGGCAGAGGACATGAACAGACATTTCTGCAAAGAAGACATCCAGATGGCCAATAGACACATGAAAAAGTGCTCCATATCACTCGGCATCAGGGAAATACAAATCAAAACCACAATGAGATATCACCTCACACCAGTCAGAATGGCTAAAATCAACAAGTCAGGAAATGACAGATGCTGGCGAGGATGTGGAGAAAGGGGAACCCTCCTACACTGTTGGTGGGAATGCAAGCTGGTGCAGCCACTCTGGAAAACAGCATGGAGGTTCCTCAGAATGTTGAAAATAGAACTGCCCTATGACCCAGCAATTGCACTATTGGGTATTTACCCTAAAGATACAAATGTAGTGATCCAAAGGGGCACGTGCACCCGAATGTTTATAGCAGCAATGTCCACAATAGCCAAACTATGGAAAGAACCTAGATGTCCATCAACAGATGAATGGATCAAGAAGATGTGGTATATATACACAATGGAATACTATGCAGCCATCAAAAGAAATGAAATCTTGCCATTTGCGACAACATGGATGGAACTAGAGCGTATCATGCTTAGCGAAATAAGTCAAGCAGAGAAAGACAACTATCATATGATCTCCCTGATATGAGGAAGTGGTGATGCAACATGGAGGCTTAAGTGGGTAGGAGAAGAATAAATGAAACAAGATGGGATTGGGAGGGAGACAAACCATAAGTGACTCTTAATCTCACAAAACAAACTGAGGGTTGCTGGGGGGAGGGGGTTTGGGAGAAGGGGGTGGGATTATGGACATTGTGGAGGGTATGTGCTTTGGTGAGTGCTGTGAAGTGTGTAAACCTGGTGATTCACAGACCTGTACCCCTGGGGATAAAAATATATGTTTATAAAAAATAAAAAGTTAAAAAAAAATTATGGAAACAAATGATAATGAAAATACAACAGTTCAAAATCTCTGGGACACAACAAAGGCAGTCCTGAGAGCCAAATATATAGCGGTACAAGCCTTTCTCAAGAAACAAGAAAGGTCTCAGGTACACAACCTAACCCTACACCTAAAGGAGCTGGAGAAAGAACAAGAAAGAAACCCTAAGCCCAGCAGGAGAAGAGAAATCATAAAGATCAGAGCTGAAATCAATGAAATAGAAACCAAAAAAACAATAGAACAAATCAACGAAAGTAGGAGCTGGTTCTTTGAGAGAATTAATAAAATTGATAAACCCCTGGCCCGACTTATCAAAAAGAAAAGAGAAAGGACCCAAATAAATAAAATCATGAATGAAAGAGGAGAGATCACAACTAACACCAAAGAAATACAAACTATTATAAGAACATACTATGAGCAACTCTACGGCAATAAATTTGACAATCTGGAAGAAATGGATGCATTCCTAGAAACATATAAACTACCACAACTGAACCAGGAAGAAATAGAAAGCCTGAACAGACCCATAACCAGTAAGGAGATTGAAACAGTCATTAAAAATCTCCAAACAAACAAAAGCCCAGGGCCAGATGGCTTCCCGGGGGAATTCTACCAAACATTTAAAGAAGAACTAATTCCTATTCTCCTGAAACTGTTCCAAAAAATAGAAATGGAAGGAAAACTTCCAAACTCATTTTATGAGGCCAGCATCACCTTGATCCCAAAACCAGACAAGGATCCCACCAAAAAGAGAGCTATAGACCAATATCCTTGATGAACACAGATGCGAAAATACTCAACAAAAAACTGTACTCATTTAAAGTGTACAATGTGGGCACCTGGGTGGCTCAGTCACTTGAGTGTCTACCTTCTGCTCAGTTAATGATCCCAGGGTCCTCAGATCAAAGCTCACATCTGCTCAGCAGGAAGCCTGCTTCTTCCTCTCCCTCTGCCTGTATCTCTGCCTATTTCTGCACTCACTCTGTCTCTGTGAAATAAAAAAATAAATAAAATCTTTTTTAAAATACAAAAATAAAGTGTACTACATTAAGAATTGAAAGAGACATTGAAAAAGCATGGCTACATACTGCATGATTCATTTCCATAGAGCTCAAAAAGGTGCACAGTAAGTTCCAACAGCTTTGTTTCTCAATTGTTAGGGTGTAATCCCACCAGTCTAATTTCCTGCTGAACACAATGTGGTATCATAAACGTAACTTCAAGGCATGTTGTGAGGAAAGATGAAATGTACGTAAATACTTTGTTTGATCAATGAATGTTCAAGCCAAAGGGCTGTGTGCATATAAATCTAAGTGTATTCATATGTATTGTTATTTCAAGAAAACACAGTCACATGCACGGATGTACATGCACAAGGCTCATAACTATTATTAAATTTATTATAACCTATCTATTATGTTGAAAGAAAGCTTGAGGGAAATTTGGAGGGTAAAGTAGTGAAAAAAAGGAACATTTGCATTCAAAAGAAATAGTAGGAATATAGAAATTTAGACCAAAAAAAGAGAATATGTGGCCCTGATTTTCACAATTGTTTTTCCTATCTTAATGCTCAGTGGGCTCAAAGACACAACCACTTTGACATTTATGCAAGGAGAATTTCTCTGTACCATCAAATAAGCCTGAATGTCTCCAAACTGACTTTAGATCATTCTTCTACTTAAGATAGTGTTTCAACACAAAATGCCCATAACCAAAGAAGCTAAGTGAATAATTTGAGAGGTTTAAATTCAGTTTCCTCTAAGAAAATTTGATTGGAGAAATGTCTCTATAACTTTCTTATTGCTGCTATCACCAATGGCCACACTGAGGGTTTAACAGAAACAAATTTCACTCCTCCAGTCCTGGAGGTCAAAGCTGAAAATGAGTCTCATTAGGCTTAATCAAGATATCTCTGCAAGACACAAAGAGTGTGAATTCTTGCCTAGTTATGTGATTCTAAGTCACTATTTCATCTCAAAACAAGAAGAAGAAGAAGAAGAAGAAGAAGAAGAAGAAGAAGAAGAAGAAGAAGAAGAAGAAGAAGAAGAAGAAGAAGAAGAAGAAGAAGAAGAATATGCTTCCAAACTCTACTTGGTAGCTTAAAAAGATCCTCATTAGAGTCACTCTTTTTGTTTAAGATTTGTTTATTTGAGAAACAGAGGGAGAGAGAGAGAGAACAAGAAAGGGGGAAAGGGAAGAGAAGTGGGAGAGAGAATCTCAAGCAGACTCCGCTGAACATGGAACAAAAAGTCATCTCAGGAGCTGGAGATCATGCCCTAGGCTGACATCAAGAGTTGGAAGCTCAATTGACTGAGACAACCAGATTCCCCTAGAGTCATTTCTTAATAGTTATCAGAAACAAACTTGATAACAGAATGATCAGGAATGTTGCTACATAGCAAGCCATCCTGAAAGCAAATGGCTTGCTATAATGTCTTCTGTATCAAGTGGAATTATATGGTTATGAGATGTTATTGTCTCTGTGGATCCACTCAAGAGCCTTGAATCAGTTGTATGTCAGCTGGGGGAGCTCTTCTGAACTCTTTCTGGGACATTCTAATACAATCAGGGCTAAACTAGCTACCAGTGGCTGATCTAGGGTGGCTTTGGCTTGGACAACTGGGCTCTGCTGCATATGTTCTCACCTCCTCTGACAGCCCACCAAGCTCATTTTATTTAAGGAGGCAGAGTCCCAAGAGAGAGCAACAGAAACGCACCAAGACCCTAAGGTCCACTGTCATCCCAGGATATCTTGCTGGCTACAGCAAATTAAAAATTCCTAATCCAGCCCAGATCAAAGAGGGAGGAAAAGTCTCCATCATCTAAAGGAAGGTGCTGCACACACTGCCAAAACATGGCTACAGAGAAAAATGGGGATGATGGGCCATCTCTGCAAACAGTCTATACTGGTGTAAATTTCAATTAGAAAGGTTTCATTTCCACTTTTACTTTCGGCAGTGGAATGATCTCAGAAAAGACAGTGATAATGAACTGTGTGTCTCCTGGACAGTTATGGAAATTTACTCCAGGAGATAAGGCTTTTCTTCAAATATAAATATGTCCTCTTTGCAACCTGCCTGTAGATCATCATTGCTAAGCTAAGAAAAGATCAAATCAATAAAATTCTTCTTTCCAGATGCCTCAGAGAGACCAGGGAACTCCTATTTAACTCACTCATTTATGGAGTTAAGAACTGTTGTATTACTGATGCTATCTACATGGCATCTTTATGTAGGGAATGTTTTCCTATTAGTTGACCTTCCGATTGACATATTCATAGTGGTTTTAATCCTAGTATTTTTTTTTATTTTTTATTACAGCTATCAATTTATTTATTATCAGAAAAACAGTATTCATTATTTTTTCACCACAACCAGTGCTCCATGCAATCCGTGCCCTCTATAATCCCCACCACCTGGTACCCCAACCTCCCACACCCCCACCACTTCAAACCCTCAATTGTTTTTCAGAGTCCATAGTCTCTCGTGATTCACCTCCCCTTCCAATTTACCCCAACTCCCTTCTCCTCTCTAACACCCCTTGTCCTCCATGATATTTGTTATGCTCCACAAATAAGTGAAACCATATGATAATTGACTCTGTCTGCTTGACTTATTTCACTCAGCATAATCTCTTCCAGTCGTCCATGTTGCTACAAAAGTTGAATATTCATCCTTTCTGATGGAGGCATAATACTCCATAGTGTATATGGACCACATCTTCCTTATCCATTTGTCCATTGAAGGGCATCTTGGTTCTTTCCACAGTTTGGCGACCATGGCCATTGCTTCTATAAACTTTGGGGTACACATGGTCCTTCTTTTCACGACCTCTGTATCCTTGGGGTAAATACCCAGGAGTGCAATTGCAGGGTCATAGGGAAGCTCTATTTTTAATTTCTTGAGGAATCTCCACACTGTTCTCCAAAGAGGCTGCACCACCTTGCATTCCCACCAACAGTGGAAGAGGGTTCCCCTTTCTCCACATCCTTTCCAACACATGTTGTTTCCTGTTTTGTTAATTTTGGCCATTCTAACTGGTGCAAGGTGATATCTCAATGTGGTTTTAATTTGAATCTCCCTGATGGCTAGTGATGATGAACATTTTTTCATGTGTCTGATAGCCATTTGTATGTCTTTATTGGAGAAGTGTCTGTTCATATCTTCTGCCCATTTTTTGATATGTTTGCCTGTTTCGTGTGTGTTGAGTTTGAGGAGTTTATGATAGATCCTGGATATCAACCTTTTGTCTGTACCGTCATTTGCAAATATCTTCTCCCATTCCGTGGGTTGCCTCTTTGTTTTCTTGACTGATTCCTTTGCTGTGCAGAAGCTTTTGATTTTGATGAAGTCCCAAAAGTTTATCTTCACTTTTCTTTTCCTTTGCCTTTGGAGACATATCCAGTTTTCCCAGGACCATTTTTTGAAGAGACTGTCTTTTTTCCACTGTATATTTTTTTCTGTTTTGTCAAAGATTAATTGACTTTAGAGTTGAGGGTCCATATCTGGGCTCTCTACTCTGTTCCACTGGTCTATGTGTCTGTTTTTATGCCAGTACCATGCTGTCTTGGTGATTACAGCTTTGTAAAAAGCTTGAAATCAGGTAACATGAGGCCCCCAGCTTTATTTTTGTTTTTCAACATTTCCTTAGCATTTCGGGTTCTCTTCTGATTCCATACAAATTTTTGGATTATTTGCTCCAGCTCTTTGAAGAATGCTGGTGGAATTTTGATCAGAATGGCATTAAAAGGATAGATCGCTCTAGGCAGTAGAGACATTTTAAAAATGTTTATTCTTCCAATCCAAGAGCATGGAATGGTCTTCCATCTTTTTGTGTCTTCTTCAATTTCTTTCATGAGTGTTCTGTAGTTCTTCAAGTACAGATCCTTTACCTCTTTGGTTAGGTTTATTCCCAGGTATCTTATGGTTCTTGGTGCTATAGTAAATGGAATTGATTCTCTAATGTCCCTTTCTGTATTTTCATTGTTAGTGTGTAAGAAAGCCACTGATTTCTGCACATTGACTTTGTATCCTGCCACGTTGCTGAATTGCTGTATGAGTTCTATTAGTTTGGGCGTGGAGTCTTTTGGGTTTTTCATATAAAGAATCATGTCATCTGCGAAGAAAGAGAGTTTGACTTCTTCATTACCAATTGGGATACGTTTTATTTCTCTTTGTTGTCTGATTGCTGTTGCTAGGACTTCTAATACTATGTTGAACAAGAGTGGTGAGAGTGGGCATCCTTGTCTTATTCCTGATCTGGTATTGGTTTTGTTTTTGTTTTCATTTTTATGGGGAAGGTTCTGCCGGAAGTAGGTGATATTTAAAATGTAAACAGACAGGACTGGAAAAGGTTATGCTGAGTGAAATAAGTCAAGCAGAGAGAGTCAATTATCATCTGTTTTTACTTATTTGTGGAGCATATCAAATAGCATGGAGGACATGGGGAGTTAGAGAGGAGAAGGGAGTTCGGGGAAATTGGAAGGGGAGGTGAACCATGAGAGACTATGGACTCTGAAAGACAATCTGAGGGGTTTGAAGGGGTTGGTGGTGGGAGGTTGGGATACCAGGTGGTGGATATTATAGAAGTCACAGATTGCAGGTAGCACTGGGTGTGGTGCAAAAATAATAAATTCTGTTATGCTGAAAATAAATAAAAAATAAATTTAAAAAATGCAAACAGAAAACAGAGATAGGAATAGTTTTCTCTCATTTTTCCACTTTTAATGAAATATAATTGACATGTAAGATTGTGGAAGTCCAAGCATACAACTTGGTGCTTTCATGTACATATGAATTTTGAAATGATCACCATGATGGGTTATTGAATCATCCATCACTTCTCAAACTTATTATTTTTTGTAGTAAAACTTTTACTATATACACTGTCAGCATCATTCATGTATACAGTGCAACAGAGTTAACCATAATGACCATGTTGTACAAAAGTTCCCAGAACTCATTCATCTTATAACTGAAGTTTTGTAGGTTTGCACCAGCATCATCTCAACTCCCTAAACCCCAGCCACAGGAAAACATCAACCTACTCTCTGTTTCTATGATTTTATAATTTTGTATTTTCATATAAATGAGATTACACAGACATTGTCATTTTTGGTCTGATTATTCATTTAGCATAATTTCCTCAGGATTCATCCAAGTTTTAACAAAGGGCAGGATGTCTTCCTCATTTATTTGTTGAATTTCATTCTACAGCTATACCATCATTATTTTGGGGGGTGGAGGTTAACTTTTTTTATTTTTTTACTTTATTTTTTTATTTTCAGCATAACAGTATTCATTTTTCCTTAATTTTTTCAATTTATTTATTTTAAGAAAAACAGTATTCATTATTTTTTCACCACACCCAGTGTTCCATGCAATCCATGCCCTCTATAATACCCACCACCTGGTACCCCAACCTCCCACCCCCCCGCCACTTCAAACACCTCAGATTGTTTTTCAGAGTCCATACTCTCTTGTGATTCACCTCCACTTCCAATTTACCCCAACTCCCTTCTCCTCTATAACACCCCTTGTCCTCTATGATATTTGTTATGCTCCACATATAAGTGAAACCATATGATAATTCACTCTCTCTGCTTGACTGATTTCACTCAGCATAATCTCTTCCACTACCGTCCATGTTGCTACAAAAGTTGAATATTCATCCTTTTTTTTGCACCACACCCAGTGCTCCATGCAATCTGTGCCCTCTATAATACCCACCACCTGGTACTCCAACCTTCCACCCCCTACTCCTTCAAAACCCTCAGACTGTTTATCAGAGTCCATAGTCTCTCATGGATCATGTTCCCTTCCAATTTCCCCCAACTCCCTTCTCCTCTCTAACTCCCCATGTCCTCCATGCTATTTGTTATGCTCCACAAATAAGTGAAACCATATGATAATTGACTCTGTCTGCTTGATTTATTTCACTCAGCATAATCTCTTTCAGTCCCGTCCATGTTGCTACAAAAGTTGGGTATTTGTCTTTTCTGATGGAGGCATAATACATTCGTCCGTTGAAGGGCATCTTGGTTCTTTCCACAGTTTGGCGACCTTGGCCACTTCTGCTGTAAACATTGGGGTACAGGTGGCCCTTCTTTTCACTCCATCTGTATCATTGGGGAAAATACCCAGGAGTGCAATTTCAGGGTCGTAGGGAAGCTCTATTTTTAATTTTTGGAGGAATTTCCACACTGTTCTCCAAAGACGCTGCACCAACTTGCATTCCCACCAACAGTGGAAGAGGGTTCCCCTTTTGCCACATCCTTTCCAACACATGTTGTTTCCTGTCTTGCTAATTTTGGCTATTCTAACTGGTGTAAGGTGATATCTCAATGTGGTTTTAATTTGAATCTCCCTGAGGGCTAATGATGATGAACGTTTTTCATGTCTCTGATAGCCATTTGTATGTCTTTATTGTAGAAGTGTCTGTTCATATCTTCTGCCCATTTTTTGATATAATTGTCTGTTTTGTGTGTGTTGAGTTTGAGGAGTTCTTTATAGATCCTGGATATCAACCTTTTGTATCTACTGTCCTTTGCAAATATCTTCTCCCAGTCCGTGGGTTGCCTCTTTGTTTTGCTGACTGTTTCCTTTGCTGTGCAGAAGCTTTTGATTTTGATGAAGACTCAAAAGTTTATTTTCGCTTTTGTTTCCTTTGCCTTTGGAGACATATCTTGAAAGAAGTTGCTGTGGCTGATATCGAAGCTGCTACTGCCTATGTTCTCCTCTAGGATTCTGATGGATTCCTGTCTCACATTGAGGTCTTTTATCCATTTTAAGTTGATCTTTGTGTACGGTGTAAGAGAATGGTCGAGTTTCATTCTTCTACATATAGCTGTCCAGTTTTCCCAGCACCATTTGTTGAAGAGACTGTCTTTTTTCCACTGTATATTTTTTCCTTTTTGTCGAAGATTTATTGACCATAGAGTTGAGGGTCCATATCTGGGCTCTCTACTCTGTTCCACTGGTCTATGTGTCAGTTTTTTGCCAGTACCATGCTGTCTTGATGATCACAGCTTTGTAGTAAGGCTTCAAATCAGGTAACGTGATGCCCCCAGTTTTATTTTTGTTTTTCAACATTTCCTTAGTGATTCGGGGTCTCTTCTGATTCCATACAAATTTTAGGATTATTTGCTCTAGCTCTCTGAAGAATACTGATGGAATTTTGACCAGAATAGCATTAAAAGTATAGATTGCTCTACGCAATATAGACATTTTAACAATGTTTATTCTTCCGATCCAAGAGCATGGAATGGTCTTCCATCTTTTTGTGTCTTCTTTAATTTCTTTCATGAGTGTTCTGTAGATGTTGGAGTACATATCCTTTACCTCTTTGGTTTGGTTTATTCCCAGGTATCTTATGGTTTTTGGTGCTAAAGTAAATGGGATCAATTCTCTAATTTCCCTTTCTATATTTTCATTTTTAGTGTATAAGAAAACAACTGATTTCTGTACATTGACTTTCTATTCCTGTCACATTACTGAATTGGTGTTGGAGTCTTTTGGTTTTTCCATATAAACTTTCATGTCATCTGCGAAGAGAGTTTGACTTCTTCATTGCCAATTGGATACCTTTTATTTCTCTTTGTTGTCTGAATGCTGTTTTAGGACTTCTAATACTTTGTTAAACAAGAGTCATGAGAGTGGGCATCCTTGTATTCATGATCTCAGTGGAAAGGCTGTGAGCTTTTTCCCATTGAAGATGATATTTTCTGTGGGTTTTTCAATAGATTCTATAAAGGTGAGGAATATTCCTTCTATCACTTTACTTTGAAGCATTTTAATCAGGAAGGGATGCTGGGTTTTGTCAAATGCTTTTTTTTGCATTAATTGAGAGGACCATGTGCTCCTTCTCTTTTCCCTTATTGATTTGTTCTATCCCATTGATTGATTTGTTTTTTTTTTTTTATTTCTTTTCAGGGTAACAGTATTGATTATTTTTGCACCACACCCAGTGCTCCATGCATTCCGTATTCTCTCTAATACCCACCACCTGGTTCCCCCAACCTCCCATGAGCCATCCTTGCAACAAAGGGATGATTCTCACCTGGTCATGGTGGATAATCTTTTTAATGTGCTATTGGATCCTATTTGCTAGGATCTTCTGGAGAATCTTAGCATCCATATTCATCAGGGACATTGGTGTGAAACTCTCCTTTTTGGTTGGGCATCTTTGCCTGGTTTGGTGATCAGGGTAATGCTGGCTTCATAGAAAGAGTCTGGAAGTTTTCCTTCTGCTTCAATTTTTTGAAACAGCTTCAGGGGCATAGGTCTTATTTCTTCTTTGAAAGTTTGGTAGAATTCCCCAAGGAATCCATCAGGTCCTGGGCTCTTGTTTTTTGGGAAGTTTTTGATCACTGCTTCAATCTCGTTACTAGATATCAGTCTATTCAGGTTGTCCATTTCTTCCTGGTTCAATTTTGGAAGTTTATAGTTTTCCAGGAATGCATCAATTTCATCTAGGTTGCTTAGCTTATTGGCATCTAACTGTTGATAATAACTTCTGATGATTGTTTCTGCTTCCTTGGTGTTAGTTGTGATCTCTCCCTTTTCATTCATAATTTTATGAATTTGGGATTTCTGTCTTTTCTTTTGGATTAGTGTGGCCAATGGTTTATCGACCTTATTAATTCTTTCAAAAAACCAGCTTCTAGTTTCATTGATGCATTCCACTGTATCTCTAGTTTCTGTTTCATTGATCCCTGCTCCAATCTTGATTATTTCCCTTCTTGCATGTAGAGTTGGCTTAATTTGTTGTTGATTCTCCAGTTCATTAAGGTGTAGAGACAGCTGATGTGTTCTGGTTTTTTCAATTTTTTTGAGGGAGGCTTGGATGGCTATATATTTCCCCCGTAGGACTGCCTTTGCTATATCGCATAGGTTTGGACCAAAGCGTTTTCACTCTCATTGGTTTCCATGAATTGTTTAAGCTCTTTGATCTCCTGGTTGATCCAAGCGTTCTTAAGCAAGGTGGTCTTTAGCTTCCAGGTGTTTGAGTTCTTTCCAAACTTTTCCTTGTGGTTGACCTCCGATTTCCAAGCATTGTAATCTGAGAATATGCAGGGAATCATCTCAATCTTTTGGTATCAATTAAGCCCTGATTTGTGACCCAGTACATGGTCTATTCTGGAGAATGCTCCATGGGCACTCAAGAAGAATGATCATTCTGTTGTTTTAGGGTGGAATGTTCTGTATGTATATATATATGAGGTCCATCTGGTCCAATGTATCATTCAATGCTCTTGTTTCTTTATTGATTTTGTGCTTGGATGATCTGTCTACTACTGAGAGTGGCATGTTAAGATCTCCTACTATTAATGTATTCATATCAATGTGACTCTTTATCTTGATTAACAGTTTTCTTATGTAATTGATGGCTCCCATATTGGGGCTTATATATTTATAATTGTTAGATCATCTTGGTGGATAGTCCCTTTAAGAATGATGTAATGTTCTCCAAAGTGGCTGCACCAACTTGCATTCCCACCAACAGTGGAAGAGGGTTCCCCTTTCTCCATGTCCTCTCCAACACACATTGTTTCCCGCCTTGCTAATTTTGGCCATTCTAACTGTTGTAAGGTGGTATCTCAATGTGGTTTTAATTTGAATATCCCTGATGGCTAGTGATGATGAACATTTTTTCATATGTCTGATAGCCATTTGTATGTCTTCATTGGAGAAGTGCCTGTTCATATCTTCTGCCCATTTTTTTATATGATTATCTGTTTTGTGTTTGTTGAGTTTGAGAAGTTCTGTATAGATCCTGGATATCAACCTTTTGTCTGTACTGTCATTTGCAAATATCTTCTACCATTCTGTGGGTTGTCTATTTGTTTTGTTGACTGTTTCCTTTGCTTTGCAGAAGCTTTTGATCTTGATAATGTCCCAAAAGGTCATTTTCATTATTGTTTCCTTTGCCTTTGGAGAACAGTGTGGATATTCCTCAAGAAATTAAAAATAGAGCTTCTCTATGACCCCGCAATTGCACTACTAGGTATTTACCCCCAGAGATACAGATGGAGTGAAAAGAAGGGCCACCTGTACCCCAATGTTCATAGCAGAAATGGCCACAGTCACCAAACTGTGGAAAGAACAAAGATGCCCTTCAATGGACAAATGGACAAGGAAGATGTGGTCCATATACACTATGGAGTATTATGCCTCCATCATAAAGGATGAATACCCAACTTATGTAGCAACATGGATGGGACTGGAAGAGATTATGCTGAGTGAAATAAGTCAAGCAGAGAAAGTCAGTTATCATGTGGTTTCACTTATTTGTGAAGCATAACTAATAACATGGAAGACATGGGTAGATGGAGAGGAGAAAGAAGTTGTGGGAAAGGGGGAGGGTTGGTGAACCATGAGAGACTATGGACTCTGATAAACCTGAGGGTTTTGAAGGGTCAGGGAGTGGAAGGTTGAGGGAGCCAGGTGGTGGTGGGTGTTAAGGAGTGCAAGTATTGCATGGAGCACTGGGTGTGGTGCAAAAACAATGAATACTGTTATGCTGAAAAGAAATTTTTCAAAAAGAAAATTTAAAAAAGAATGATGTTAATGTCCTTCTGTATCTCTGACTACATTCTTTAGTTTAACATCTAATTTATCTGATATGAGAATCACTACCCCAGCCTTCTTTTGAGGCCCATTGGCATGAAAGATACTTCTCCATTCCTTCACTTTCAGTCTGGATGTATCCTTAGGTTCAAAGTGGGTCTCTTGTAGACAACATATGGATGGGTCCTATCATTTTATCCAATATGCAAACCTGTGTCATTTTGTGGGCACATTTAGGCCATTCATGTTGAGAGTGATTATTGATAGATATGTTTTTATTGACATCGTGTTACCTTTGAAGTCTTTGTTTCTTTTTTTTTTTTTAAGATTTTATTTATTTATTTATTTGAAAGACAGAAATCCAAAGTAGGCAGAGAGGCAGTCAGAGAAAGAAGGGGAAGCAAGTTCCCTGCTGAGCAGAGAGCCCAATGCGGGGCTCAATCCCAGGACCCTGAGATCATGACCTGAACCGAAGGCAGAGGCCTAATCCACTGAGCTACCCAGGTGCCACTGATGTCTTTGTTTCTATAGACAGTCTCCATATATTTCTGTTCAATGATATTCTTAGGATTTTTCCTCTTTTATAGAACCCCCCTTTATATTTCTTGCAGTGTCGGCTTGGTGGTCGCATACTCTTGTAAACCTTGCCAGTCTTGGAAGCTGTTTATCTCTCTCTCCATCCATTTTGAATTTCAGTCTTGCTGGATAAAGTATTCTTTGCTGCATGTCCTTCTCATTTAGTGCCATGAATATGTCTTGCCAGTCCTTTCTGGCTTAGCAGGTTTCTGTGGACAGGTCTGACGTTGTTCTGATGGGCTTCCCTCTGTACATAAGGAATTTGTTCACCCTACATGATTTCAAGAGCTCCTGTCTACAATTATGATTCATCAGTTTCACTCTCAGATGTCTCGAGGTCTTTCTAAATTCTGTGATCTTGGGGGGAGATCTTTCGGCCTCCAGTACATGAGCACTGGTTCCATTAGCGAGATTGGGAAAATTTTCACTTATTTGTGGAGCATAACAAGTAGCATGGAGGACATGGGGAGTTAGAGAGGAAAAGGGAGTTGGGGGAAATTGGAAGGGGAGGTGAACCATGGGAGACTATGGACTCTGGAGGTTTTTTTGTTTGTTTGTTTGTTTGTTCATTTGTTTTCTTTCCCCTTGGCAGCTTTTGATGGCTTTTGGAGGTTTAGAGGAAAGCAAACTGCACCCAGACCTCCCTCTCAGAAATAAGCCTCAGTCTGTTCCCCTCTGGGTGCTCTCGAGCACATAAATTCCCCCCTCTGCTGCTGGCAGAGCATGTTCCCAGTCATGGTCTCTGGGGTCACAGGAACTCCTGCTTGTACCCAAAACCCGGATAGCTGATAGGCGATAGCTGTGGCTGTCTGGGCAGCTCCAGACTGCCAGAGAGGTCTCAAGCAGAGATAGTACACTGAGATTTTCCCAATGGCCCAGACTGAGAATGCTCAGACTCTCCAGGGTCCAAGAGAGCCCCGGCTAGCGCTTGCACACACCTCTTTCAGGGGAGAGTGTGGGGCACAACTCAGACTCTGGTAGCACAGCGCTTGAGTGGAGAGTGCAAAAGGCTGTGGTTCTGCCGGCCGACGAGGCTCCCTCATTCTCACCCCAATGCTCTCAGGCACGCTGGCAGCTCAGGGACCAAGACCTGGTCTCTTCACCGCAGT
Source organism: Mustela nivalis (assembly GCF_964662115.1). NCBI lineage: Eukaryota > Metazoa > Chordata > Mammalia > Carnivora > Mustelidae > Mustela > Mustela nivalis. The sequence continues at coordinate 204,824,870 of NC_139020.1, read as the reverse complement.
CTATCTGGCTCAGTGCCAGGGGTGGCTGTCCTGGGTCCAGGGACTTAAGCCCCTAACCCTAACCACCCCAATTTCCACAATTTCGCCCCAGGATCCTTTGCTCTTTTTGAGTGCTCTCAAGCACACTCCACGTTAATGCTGCTCCCCAATCACAGGGCACTCTCGCATTGGGGTATTACTTTCCAATGGGTCACTTCTGGTGGTTCTCTCCCCCTTTTGTTTATCTTCTGATATCAGTCCGATGTTCCCACTCCACTTTACTTGTCTTCTGCCCCTATAGAGATCCAGAAGTGTATAATTCTAATCTCAGGCTGATTTCATGGTCGATCAGAATTCTTTGGTAGGTAATCAGCTCACTTTAGAGTACAGGTTGAAATGGCGACTCCTCCTACTTCCCCGCCATCTTGTCTCCCCCTCACATCTTGGTTGGAATTTTTAAACACGTAGCAAAGGAAGTTTCTCTGATTTTGCTGGCAGAAATGTGAACTATTACGATGTTGGGAAAATAACATAGAGACAGCTATAAATATGAAAATACACATATTGCTCAGCTCAGAAATTCTCAATCTCGACACTATCGACATTGTGGTCCAGTCTGTTCTCTGTGGTGGCCTGTATCCTGAGCCTTGCAGGATGATGTTTAGAGCATCCTTGGCCTCTCCTGACACCTCCCATGTGACTCCAAGTTCCCAGTGACCCCCTGAAGAACAATATTTCCTTCAGTGTAGAACCCGACTTTTAACATACAATCTCCAAATAGTTTTGTAGAATTGTTATAGTAGCAATGTATTGAAAAAGAATTGGAAAATCTTTCAAAGTGTGAGTAGCATAGCCACATAGTGAAAATTATGCAGACCCTGAAATAAAGAATTCTCATTACCCTAGTTGACTGGAGGCAAGTTCATGAGGTATTATTCAGTAAAAAGGAAGAATGGAAAGAAGTAGGAAAAAAGACAATTTATCATGAGCATAGGATACTACTTATCCAATTTTACAGTGTATGAATGTGTATTTTTACATAATCTAGGAAGAGAAGTTTTAATGAAACAAAGAATTTAAGGAATAAGGATTGACAGGAGGAATGAAATTAGGTCAAGTATACTGTCTTCAAAACAACTGTGTGAAACAAAATTCAATGAGAATCTAAAACTAACATATAAAAAGACATAAAATAATAATTCAGTGCTGTCAAAATGGTTCACTAATTCCATATTAGGTGTCCAAAGACTTGGAATAAAAGAATATGAGTGAATTATCTTTACAGCTGGGGAGTAAGCACTCTCTAAGTGATCATTTTTTCTACATAAAGATACATGGATTGAAATATGCTTAGGAAGGTAAAGGCAATCTTCAGTCAAAGGTAAAGAAGAGATGACAGTCAAAGATGGTGCAACTTTTAGAAATGGATCTCATCACAAAGAGACAAAAGGATCCATGGGGAATGACAGAGATGCAAAAACAATTGGAAAATACATATAGAGGTGATTTATTAGCACTCAATGTACAAAGTACCATTTACTTCATTTTTGTTTATTGCAAGGACTGCCAATTAAAAAATATTAGTGAAAGCTTGATATTTCAGGGTGGATAATATCAAAATGCAATAAAGAGAACACCATATAACCAAGTGACAGATTCAAGTCCATACAATAATGAACACAATTCCCCACATATGCATCTATACATACATACTAGAACTCAATGCAAACAGCAAATTTGGTAAAATAAATACAAAACCCTCCTCTAATTCTTTGTTTGAAAGAATGCAATCAAAGAAAATAATAATCACCTCCCCCGACTCCATTGTACAAATACAAAGACCTGGTAGAGACAATGTACAGTAGAGAAAAAAATGAATAACTAACCCCAAAATATATTCAGCTCTCCTAGTGATGAAATCATTGCAAAGCTAAGCCCCTTCATATAGTTTTCATTGTTAGATAATTGTTTTCACATGAATACCCAGAGGAACAGGGGATGCTGCGAAAATGTATGTCTTATGAATTACTGTTGCAAGTTATTATCTGGAAGAAATAAATTGGTCTAGGTCTTTCTCATCAGTATGGAAACAGAGTACAATATGCCCCATTTTAAAGACAAAAAAGAAATGCCCTGACTTCACTGGACATCTCTCCATACCTAATATTCCTAATCTGTTTAATTGCAAAACTTGGTAATGTGTTCTATTTTTACTGGAAGTACTTTATGCCTCCCATCCCTTCACTTCATTGTTAGCAATCACACATGTGCTGCTGAGAAACTATTCACTTCTTTCTTTAACATCATCAGTGAATCCATTCATCAGTTCGTTGGGCAAGCAAATGAGTACTGAGATCTCTAGGTTCTGGGCTAGGCTGGAGGCTATCAGGTAAACTCAGATAAATGCACCAGGTTTGGATTGTGTATGACCCTGGCCTGCAGAACCTGCTGGGCTCTGGGACTGACCTGAATGGCAACTCTGAGGGAGGGGTCTCTATGTGGCAGTCTGAATTCCTCCTGTGTCGGGATGATGGTGACTAAATTCTGTCCCTTGACAAGATGGCAGGAAGGAGGGTGAGATAAGTCTCCCAGCCAAGCTTAGGACTCCAGAGGCAAAACCAGGCCCTATACATCCCAATTTGGCACAGGCAGAGGTATTGTTACACTGGGGATATTTAGAGTTTCTCTGTCTGCTCATGAGGCACGTTTCCTTCCTGGTCCTCCAACCTCTAAGCACATGAGTTTCCTATGGGACACTGGTGTGGACATGAAGGGAAATTTTCCTGGAGATTGTGTGTTCCCCCCACAGACCAGGTTATAACCAAGTGAATCCAGAATTAATTACCCCTTCCTCAGGAGCTCCCAGAGTTTAGACCTTCCAGCACCTTATCCCAACCCTGACTTCAACTTTTCCACAAAGCCTAGGACTGAACAATGTGTCTGGATGAGATCCCTTGGATCTCCAAATTGTTGACTTGTGGTGGACACACAGCCCTGCCATCTATAGAATATCCCTGTGTTCCTTTTCAACGAGGAGAACTAAGCTTTTTTGATATAAACCTTGAGCAAGGAATGCCTGGGTGGCTCAATCTATTAGGCATCTGTCTCCAGCTCAGGCCATGATCCCAGGATACTGGGATTGAGTCCCAGGTTCCTTAATCAGTGTGAGCCTGCTTCTCCCTCTGCCTACCTCTCCTCTGGCTTGGGCATGCTCTCTCTCTCTCTCTCTGACAAATAAATACAATAATTTTTAAAACCAAACAAACAAACAAATGAAAAACCTTGAGCAAGACATACCTCAGCTTCCTGACACATTTGCCAAATGATTAGGAATTTCATACTTATAAATTAAGAGCTATCATTTGGTCCCTTAGTGTGAAACTTTTGTTATTTATAAGAAATATATTTAGAATTTTTGCACTATTTTAATTATTTTAGAATAAAAAAGTAAACAGATTCTTCCTTGTATTGTCCAGAATGCACCAAGACTTGCAAACTTTTTTTTTATCCCAGTGAGAAACATTTCAGGCTTCTGACCCCCTGAATTTGTCAGAGCATAAGTGTGTTTTAAACACTGATGTAGTCATTTTACATTAGCATTAGAAACTGAATACAAATATTTATCCAATAAAATTTTGCTCAGGAAACTAAGCCTAAGCAATCTTAGGAACTTGTTCAGTCCTATGACAATTGACCATGTACAATCCCCCTCAAAAAGAATGTTTTCAGAGCCCTCTTTATATCTTTGTTCCTCAGGCTGTAGATGAAGGGGTTCAGCATGGGTGTGACCACCGTGTACATCACTGAGGCCACTGCACTTGCATGGGAGCTCTGGGTAGCAGCAGAGCTAAGATACACACCTAGCATTGTACAATAAAATAATGAGACAACAGAAAGGTGAGATGCACAGGTAGAAAATGCTTTATACTTGCCCCTAGCTGATGATATTCCACGTATGGAGGAAACAATTTTAGAATAAGAGTAAAGGATGCCAGCAAAAGGACCACCACCCAGCAGGACAGCTGCAAAATACATCACCAAATTATTAAGAAAGGTATCAGAACAGGCAAGTTGGACCATCTCATTGAGTTCACAAAAAAAGTGAGGGATTTTCACCTCTGTACAGAAGGAAAGTCGCAACATCATTAAACTTTGCAACAAGGAATTCAGGATGCACATGATCCAGGACAACAGAACCAGCAGTCCACAGAACTGGGGTTTCATGATGACTTTGTAGTGTAGGGGGTGACAGATGGCCACATAGCGATCATAGGCCATCACACTCAGGAGAAAGACATCCAACACAGCAAAGAGTATGAAAAAATAAATCTGTGTGACACAGCCTGCAAAGGTTATGACTTTACTTTCTGTCTGTATATTCATCAGCATCTTAGGGACAGTGGTGGACGTGGAAAAGATGTCTACAAAGGACAGGTTGGCCAGGAAGAAGTACATGGGAGTGTGGAGGTGGGAGTCAGAGCAGACGGTCAGGATGATGAGCAGGTTTCCAACCACCGTGATCAGGTACATGGAGAGGAAAAGCCCAAATATGAGGGGCTGCAGTTCTGGTTCCTCTGAAAATCCCAGAAGAAGAAACTCTGAAATTTGTGTATCATTGCTGGGTTTCATGTGGTAGAGGTGACTTCAAGGACAGAGGCAAACAGCTTGATTAATTTTCATGTGCTTGTATTGCTCACAGATTTAAAATGTTACCTTTTTAATTTTGTAGTCTAAATATTCATTTTAATATTTTGCACATGGTTATGGTCCAATTCAGGGGATCCCCTGCACCACAATAATTATGAAATTTTTCTTCCAATCACTTAATTTACAAAAGGCCATGTATTCCACACTTTCAAGTAAATTATTTCAAATCCCAGAAATACAAATTAAGTCCTGGCCATGATTTAAACATTTTCTAGGTGATGAGGATAGGGTGCTAAGGAAAAAATTTCCCTATCATTCAATAATGGAGAAGGAATACATTAACAAATAAGAAAATAAATAGCCTTTCAGAGAGTGGCAGATGGTATGAAGAAAAGGATAACAGGGATAAAGCAAAGAGTGAATAGGGCATGATATTTTCATGGGTATATAAGCCAATTCTGTGAACAAGGTGACATTGCCACAAATATCTCAATTAAGAGATGGAGGCAGACCTAGGATTATGGAGGAAGTGTGTACCTGACAGAGGTAATGGCCAGTGCAAAGGCCTTGAGGATGGTACTTGTTCCCAACTGTTCAAGTCAAAAAGCAAAGCCAGTGCTACAAGGGGAATGAGCAGGAGGGAGCCTGAGGAGAGAAGTCCTCAGACACACTGAGGAGAGAAGTGACCTCTCTTTTACCTCTGAAACCTCAAGGCACAGGGACTTCCTTGTCCCCACTGCCTCTCCCACTGTATTCATCGTGTTGCAAAGGCATCTCATGAATTGAACCAGATCCTCTTCTTAGTGGCCTCTCTTGATTGAATGGTGTTTTGTCACTTTGGGAGTTATGAGTCCTGGCACCTTGTTGTGGAGACAGTTCATACTCTACAAGTTACATACACACACACATACACACACACGCACACACACCCCACCATCCTCTCCTGGTTTGTGTTAGTCCCTTGTCTTTCTCTGTCCCTGCCATCTCGATTGTGCCAGGAATGAATTCGACCCACATAGGCCCTATCAGTGGACTTTTCCCTGCAAAATGCAGAGTTGCCAATCCTTAAGCCTCTCATGGATAAATAATATATTTAAATATTAAAATACATGCATAAACAATGAATTCTGTTATGCTGAAAAGAAATTTTAAAAATGCCTAAATGTATATATACGTGTGTGTGTGTGTGTGTGTGTGTTCTCGAAATTGAGCAATGGGTTAAACAAACACTCCACAAGACAAAGTATACATAACACAACAAAAGTTGGGTGTTTTTATATCAAGCATAGAAGACTTATTTTTCATGTACCTCTTGCATCATTTCTGGCCAATTTATTTCTATGTGGTCTGGTAGGGGATGGGGTTAGTCCCTTTCTCCCTTCTCTATGTGTCATATTTTCTTGATATTCTTGAGCTTTGGGTATACATCTCTCTTTTTCTAACCCAGTGGGCACACTCTAATCATCATTCTGGATATCACCCAATGTGCAAATGGGTCCACAGACCACACTCTACAATCCTGTCCCCACCATGACAATTCTTTTTGTACTCAACAATTTTCTTCATATCAATTTTTCTGTGGATATCATTTCATACACACATTTATTTCATTAAGTTCTGTCCTCATTGTGGTGATTCATGATTCAAAAGTGCAGGGACTTCACCTTCTTTGTTCTTTTTTTTTTTTTCACCAAGTTTTATGAATATATGTGTTTCCTATAAAAATCCCCAAGAATGTGGGTAGGTTTAGAATGAACAGAATGAAGGGATCACAAAACCAGGTTAAAATGTAAATTGAGCCATTTCAAAACACCAGTTTTATGCAAAACGACATTGGGGAGGGTATGTGCTTTGGTGAATGCTGTGAAGTGTGTAAACCTGGTGATTCACAGACCTGTACCCCTGGGGATAAAAATATATGTTTATATAAAAAAATGAAGGGAATCTTTCTGCCCTTCAACAGATGAATGGATAAGGAAGATGTGGTGCATATACACTATAGAGTATTATGCCTCCATCAGAAAGGATGAATATCCAACTTTTGTAGCAACATGGATGAGACTGGAAAAGATTATGCTGAGTGAAATAAGTCAAGCAGAGAGAGTCAATTATCATATGGTTTCACTTACTTGTGGAGCATAACAAATATCATGGAGGACATGGGGAGTTGGAGAGGAGAAGGGAGTTGGGGGAAATTGGAAGGGGAGGTGAACCATGAGAGACTATGGACTCTGAAAAACAGTATGAGGGGAATGAAGTGGTGGGGGGGTGGGAGGTTGGGGTACCAGGTGGTGGGTATTATAGAGGGCACAGATTGCATGGAGCACTGGGTGTGGTGCAAAAATAATGAATACTGTTATGCTGAAAATAAATAAATGTAATTTTAAAATAAATAAATAAATAAATACATAAAAGAAAGAAAAAAAACAAAATGAACTAAAATAGGATATAAAATAGCAATTATTTATGATATCAATATGGATTAATAATTAACTTGTCTAAGTCCTAGATACAAAATAATATAATATATAATGCTCCTAGAATGCTCAGTATTTATTTGTTAAATGAGTTAGAAATTAGCTCTCACTCTGAAAAACAATCTGAGGGGATTGAAGTGGTGGGCAGTTGGGAGGTTGTGGTACCAGGTGGTGAGTATTATAGAGGGCAGGGATTGCATGGGGCACTGGGTGTGGTGAAAAAATAATGAATACTGTTATGCTGAAAATAAATTTAAAAAATAAATTAGCTCTCAGTGTATAAGGACATTTACCATGTGGCAAGGTTGTATTTCAATTTCTTTGGAAAAGGTGAAATTTCTCAAAGAATGCTGGCATAAAGGAATATCTTTCTGGAAGAATATGAAATCTGTCCCCTCCTTCAGACCTTACAAAAAACCACAGGGCTTATGACCTCAGAGTACGTGTAACCAAACAATACAGTAGAACATCAATAAAACTACATATAAAAGTTAACAGATGGGTGACACCACTAAATAAAGCAAGAAATTCAGAAGTAAGAAGGTAGACATATTTACACAAAATGTAAAGATTTAATGGTCAAAATATGTTCCAAATGTCAATTGAGAAACAATGATCAGAAGAAATAATTTGAAATGCTGATAATGTTTTAAAAATAAAAACAGAGAGAGAGAATAACATATGGGCATCTAATGATAAAGGCCAATCAGAATAGCTATCAAATATATGAAGTTTGCTGAATCTGAAGGACACTTTAAGAAAACAAGAAACATCTCTATCACCAGCAGCCTGTGGGGAAAAATTACAGAGCTGTTGCATTGTTTGTGGTTGAAATTTTAATTTAAATAAAATTCAAAATAAAATTTTATTTTATTTTAAAGATCTCATTTATTCATCTAAGAGACAGAGAGAGAATAAGCCTGTGGACAGGCAGAGCTAAAGGGAGAAGCTGACTGTCTGCTGAGCTGAAAGCCCTCTGTGGTTTTGGATCCCAGGACCTAGAGATCATTACCTGAGTTGAAGGCAGATGCTTAACCATCTGAGCCACCCAGGTACCACTGTGGTTAAAACTTTTAAACTTGTAGCTAAGTGTTTACTGTGAATTTTCTGGCTGAAAAGTAAGTGTTACAAGTTTGAAGGCAGAACCTGAAGATAGCTGTGATTTAAATACTGATAATAAATTTAAAAAAAAAAAAGAAATTAGCTGATATTCTTTACCTCAGGGTAAAAGAAATACTGATATTCTTTACCTTGGGGTTTCTCTGTCTTTGCACATGGACATTCTGCTCAAAGCCTGCCCTGGGTGGGGTGTTCAGGCATTCCTGTCCTCCACACACCTTCTCCAATGTGACAGGCAAAGCTGGCTCCAGGCAGGGATCAATGACCCACAGAGGACAAAATCATGCCAAATGAAAACCACACATTTAGTCTAACAGTCTGAGCATACTTTTTCTAGCACTGCTATATTAGCAGATTAATAATAAAGAATATGAAAGACCTTAAAAAGTATGACAGCCATCACTCTGTGAAATTGACATTAGCACTAATAATATATTAATTACTTAATCAAGCAAACAGACAAATACAGTGATCAGTTGTTCTGGGCTAAGTTGAATTGGCTCTCACATGGTGATGGGTCAGTGTTCTCGGCTTCCATTCTCTGAGCCTATCATTCATTGTCCACTGGGATGTTGAACTCACCTGGTTGGGGTGTGCGACAGGAAGGTGTCCTTGTGGAAGTCTGAATTCCTCCCTGGATGATAGATGATAGGGACTCAAGCTCTCTCCTCAGATGAGGCAGCAGAAAGGAGTGAAACATCAGCCTCCAGTCAGAATAAGGACTCAGAACAAACAAACGAGAATCATGGCCTTTCCTATCCAAGATTGCCAGGGATGGCGTACTGCAGATGAGAAGGTATTTACAACTCCCTGTGGCTGCTCATTAGCCACACTTCCCTCTTGTGATTCCAAGCTCTAAGCACATGATTCCCCAGTGGGAAAGTCCTCTGGACAGAAAGGTGATTTTTCCAATGAATCTCAGTTCCCAAAAGACTAGATTAGAGGTCAAGTTAAGTCAGTTTTTCTTTTCTTTTCTAGTGTCCTTTTCCCTGAACTTGCCTCCTTCATGATATGTGAATCTTCTAGCATCTTACCTCAGCTACAAGTTATAATTTTCTCCAAGTCTATGATCCAGTGGCCACCTGGAAAGGGTATATTTATCTTCAAAGCATTGATATGTGTTGAGGACTCAGCCCTGATATCTCCAGACATGGTCTATTATTCTTCTCAATAAGGTAGAACAGTGGATTCTTCTGATAATAAACCTTGGCCAGTATACACATTGGCTTCAAGACACATCTGCTGTTACAATTAAGAATTTCTTACTTTATACAAGTTAAAGGCTGTCACTTAGTCCTTTGTCATAAAATACTTGTACCTATAACAGATATGTTTAGATCATTTTAGGTACTGTAATATGAGCTTGTGTCTTATAGGGATTGTTTGATTTAATTTTATTTAAGCATTTTTATTAATGTATAATGAATTATTTCCCCAAGGGGTACAGGTCTGCGAATCATCAGGCTTACACATTTCAAGGCACTCATCATAGCACATACCCTCCCCAATGTCCATAATAATTTTTATAAAAATTTCATCTTTAAATATATAGTGATACAAGCCTTTCTTAAGAAACAAGAAAGGTCTCAAATACACAACATAGCCTGACACCTAAAGGAGCTTGAGAAAGAACAACAAAGAAAGCCTAAACCTCCAGGAGAAGAGAAATAATAAAGATCAGACCAGAAATCAATGAAATAGAAACAAAAAAACAATAGAGCAAATCAATGAAAGTAGGAGCTGGTTCTTTGAAAGAATTAATAAAATTGATAAACCCCTGGCCCGACTTATCAAAAAGAAAAGAGAAAGGACCCAAAAAATAAAATCATGAATGAAAGAGGAGAGATCACAACTAACACCAAAGAAATACAAACTATTATAAGAACATACTATGAGCAACTCTATGGCAATAAATTTGACAATCTGGAAGAAATGGATGCATTCCTAGAAAAATATAAACTATCACAACTGAACCAGGAAGAAATAGAAAGCCTGAACAGACCCATAACCAGTAAGGAGATTGAAACAGTCATTAAAAATCTCCAAACAAACAAAAGCCCAATGCCAGACGGCTTCCCGGGGGAATTCTACCAATCATTTAAAGAAGAACTAATTCCTATTCTCCTGAAACTGTTCCAAAAAAAAAAAAAAAAATGGAAGGAAAACTTCCAAACTCATTTTATGAGGCCAGCATCACCTTGATCCCAAAACCAGACAAGGATCCCACCAAAAAAGAGAGCTATAGACCAATATCCTTGATGAACACAGATGCGAAAATACTCAACAAAATACTAGCCAATAGGATTCAACAGTACATTAAAAAGATTATTCACCACGACCAAGTGGGATTTATTCCAGGGATGCAAGGTTGGTTCAACATCCGCAAATCAGTCAATGTGATACAACACATCAATAAAAGAAAGAACAAGAACCATATGATACTGTCATTAGATGCTGAAAAAGCATTTGACAAAGTACAGCATCCCTTCCTGATCAAAACTCTTCAAAGTGTAGGGATAGAGGGCACATACCTCAATATCATCAAAGCCATCTATGAAAAACCCACTGCAAATATCATTCTCAACGGAGAAAAACTGAAAGCTTTTCCGCTAAGGTCAGGAACACGGCAGGGATGTCCATTATCACCACTGCTATTCAACAGAGTACTAGAGGTCCTAGCCTCAGCAATCAGACAACAAAAGGAAATTAAAGGCATCCAAATTGGCAAAGAAGAAGTCAAATTGTCACTCTTCACAGATGATATAATACTATATGTGGAAAACCCAAACGACTCCACTCCAAAACTGCTAGAACTTATACAGGAATTCAGTAAAGTGTCAGGATATAAAATCAATGCACAGATATCAGTTCCATTTCTCTACACCAACAGCAAGACAGAAGAAAGAGATATTAAGGAGTCAATCCCAATTACAATTGCACCCAAATCCATAAGATACCTAGGAATAAACCTAACCAAAGAGACACAGAATCTATACACAGAAAACTATAAAGTACTCATGAAAGAAATTGAGGAAGACACAAAGAAATGGAAAAATGTTCCATGCTCCTGGATTGGAAGAATAAATATTGTGAAAATGTCTATGTTACCTAAAGCAATCTACACATTTAATGCAATTCCTATCAAAGTACCATCCACCTTTTTCAAAGAAATGGAACAAATAATGCTAAAATTTATACAGAACCAGAAGACCTCGAATAGCCAAAGGGATATTGAAAAAGAAAGCCAACGTTGGTGGCATCGCAATTCCGGACTTCAAGCTCTATTACAAAGCTGTCATCATCAAGACAGCATGGTACTGGCACAAAAACAGACACATAGATCAATGGAACAGAATAGAGAGCCCAGAAATAGACCCTCAACTCTATGGCCAACTAATCTTCGACAAAGCAGGAAAGAATGTTCAATGGAAAAAAGACAGCCTCTTCAATAAATGGTGCTTGGAAAATTGCACAGCCACATGCAGAAAAATGAAATTGGACCATTTCCTTACACCACACACAAAAATAGACTCAAAATGGATGAAGGACCTCAATGTGCGAAAGGAATCCATCAAAATCCTTGAGGAGAACACAGGCAGCAACCTCTTCGACCTCTGCCACAGCAACATCTTCCTAGGAACAACGCAAAAGGCGAGGGAAGCAAGGGCAAAAATGAACTATCGGGATTTCATCAAGACCAAAGTTTTTGCACAGCAAAGGAAACAGTTAACAAAATCAAAAGACAACTGACAGAATGGGAGAAGATATTTGCAAACGACATATCAGATAAAGGACTAGTGTCCAGAATCTATAAAGAACTTAGCAAACTCAACACCCAAAGAACAAATAATCCAATCAAGAAATGGGCAGAGGACATGAACAGACATTTCTGCAAAGAAGACATCCAGATAGCCAACAGACACATGAAAAAGTGCTCCATATCACTCGGCATCAGGGAAATACAAATCAAAATCACAATGAGATATCACCTCACACCAGTCAGAATGGCTAAAATCAACAAGTCAGGAAATGACAGATGCTGGCGAGGATGCGGAGAAAGGGGAACCCTCCTACACTGTTGGTGGGAATGCAAGCTGGTGCAGCCACTCTGGAAAACAGCATGGAGCTTCCTCAAAATGTTGAAAATAGAACTGCCCTATGACCCAGCAATTGCACTATTGGGTATTTACCCTAAAGATACAAACGTAGTGATCCAAAGGGGCACGTGCACCCGAATGTTTATAGCAGCAATGTCCACAATAGCCAAACTATGGAAAGAACCTAGATGTCCATCAACAGATGAATGGATCAAGAAGATGTGGTATATATACACAATGGAATACTATGCAGCCATCAAAAGAAATAAAATCTTGCCATTTGCGACAACATGGATGGAACTAGAGCGTGTCATGCTTAGCGAAATAAGTCAAGCAGAGAAAGACAACTATCATATGATCTCCCTGATATGAGGAAGTGGTGATGCAACATGGTGGCTTAAGTGGGTAGGAGAAGAATCAATGAAACAAGATGGGATTGGGAGGGAGACAAACCATAAGTGACTCTTAATCTCACAAAACAAACTGAGGGTTGCTGGGGGAGGGGGGTTGGGAGAAGGGGGTGGGATTATGGACATTGGGGAGGGTATGTGCTTTGGTGAGTGCTGTGAAGTGTGTAAACCTGGTGATTCACAGACCTGTACCCCTGGGGATAAAAATATATGTTTATAAAAAATAAAAAATTAATTAAAAAATATATTTAAAAAAAAATGGATGGAGAGATAAAGAGTTTCCAAGACCGGCAAGGTTTAAAAGACTATGCAACCACCAAGCTGACACAGCAGGTAATATTAAGGGGGGTTCTATAAAATAGGAAAAAGCCCAAGAATAGCATTGAACAGAAATATAGAGATAGTCTACAGAAAGAAAGACTTCAAAGGTAACTCGATGTCAATAAAAACGTATCTATCAATAATCACACTCAATGTGAATGGCCTAAATACACCCATAAAACGGCACAGGGTTGCAGATTGGATAAAACGACAGGACCCATCCATATGTTGTCTACAAGAGACCCATTTTGAACCTAAAGATACACCCAGACTAAAAGTGAAGGAATGGAGAAGCATCTTTCATGCCAATGGGCCTCAAAAGAAGGCTGGGGTAGCGATTCTCATATCAGATAAATTAGACTTTAAACTAAAGACTGTGGTCAGAGATACAGAAGGACACTACATAATCCTTAAAGGGACTATCCACCAAGATGATCTAACAATTGTAAATATCTATGCTCCCATTATGGGAGTAGCCAATTACTTAAGAAAACTGCTAATCAAGATAAAGAGTCATATTGATATGAATACACTAATTGTAGGAAATATTAACATGACTCTCTCAGAAATAGATAGATCATTGAAGCAGAAAATCAGTAAAGAAACAAGAGCATTGAATGACACATTGGACCAGATGGACCTCACAGATATATACAGAACATTCCACGCTAAAACAACAGAATACTCATTCTTCTCAAGTGCACATGAAACCTTCTCCAGAATAGACCACGTCCTGGGTCACAAATCAGGACTCAACCGATACCAAAAGATGGAGATTATCCCCTGCATATTCTCAGATCACAATGCTTTGAAACTGGATTCAATCACAAGGAAAAGTTCAGAGGAACTCAAACACCTGGAAGCTAAAGACCACCTTGCTTAAGAATGCTTGGATCAACCAGGAGATCAAAGAAGAACTGAAGCAATTCATGGAAACCAATCAGAATGAAGACACTTCGGTCTAAAACCTATGGGATACATCAAAGGCGGTCCTAAGGGGGAAATACATAGCTATCCAAACCTCCCTCAAAATAAAATTGAAAAATCCAGAACACAGCAGCTATCTCTACACCTTAAAGAACTGGAGGATCAACAACAAATCAAACCAACTCCACAGATAAGAAGGGAAATCATCAAGATTAGAGCGGAGATCAATAAGGTAGAAACCAGAGATACAGTAGAATGTATAAATGAAACTAGAAGCTGGTTTTTTGAAAGAATCAATAAGATCGATAAACCATTGGCAACACTAATCCAAAAGAAAAGAGAGAAAGCCCAAATTCAAAAAATTATAAATGAAAAGGGAGAGATCACAACTAACACCAAGGAAGTAGAAACAATCATCAGAAGTTATTATCAACAGTTATATGCCAATAAGCTTAGCAACCTAGATGAAATGGATGCATTCCTGGAAAACTATAAACTCCCAAAATTGAACCAGGAAGAAATCGACAACCTGAATAGACCAATATCTAATAATGAGATTGATGCAGTTATCAAAAACCTTCCAATAAACAAGAGCCCAGGACCTGATGGATTCCCTGGGGAATTCTACCAAACTTTCACAGTAGAAATACCTATTCTCCTGAAGCTGTTTCAAAAAATTAAAGCAGAAGGAAAACTTCCTGACTCTTTCTATGAAGCCAGCATTACCTTGATCCCCAAACCAGGCAAAGACCCCACCAAAAAGGAGAATTTTAGACCAATATCACTGATGAATATGAATGCTAAGATTCTCCAGAAGATCCTAGCAAATAGGATCCAACAGAACATTAAAAAGATTATCCACCATGACCAGTTGGGATTCATCCCTGGGCTACAAGGATGGTTCAGCATTCGCAAGTCAATCAGTGTGATAGAACAAATTAATATGAGAAGAGAGAAGAACCACATGGCCCTCTCAATTGATGCAGAAAAAGCATTTGGCAAAATCCAGCATCCGTTCCTGATTAAAACGCTTCAAAGTAAAAAATAAAAATATATAAAAAATAAAAAAGATTTAAAAACGCTACAAAGTATAGGGATAGAGGCAACATTCCTGAACTTCATTAAATCTATCTATGAAAGACCCACAGCAAATATCATCCTCAATGGGAGAAAGCTTGCAGCCTTCCCGTTGAGATCAGGAACAAGACAAGGATGCCCACTCTCACCACTCTTGTTCAGCATAGTATTAGAAGTCCTAGCAACAGCAATCAGAAAACAAATAGAAATAAAAGGTATCCAAATTGGTAATGAAGAAGTCAAACTCTCTCTCTCTTTGTCGATGACATGATTCTTTATATGGAAAACCCAAAAGACTCCACCCCCAAACTACTAGAACTCATACAACAATTCAGCAACATGGCAGGATACAACATGGATAGGACTGGAAGAGATTATGCTGAGTGAAATAAGTCAAGCAGAGAGAGTCAATTATCATATGGTTTTACTTATTTATGGAGCATAACAAATAACAAGGAAGACATAGGGAGATGGAGAGAAGGGATATGAGGGAAATTGGAAGGGACAGTGATCCATGAGAGAATTGAATCTGAGCAACAATATGAGTGTTTTGAAGGGGCCGGGAGTGGGAAGTTGGGTCAGCCAGGTGGTGGGTATTATAGACACACATATGGCATGGAGTACTGGGTGTGGTGCACAAACAATGAATTTTGTTACACTGGAAAAAAATTAATAAAGAAAGAAAGGTATCAGAACAAGCAAGTTGGTACATCTCACTGAGTTCACAAAGAAAAAGTGAGGGATTTTCACCTCTGTACAGAAAGAAAGTCTGAACATCATTACACTGCAACAAGGAATTCAGGATGCAAATGATCCCGGACTTCAGACCCAGAAGTCCACAGAGCTGGGGTTTCACGATTACCATGTAGTGCAGGGGGTGACAGATGGCCACAAAGTGATCATAGGCCACCACACTCAGAAGAAATTGTCCAACACAGAAAAGAGTATAAAAAATTGTATCTGTGTGACACAGCCTGCATAGGTTATGACTTTGCTTTCTGTCTGTATATTCATTAGCATCTTAGGGAGAGTGGTGGAGGTGGAACACATGTCTACAAAGGACAGGTTGGCCAGGAAGAAGTATACGGAAGTGTGGAGGTGGGAATCTGAACTGACAGCCAGGGTGATGAGCTGGTTTCCAACCACAGTAACCAGGTACATGGAGAGGAAAAGCCCAAATATGAGGGGCAACAGTTATGGTTCCTCTGAAAATCCCAGAAAAAGAAATTCTGAAATGGGTGTATCATTGCTGGGTTTCATGTGGTGGAGTTGACTTCAAGGACAGAGGCAAGCAGCTTGATTAATTTTCACACACTTGTGTTGCTATTGTTCACAGACTTAAAATGTTACCTTTTTATTTTTTAATCTAAATGTTCATTTTAATATTTTCCATAGGGGATTCAGGGTATCCCCTATACCACCATAATTATGGGATTTTTGTTCCAATCACTTAATTTACAAAAGGCCATGTATTCCACACTTTCAAGTAAAAAACTATTCCAAATCACAGAAATTATAATTTATAATTTTGCATCTATATTTCTGCATCCTTCTATTTGATTCAACATGCATTCATTCTACAACACTACACTTGGCTGTTTTCTTTGGAGTAAAAAATTTATTTCCACATATTTCATTCTTTTCTTACAACATCCCTATGAAGCTATGTTTAGAATTCTATATTGCCTTTAGAAATAAGGACAGAGGCTCAGGGGCTTGGAAATTTTTAACAACTACCTAATTTTTAACAATTACCTAAAAAAAAGAGTTAAAGTTTATGTAAAAGTCTTAATTATCCATAAATGGAAACTTGCACTATATGCTTCTCATTTGAGGATAGCTCCTTTAATTCATCAAATTCTAGACTTTAAATATGCAGTTTACTGTGTCCATATCTGGGCTCTCTACTCTGTTCCACTGGTATATGTGTCTGTTTTTATGCCAGTACCATGCTGTCTTGGTGATCACAGCTTTGTAGTAAAGCTTGAAATCAGGTAACGTGATGCCCCCAGCTTTATTTTTGTTTTTCAACATTTCCTTAGTGATTGGGGGTCTCTTCTGATTCCATACAGATTTTTGGATTATTTGCTCCAGCTCTTTGAAGAATACCAGTGGAATTTTGATCAGAATGTCATTAAAAGTATACATTGCTCTAGGCAGTAGAGACATTTTAACAATGTTTATTCTTCCGATCCAAGAGCATGGAATGGTCTTCCATCTTTTTGTGTCTTCTTCAATTTCTTTCATGAGTGTTCTGTAGATGTTAGAGTACAGATCGTTTTCCTCTTTTGTTAGGTTTATTCCCAGGTACCTTTTTTTTAAGATTTTATTTATTATTTATTTGATAGAGAGAGGTCACAAGTAGGCAGAGAGGCAGGCAGAGAGAGAGGAGGAAGCAGGCTCCCCATTGAGCAGAAAGCCTGATGCGGGACTCGATCCCAGGACCCTGAGATCATGACCCGAGCCGAAGGCGGTGGCTTAACCCACTGAGCCACCCAGGTGCCCCTATTCCCAGGTATCTTATGGTTCTTGGTGCTATAGTAAATGGAATAGATTCTCTAATTTCCCTTTCCATATTTTCATTGTTAGTATGTAAGAAAGCCACTGATTTCTGTATATTGACTTTTTATTTCCAAAATTAGTTCCAACATTGAATCGGATGAACACTGGGTGTTATATGCACCTGATAAATTATTGAAAAATTACATGAGAAACTGGTGATGTACTATGTGTTGGCTATTTGAATTTCAATTAAAAAATTGCGGACATCAGTAACAAGAAGAAAGTATTTGGAGATTTCATTTGACTCACATAGTAATGAACTGTCTTAGTTTTATGAAATAAACTACATTGGCAACTGAGGCCATTTTTATAATTTTATTGTAGTGGAAATTCTGAAATCACTGACTTTCATTCTTTATCTGCCATTCTGTTATTAGCTAGATGCTCTTCTCTAGACTTTAACCTATTAGTTTGTTTTGAAGCTAGTCATGGGACTTTGTGATCCTCATTGGGATTCCTTGACAGCTTAACACCCATAGTATCCCTGGCACAGAATAGTAAGGCAAAAATTGCTCATGAATAACACTCTTCAAGTATAATCTACTGACAGACAAATTTGCATAAATCGATTGGCTTAATATCGGCTTAGTATCAGAGAAGATCCAAAATATGATGAAGAAAATGTTTCTATCACACCACATTTTATCAGCAATAATGTGTTTTTGATGATGAACCTCTCTTCACTGAAGTGGGATATTTGGTGTCCATGTTTAAAGAGTTTTATTCATTGGAGTGAAGAATTTAGTTTCATATTTTGTATTTAATTGGATAATTTTGCTGTTTCTGTTTGAAAATTTCAAGCCTTACTTTCAAATATTACTCCCTCCATCATCCAAAACTTACTATCTCCTCTAAAAATGTTGTCATAAACATTCTAGTGTGAGTAAGTGAACAATTGATGTGTTCACTGCCATTAATGTCTTTATTTTTTATGCTCTAGACTCTCTTCAATCCTGTTGTCATAGGATGACTCAGATAAGGACTGGAATTCCTGTCCAGTAAGGCTCAAGGAATGGAAACTTCTGACTGAGGGTCCCAAAAATTATTTCTGTGAAAACATAGAGGTCTTTCCAACCTCTACCGGTTACCTCGAAGGGAATCTCAACAATAGTAACATTTTAGTAGAGTTATCTAAAATAAATGTGAATAATCAGGCCATTATGAATACTCCTTTCAAATGTCAGGACAAATGTCAAAAATAAGGAGCAGTATATTATTCTTAATATTCTCAGTATGTGTACACTGATTATTGTATCAGTCAGCTATTGCTGCATGACAAGTCATGCCAAACATAAAAGATATAAGATAATGCTTCTTTTAAAAGTGCATGGGGTCTATAATGGGAAAGTCTTCTGGTCTCTGCTGGTGTCCTTATGAAGCTCTGGTCAGCTGTGGGTCAGGTGGAAGTGCTCCTCTAATCTTGGCTGTGTTCTCATATTTAGGGTCTTGTTGATGGTAGGCTGGTCTAGGTTGGCCATTGTTAGAGCATCTGGGCTCTGCTCCACATGTTTTCTCCTCCTACAGGGACGCCTGGGTGGCTCAGTTGGTTAAGCAGCTGCCTTCGGCTCAGGTCATGATCCCAGCGTCCTGAGATCGAGTCCCACATTGGGCTACTTGCTCCGCAGGGAGCCTGCTTCTCCCTCTGACTCTGCCTTCCACACTGTCTGCCTGTGCTCGCTCTCACTCTCTCTCTCTCTTACAAATAAATAAATAAAATCTTAAAAAAAAAAAGTCAATATCCCCAGATTTATATGGAACTTGTCCCCCATTGAGACTCCCCATGCCAGCTCTGAATGAGAATAAGCATCCCACACTTGACCTTTTCCCCAAGTACTCATGTATTCTATACTTGTAATGAGAATTCTGTCACACATTTGAGAAATAAACTTGAGTACTGAAAAACCTCCAGGCAAAGAGTATAGGTGTCAAAAAACGAGTGTCTGCACAGTTCACTAATGGAGAAGATAAGCAGATAAAAGTTCAGATAGAGCATCAGAAGATGACAGGTGCTCTGAAAAAAAAAAAACCTGGTAAAAAGGAGAGTGGATGCCTGTGTCATTTTTTACTACTTGCTCTACTACTTTTTACTACTACTTGTAGACCAGTACACAATTATACAGAGGCCTCAAGGAGGGGATACTAGGGCACACAAGGTTATCCAGGAAAGTGTGTGCCCATCAGAGGGAACAACCAGTGCAAAGTCACTGAGAAAGACTTGGGCTTTTTTTAATTACTTTTTTAAATTTGAGTGTGGCCCTGGTAGACTGAGAGTGCACTGGGGCATGTTATACATACACCCATGCTTTATCCCCAGACATAGTTTAAATGGGAACAGTAGGCATAAATACATACTGCATGAAGGAATGAGACAATCTACTCATAGAAGTTGCCAGTGATAAGAAATAATAGAATCAGGGAGTTATTAGCACAGGAACAGAGGATGTAAGAAAATATGTAGGAATACTTTCCATATTCTGAGGATTGGACCATTTCTCGGGTCAGACTGTGATTTCTAAGAATAAAATAGAAAAGAATGAATAAGCCACAATATAAAATATCAGAGTGAATTGTATATAATCAGGGTGCATACCAACTCATTTTGTGCTTTTCCTCCTTGAGCTGTATGTGTACATCAGTGTCTATGTGCAAATGTCTATTTCTGTGTTTTTCTGTGCACACATGCTAGGTCACAGATAAAAGGAATGTTTTCCTCTAGGATATAGTCCAAACTTTCATATCCATGGCACTAAATGCAAAAGTGATTTTTTAAATAATATTTACTTTTTTATTTTATAATGTTATTTTAGTCACCACACAGTACATAATTCGTTTTTGAGGTACTGTTCCATGATTCATTGTTTGCATCTAACACCCAATGCTCCACATAATACAGGCCCTCCTTAACACCCATTACCAGGCTAAGGCCCACACCCCCTCTGAAAACCTCAGTTTTTTTCCTGGAGAGCATAATCTTTCATGGTTTGTCTCCCCCTCTGACTTCCCCCCCCTTGATGTTTCCCTTCCTTCTCCTAATGACCTCCATGCTATACATTATATTCCTTATATAGGTGAAAGCATATGGTAACCATATTTCTCTGTTTGACATTTCACTTAGTATAATCACCTCCAGTTCCATCCATGTCGATGCACATGGTGGGTATTCATCCTTTCTGATGGCTGAGTAATATTCCATTGTATGTTTAGACCACATTTTCTTTATCCATTCTTCTGTGCAAGGGCATCTCAGCCCTTTCCAGATTTTGCTTATTGTAGACATTCCTGCTATGAATATTGGTGTGCATATGGCCCTTCTTTTCACTACATCTGTATCTTTGGGAAAAATACACAGTAATGAAATTACCAGGTCATAAGGTAGCTCTATTTTTAACTTTTGGGGGAATATCCATACGGTTTCTCAAAGTGGCTGTAAAACCTTGCAATTCCACAAACAGTGTAAGAGGGTTTTCCTTTCTCCACAACCTTCCCAACATTTGTTATTTCTTGCCTTGTCAATTCCTGTCATTCTAACTGGTGTAAGTAGTATCTCGATGTGGTATTTTTTAAAGTTTGGGGGATTTATTTAATTTATTTTTTATTTTCAGCAAAACAGTATTCATTATTATTGCACCACAAGCAGTGCTCCATGCAATCCGTGCCCTCTATAATACCCACCACCTGGTACCCCAACCTGCCACCCCCCACCCCTTCAAAACCCTCAGAATTGTTTTTCAGAGTCCATAGTCTCTCACGGTTCACCTCTCCTTCCAATGACCCCGAACTCACTTCTCCTATCTCCCCATGTCCTCCATGATATTTGTTATGCTCCACAAATAAGTGAAACCATATGATAATTGACTCTCTCTGCTTGACTTATTTCACTCAGCATAATCTCTTCCAGTCCCATCCATGTTGCTACAAAAGTTGGGTATTCGTCCTTTCTGATGGAGGCGTAATACTCCATAATGTATATGGACCACATCTTCCTTATCCTTTCGTCCATTGAAGGGCATCTTGGTTCTTTCCACAGTTTGGAGACCATGGCCATTGCTGCTATAAACATTGGGGTACAGATGGCACTTCTTTTCACTCCATCTGTATCTTTGGGGTAAATACCCAGGAGTACAATGGCAGGGTCATAGGGAAGTTCTATTTTTAATTTCTTGAGAAATCTCCACAATGTTCTCCAAAGAGGTTGCACCAACTTGCATTCCCACCAACAGTGGAAGAGGGTTCCCCTTTCTCCACATCCTCTCCAACTCATGTTGTTTCCTGTTTTGTTAATTTTGGCCATTCTAACTGGTGTAAGGTGATATCTTAATGTGGTTTTAATTTGAATCTCCCTGAAGGCTAATGATGATGAACACTTTTTCATGTGCCTGATAGCCATTTGTATGTCTTCATTGGAGAAGTGTCTGTTCATATCTTCTTCCCATTTTTTGATATGTTTGCCTGTTTCATGTGTGTTGATTTTGAGTAGTTCATTTTAGATCCTGGATATCAACCTTTTGTCTCTACTGTCATTTGCAAATATCATCTCCCATTCCGTGAGTTGCCTCTTTATTTTTTTGACTGTTTCCTTTGCTGTGCAAAAGTTTTTGATTTTGATGAAGTCCCAAAGTTTATTTTCACTTTTGTTTCCTTTGCCTTTGGAGACATATCTTGAAAGAAGTTGTTGTGGCTGATATCGAAGAGATTGCTGCCTATGTTCTCCTCTAGGAATCCGATGGATTCCTGTCTCACATTGAGGTCTTTATCCATTTTGAATTTATCTTTGTGTATGGTGTAAGAGAATGGTCGAAGAGAGAAGAAACACATGGTTCTCTCAATTGATGCAGAAAAAGCATTTGACAAAATCCAGCATCTGTTCCTGATTAAAATGCTTCAAAGTATAGGGATAGAGGCAACATTCCTGAACCTCATCAAATCTATCTATGAAAGACCCACAGCAAATATCATCCTCAATGGGAAAAAGCTTGCAGCCTTCCCGTTGAGATCAGGAACAAGACAAGGATGCCCACTTTCACCACTCTTGTTCAACATAGTATTAGAAGTCCTAGCAAAGGCAAGCAGGCAACAAAGAGAAGTAAAAGCTATCTAAATTGGTAATGAAGAAGTCAAACTCTCTCTCTTCGCAGATGACATGATTCTTTATATGAAAAGCCCAAAAGACTCCACCCCCAAACTACTAGAAATCATACAGCAATTCAGCAACGTGGCAGGATACAAAGTCAATGTGCAGAAATCAGTGGCTTTCTTATACACTAACAATGAAAATACAGAAAGGGAAATTAGAGAATCGGTTCCATTTACTATAGCACCAAGAAGCATAAGATACCTGGGAATAAACCTAACCAAATAGGTAAAGGATCTGTACTCAAGGTACTACAGAACACTCATGAAAGGAATTGAAGAAGACACAAAAAGATGGAAGGCCATTCCATGCTCTTGGATCAGAAGAATAAACATTGTTAAAATGACTATACTGCTTAGAGTAATAGATACTTTCAATGCCATTCCGATCAAAATTCCACCAGTATTCTTCAAAGAGCTGGAGCAAATAATCCAAAAATTTGTATGGAATCAGAAGAGACCCTGAATCTCTAGGGAAATGTTGAAAAACAAAAATAAAGCTGGGGGAATCACGTTACCTGGTTTCAAGCTTTATTACAAAGCTGTGATCACCAAGACGGCATGGCACTGGCCTAAACACAGACACATAGACCAGTGGAACAGAATAGAGAGCCCAGATATGGACCCTCAACTCTATGTTCAATTAATCTTCGACAAAACTGGAAAAAAATATACAGTGGAAAAAAGACAGTCTCTTCAATAAATGCTGCTGGGAAAACTGGACAGCTATATGTAGAAGAATGGATTTTTCAATTTTTCTGAGGGAGGCTTGGATGGTTATGTATTTCCCACTTAGGACCGCCTTTGCTGTATCCCATAGGTTTTGGATCTAAGTGTCTTCATTGTCATTGGTTTCCATTAATTGTTTACATTGTTCTTTGATCTCGTGGTTGATCCAAGCATTCTTAAGCAAGGTGGTCTTTAGCTTCCAGGTGTTTGAGTTCCTTCTGAACTTTTCCTTGTGATTGAGTTCCAGTTTCAAAGCACTGTGATCTGAGAATGTGAAGGAAATAATCTCAGTCTTTGGTATCGGTTGAGTCCTGATTTGTGACCCAGTATGTGGTCTATTCTGGAGAAGGTTCCATGTGCACTTGAGAATAATGAGTATTCTGTTGTTTTAGGGTGGAATGTTCTGTATATATCTATGAGATCCATCTGCTCCAATATGTCATTCAATGTTCTTGTTTCTTTATTGATTTTCTGCTTCGATGATCTGTCTATTTCTGAGAGAGGCGTGTTAAGATCTCCAATGATGAGTGTATTCATATCAATATGACTCTTTATCTTGATTAACAGTTTTCTTATGTAATTGTGTGCTCCCATATTGGGGGCATAGATATTTACAATTGTTAGTTCATCTTGGTGGATACTTCCTTTAAGAATGATGTTGTGTAGGGATGAGATGGCAGGGTAGTAGGAGGAGGCGCCTTTTCAGCCGGTACCCCAAAATGAGCTGATTACCTACCAAAGAACTCCGATCCCCCATGAAATCAGCCTGAGATCAGAATTATACATATCTGGATCTCTACAGGGGCAGAAGACGCCAGTGGGCAGGTAAAGCAGAGTGGGATCGGCGGACTGACATCGGAAGATAAATAAAAGGGGGAGGGAGCCACCAGAGGCGACCGGTGGAAAGTAATACACCAATATGAGCGAGAGTGCCCTGCGTCTGGGGACCAGCATTAACTTGGAGACTGGTTGAAAGCACTCCAAAAGAGCAAAGGATCTCCGGGGGGGGGGGGGGGGGGGGGGAATTGTGGGAATGGGGGCAGCTATGGACAGGGGCTTAAGTCCCTGGTCCCAGGACAGCCTCCCCGGCGCTGAGGCAGAGAGAGTGTGGCGGAGAAACCAGCTCTTGGTCCCTAAGCCGCCAGCGCCCCCAAGAATGCGTGGGTTCTAGCTCCTGTGAGGGGATGGGAGCCAGGCCAGTCGGCAGAATGCGCGAGCCCTACCACAAAGCTTGAGATACGCGCGCACATCCCTCATGCTCCCCTGAGTTACAAAGGGTGCTCTTTGACCTGCACCATTGTTTCAAAGCCTAAGCCGCACACCCCAAACTCTCCCGTGACAGAGGTGCACAAAAACCCAGCCTGGTGTTTTCAGACCTGCACTCTGTTCTCAGTGCCTGAGACGTGTGCTTGACCCATAGCCGCCTCTGAAAGAGGTGCGCGCAAGCTGGGCACTCCCAGCCCAGGCCAATGGCAAAATCTCAGTGTGCGAATGCTGCTTGGAAACTCTCTGGTGGTCAGGAGCACCCAGACAGCCACCACTGCCTTGGCTTTGGGTACAGGCAAAAGATCCTTCACCCACAGGGTCTGCAACTTGGAACCTGCTCTGCCAGGAGCCAAGGGGGAACTTATTTAGGCTCTGCACCCAGACTGAGGCTTCTCTCTGAGAGGGAGATCACAGTGCTGTTTGTTTTCCTCTAAAACTACAAAAACCATCAAAGGCGGTCAAGGTGAGAGAAAAAAAAGTGAACAAACATAAAGACCACCAGAGAACAAAAGCCTGAAAAAAAAAAAAATAGTTTCCTCAGAGCCACCCCCTTGAGGGGGGCAGGACGACTTAACTCAGGAAACATCATTGAATGACAACCCAAGTGGCAGGCCCCTCCCCCAGAAAACAAACCAAGAAAGAAAATTAAAAAAAAAAAAAAAAAAAAAAAAAAACAGGAAAAAAAAGGACTACAAGAGAACAACCACTACTTCATAGGAAAACTTGTATTGTTCACTCGTTCCCACTATTCCAGTTCATTTTTTTTTTTTTACACATAGGTAATTTTTTTAACCTATTTACCATCACAGCGAGCTGTACAGGACATCAAATTCCATAATACCTTTCTAACCTAAACTTTTGGATAAATACACCTATGTTTTTCTATTGCATTTTTATTTTTTGAATTCCTTTTTTTAAATTTTAGTTTAGTTTAGTCTAGTTTATTCCTTTTTATTTTTATCCTCTAATATTCATATAGAGTTAAACTTCAAAGTAATCCCCTTTCCCCAATCAATACTACCCCTATAGGTAAACCAATTTTTAATCCCCTTTACCTTAGGAAAGTTGAGTCCTTTAATAAAGATATCAAGATACATCCAAGAAGAATCAAAACAACCCTCCATGCACATAATAAGTATTTATAAGAACGCTCCCACCTTCTTCCACCAGTGTTTCTGCGTTTTTTTGTGTTTGCCCTGATAGCATATAAATTTTACACTTGGGGTTCTTTTTGATGAGGTTCTTTCTTTATTTGCATATATATTGTTTTTCTCTTGTCATATACTTGTATCAGTCTTTTTATCTCTTTTTGTTTGTCTACTTCATAAATCTTACCTTGGGGCCCATCAGGGCTGAACCTTCTTTTTCATCTTCCCTTTCTTTCCTCTCTCTCTATCTCTCGTTATTCTTCTTTTCTTTTTTCTTTTTCTTTTTCTTTTTCTTTTCTTTTGTCTCTCATTTGGGTGGGAAATCCTGATTGCTCAGAAGTGTTCCAGGGTGCACCTTGACTGCACCACAGTTGATACATCCAGCTACATCTGTTCAGTCATCTCCCACCAAAATGACTAGGAGGAGGAATGCCCAACAGAAGAAAAGTACAGAGGATGGACCTTCTGCAACAGAGCTAATGGCTATCAACATAGACAATATGTCGGAAAGAGAATTCAGGCTAACAATTATCCAGGCAATAGCTAGGTTGGAGAAAGCCATGGATGACCAAATGGAATTGATTAGGGCCAAACTGAAAGCGACCAGACAGGATGTTCACAATGTTAGGGCAGAGCTTAAAGCTACCAGGGAGGAGGTTCACAATGCTCACAATGAGTTCCAATATAATCTAAACTGTCTCAAAGCTAGGGTAACTGAGACAGAAGATAGAATTAGTGATCTGGAAGACAAACAGATAGAGAGAAAGGATCAGGAGGAAATCTGGAACAAACAGCTTAGAAACCATGAAAACAGAATCAGGGAAATAAATGATGCCATAAAGCGTTCCAACGTCAGAATTATTGGAATCGCTGAAGGGGAGGAGAAAGAAAGAAGTCTAGAAGATATAGTGGAACAAGTCCTTCATGAAAATTTTCTGAATATAGTTAATGGAACCAGCGTTCAAGTACTAGAGGCTGAACGGTCTCCACCCAAGATTATACATTCCAAAAAACACCACAACACCTGATAGTCAACTTGAGGAATTATAATTATAGGTATAATCTCTTGAAAGCCGCCAGGGAAAAGAGGCTCCTTACTAACAGTAGAAGGCCATCAGAATAACGTCAGACCTCTCCACAGAGACCTGGCAAGCCAGAAGAGGCTGGCAAGACATATTCAGGGCACTAAATGAAAAGAACACACAGCCAAGAATACTTTATCCAGCAAGACTGACATTCAAAATGGATGGAGAGATAAAGAGTTTCCAAGACCGGCAAGGTTTAAAAGACTATGCAAACACCAAGCCGACACTGCAGAAAATATTAAGGGGGGTTCTATAAAAGAGGGAAAAGCACAAGAATAACATTGAACAGAAATATAGAGACAGTCTACAGAAAGAAAGACTTCAAAGGTAACTCGATGTCAATAAAAACGTTTCTATGAATAATCACTCTCAATGTGAATGGCCTAAATGCACACATAAAATGGCACAGGGTTGCAGATTGGATAAAACGACAGGACCCATCCATATGTTGTCTACAAGAGACCCATTTTGAACCTAAAGATACACCCAGACTGAAAAGGAATGGAGAAGCATCTTTCATGCCAATGGGGCTAAAAAGAAGGCTGGGGTAGCGATTCTCATATCAGATAAATTAGAATTCAAACTAAAGACTGTGGTCAGAGATACAGAAAGACACTACATAATCCTTAAAGGGACTATCCACCAAGATGGTCTAACAATTGTAAATATCTATGCTCCCAGTATGGGAGCAGCCAATTACTTAAGAAAACTGTTAATCAAGATAAAGAGTCATATTGATATGAATACACTCATCATTGGAGATCTTAACACGCCTCTCTCAGAAATAGACAGATCATCGAAGCAGAAAATCAATAAAGAAACAAGAACATTGAATGACACATTGGACCAGATGGACGTCATAGATATATATAGAACATTCCACCCTAAAACAACAGAATACTCATTATTCTCAAGTGCACATGCAACCTTCTCCAGAATAGACCACATACTGGGTCACAAATCAGGACTCAACCGATACCAAAAGACTGAGATTATTTCCTTCACATTCTCAGATCACAATGCTTTGAAACTGGAGCTCAATCACAAGGAAAAGTTCAGAAGGAACTCAAACACCTGGAAGCTAAAGACCACCTTGCTTAAGAACGCTTGGACCAACCAGGAGATCAAAGAAGAACTGAAACAATTCATGGAAACCAGTGAGAATGAAGACACTTCAGTCCAAAACCTATGGGATGCAGTAAATGCGGTCCTAAGGGGGAAATACATAACCATCCAAGCCTCCCTCAAAAAAAAAAATAAAAAATCCAGAATACTCCAGCTGTCTCTACACCTTAAAGAACTGGAGAATCAACAACAAATCAAACCAACTCCACACATAAGAAGGGAAATAATCAAGATTAGAGCTGAGATCGATGAGGTAGAAACCAGAGATACAGTAGAACGTCTCAATGAAACTAGAAAGCTGGTTTTTTGAAACAATCAATAAGATCAATAAACCATTGGCAACACTAATACATGAGAAAAGAGAGAAAGCTCAAATACGTAAAATTATGAATGAAAAGGGAGAGATCACAACTAACACCAAGGAAGTAGAAACAATCATCAGAAGTTATTATCAACAGTTATATGCCAATAAGCTTAGCAACCTAGATGAAATGGATACATTCCTAGAAAACTATAAACTCCAAAAACTGAACCAGGAAGAAATCAACAACCTGAAAAGACCGATATCTAATAATGAGATTGAAGCAATGATCAAAAACCCCAAAAAACAAGAGCCCAGGACTGACAGATTCCCTGGGGAATTCTAAAAAACCTTCAAAGAAGAAATAACACCTATTCTCCTGAAGCTGTTTCAAAAAATTAAATCAGAAGGAAAACTTCCTGACTCTCTATGAGGCCAACATTACCCTGATCCCCAAACAAGGCAAAGACCCCACCAAAAAGGAGAATTTTAGACCACTATCACTGATGAATATGGATTCTAAGATTCTCAACAAGATCCTAGCCAACAGGATCCAACAGCAGATTAAAAAGATTATCCACCATGCTCAGGTGGGATTCATCCCTGGGTTACAAGGTTAGTTCAACATTTGCAAATCAATCAATGTGATACAACAAATTAATATGAGAAGAACCACATGGTTCTCTCAATTGATGCAAAAAAAGCATTTGACAAAATCCAGCATCCGTTCCTGATTAAAACGCTTCAAAGTATAGGGATAGAGGGAAGATTCATGAACTCATCAAATCTATCTATGAAAGACTCACAGCAAATATCATCCTCAATGGGAAAAAGCTTGCAGCCTTCCCGCTGAGATCAGGAACAAGACAAGGATGCCCACTTTCACCACTCTTGTTCAACATAGTATTAGAAATCCTAGCAAAGGCAGTCAGACAACAAAGAGAAATAAAAGCTATCCAAATTGGTAATGAAGTCAAACTCTCTCTCTTCGCAGATGACATGATTATTTATATGGAAAACCCAAAAGACTCCACCCCCAAACTACTAGAAATCATACAGCAATTCAGCAACGTGGCAGGATACAAAGTCAATGTGCAGAAATCAGTGGCTTTCTTATACACTAACAATGAAAATACAGAAAGGGAAATTAGAGAATCAATTCCATTTACTATAGCACCAAGAATAAGATACCTGGGAATAAACCTAACCAAAGAGGTAAAGGATCTGTACTCGAGGACCTACAGAACACTCATGAAAGAAATTGAAGAAGACACAAAAAGATGGAAGACCATTCCATGCTCTTGGATCAGAAGAATAAACATTGTTAAAATGTCTATACTGCCTAGAGTAATCTATACTTTTAATGCCATTCCAATCAAAATTCCACCAGTATTCTTCAAAGAGCTGGAGCAAATAATCCTAAAATTTGTATGGAATCAGAAGAGACCCAGAATCACTAAGGAAATGTTGAAAAACAAAATTAAAGCTGGGGGCATCACGTTACCTGATTTCAAGCTTTATTACAAAGCTGTGATTACCAAGACAGCATGGTACTGGCATCAAAACAGACACCTAGACCAGTGGAACAGAGTAGAAAGCCCAGATATGGACCCTCAACTCTATGGTCAATTAATCTTCGACACAACAGGAAAAAATATACAGTGGAAAAAAGACAGTCTCTTCAATAAATGGTGCTGGGAAAACTGGACAGCTATATGTAGAAGAATGAAACTCTGCCATTCTCTTACATTGTACACAAAGATAAACTCAAAATGGATAAAAGACCTCAATGTGAGACAGGAATCCATCAGAATCCTAGATGAGAACATAGGCAGTAGCATCTTCGATATCAGCCACAGCAACTTCTAAAGAAGATGGGATTGGGAGGGAGACAAACCATAAGTGACTCTTAATCTCACAAAACAAACTGAGGGTTGCTGGGGGGAGGGGATTTGGGAGAAGGGGGTGGGTATTATGGACATTGGGGAGGGTATGTGTTTTGGTGAGTGCTGTGAAGTGTGTAAACCTGGTGATTCACAGACCTGTACCCCTGGGGATAAAAATATATGTTTATAAAAAATAAAAAATTATATTAAAAAAAAAAAAAAAAAAAAAAAAAGATATGTCTCCAAAAGCGAAAATAAACTTTTGGGACTTCATCAAAATCAAAAGCTTCTGTACAGCAAAGGAAACAGTCAAAAAAATAAAGAGGCAAAACACTGAATGGGAGAAGATATTTGCAAATGATGGTAGAGACAAAAGGTTGATATCCAGGATCTATCATGAACTCCTCAAACTCAACACACACGAAACAGGCAAACATATCAAAAAATGGGAAGATATTAACAGACACTTCTCCAATCAAGACATAGAAATGGCTATCAGACACATGAAAAAATGTTCAACATCATTAGCCCTCAGGGAGATTCAAATTAAAACCACATTGAGATATCACCTTACACTAGTTAGAATGGCCAAAATTAACAAAACAGGAAAAAACATGTGTTGGAGGGGATGTGAAGAAAGTGGAACCCTCTTCCACTGTTGATGGGAATGCAAGTTGGTGCAGCCTCTTTGGAGACCAGTGTGGAGATTCTTCAAGAAATTAAAAATAGAGCTTCCCTATGACCCTGCCATTGCACTCCTGGGTATTTACCCCAAAGATATAGATGTCGTGAAAAGAAGGGCCATCTGTACCCCAATGTTTATAGCAGCAATGGCCATGGTCGCCAAACTATGGAAAGAACCAAGATGCCCTTCAACAGAAGAATGGATAAGGAAGATGTGGTCCATATACACTATGAAGTATTATGCCTCCATCAGAAAGGATGAATACCCAACTTTTGTAGCAACATGGACAGGACTGGAAGAGATTATGCTGAGTGAAATAAGTCAAGCAGAGTCAATTATCATATGGTTTCACTTATTTGTGAAGCATAACAAATATCATGGAGGACAAGGGGTGTTAGAGAGGAGAAGGGAGTTGGGGTAAATTGGAAGGGTAGATGAATCATAAGAGACTAT
Organism: Mustela nivalis; assembly: GCF_964662115.1. Taxonomy (NCBI): domain Eukaryota; kingdom Metazoa; phylum Chordata; class Mammalia; order Carnivora; family Mustelidae; genus Mustela; species Mustela nivalis. The sequence continues at coordinate 204,793,446 of NC_139020.1, read as the reverse complement.
GGACTCTGAAAAACAATCTGAGGGGTTTGAAGTGGCGGGGGTGTGGGAGGTCGGGGTACCAGGTGTTGGGCATTATAGAGGGCACAGATTGCATGGAGCAATGGGTGTGGTGAAAAAATCATGAATATTGTTTTTCTGAAAATAAATAAATTGAAAAAATTTTTTTAAAAAAGAATGATGTAGTGTCCTTCTGTATCTCTGACCACATTTTTTAGTTTCAAATCTAATTTGTCTGATATGAGAATCACTACCTCGGCCTTCTTTTGAGGCCCATTGGCATGAAGGATGCTTCTCCATCCCTTCACTTTCAGTCCGGGTGTATCTTTAGGTTAAAAATGGGTCTCCTGTAGACAACATATGGATGGTGCCTGTCATTTTATCCAGTCTGCAACCCTGTCCTGCTTTATGGGCACATTTAGGCCATTCACATTGAGGGTGATTATTGATAGATATGTTTTTATTGACATCGTGTTACCTTTGAAGTCTTTCTTTCTGTAGACTGTCTCTATATTTCTGTTCAGTGCTATTCTTGGGCTTTTTCCTCCTTTAAAAAAGCCCCCTTAATATTTCCTGCAGTATTGGCTTTGGTGGTTACATAGTCTTTTAAGCCTTGCCGGTCCTGGAAACTCTTTATCTCTCCATCCATTTTGAATGTCAGTCTTGCTGGATAAAGTATTCTTGGCTGCATGTTCTTTTCATTCAGTGCCCTGAATATATCTTGCCAGCCCTTTCTGGCTTGCCAGGTCTCTGTGGACAGGTCTGATATTATTCTGATGGGCTTTCCTCTGTAGGTAAGGAGCTTCTTTGTCCTAGCTGCTTTCAAAAGGTTCTGCTTACAATTATAATTCTTCATTCTTACTATTAGGTGTCTTGAGGACTTTTGAGAATCTGTAATCTTGGGGGGAAACCTGTCGGCCTCTAGTACATGAACGCTGGTTCCATTCATTATATTCAGAAAATTTTCATGAAGAACTTGTTCCACTATATCTTCTAGACTTCTTTCTTTCTCCTCCCCTTCAGGGATTCCAATAATTCTGACGTTGGAACGTTTCATGGCATCATTTATTTCCCTGATTCTGTTTTCGTGGCTTCTAAGCTGTTTGTTCTTGGCTTCCTCCTGATCCTTTCTCTCTATCTGTTTGTCCTCCATATCACTCATTCTATCTTCTGTCTCAGTTACTCTAGCATTGAGAGAATTTAAATTAGATTGGAACTCATTGAGAGCATTGTGAAGCTCATCCCTGGTAGCTTTCAGCTCTTCCCTAACATTGAAAACATGATCTCTGGTCATTTTCAGTTCGGCCCTATTCATTTCCATTTGGTCACCCATGGGTTTCTCCAACCTAGCTATTGTTTGAATAATTTTTAGCCTGAATTCTCTTTCCGACATATTGTCTATGTTGATAGCCGTTAGCTCTGTTGCAGAAGGCCCATCCTCTGTATTTTTCTTCTGTTGGGCATTCCTCCTCCTAGTCATTTTGGTGAGAGATGGCTGAACAGGTGTAACTGGATGTATCGACAGTGGTGCAGTCAAGGTGCACCCTGGAATGCTTCTGATAAATCAAGTTTCCCCACCCAAATGAGAGAAAAAAGAAAGGAAAAGAAAAAAAGAGAGAGGGAGAGAGACAGTAAGGGAAGGTGAGATAAAAGAGAATGTTCAGCCCAAATGGACCCCAAGGTAAGATTTATGAAGTATACAAACAAACACAGACAAACAAAAAGACTGATAAAAGTATATTACAAGAGAAAAAAATCATATATATATATATATATATATATATATATATATATATATATTTGCTTATATGTATATGCAAATAAAAAAAGAACTTCATCAAAAAGAACCCCGAGTATAAGATTTATATACTATCAAGATAAACACAAAAGCACAGAAATACTGGTGGAAGAAAAAGATGGAAGAGTGGTTGTAAATTCTCAGTGTGGGTGATGAAGGTTGTTTTGATTCTTCCTGGATGTATCTTGATATCTTTGTTAAAGGACTCAACTTTCCTAAGATAAAGGGGTATAGGAATTGGTTTACCCTAGGGGTGGCATTAATTGGGGAAAGGGGATTACCTTGAAGTTTAACTCTATATGAATATTAGAAAATAAAAATTTTTTAAAAAGTAATAAACTAGACTAAACTAAACTAAAATATAAAAAAAGAAATTTAAAAAATAGAAATGCAATTGAAAACACAGGTGTATGTATCAAAAAGTTCAGGTTAGAAGGTTATTATGGAATTTGATGTACTGGACATCTCACTGTGACGGTAAATAGGTTAAAAAATTACCTATATAATAATAAAAAATTATCTATATTTTAAAAATGGGCCAGAATAGTGGGATCGAATTAATAATAATAATTGTCCTATGAAGTAGTGGTGGTTGTTCTCTTGTCGTCCTTTTTTTTTTTTTTTTTTTTTTCCTGGTTGGTTTTCTGGGGGAGGGGCCTGCCACGTGTGTTTTCAGTCAATGATGTTTTTTGAGTTAAGTCCTCATGCCCCCCTCAAAGGGGTGGGCTCTGAGGAAACTGTTTTTTCAGGCTTTTGTTCTCTGGAGGTTTTATATTTGATCACTTTGTTTTTCTCTCTCGCCTTTACCGCTTTTGATGGTTTTTGTAAGTTTAGAGGAAAGCAAACTGCACCCTGACCTCCCTCTCAGAGAGAAGCCTCGGTCTGGCTTCAGAGCCCAAACAAATCCCCCCTTTGCCGCTGGTACATTAGGTTCCCAGTCGCGGTCCCTGGGGACTCAGGATTTTTTGCTTGTACTGAAAACCATGGCAGCGGCGGCTGTCTCGGCAGCTCCAGACTGCCAGCGAAGTTCCAAGCAGCGATCACACACAGAGATTTCCCCACTGGCCCAGGCTGGGAGTGCCTGGTTTTTCCAGTCTGAGAGCACCTGGCTGGCGCCTGTGTGCACCTCTCTCAGGGGAGGGCGCGGGGCACGACTCGGACTCTGATGGCACAGTAGGGCACTCTTGTGGGGACTGCAAAAAGGTTGTGCTTCTGTTGGCTGGCGAGGCTCCCAGCCCCTCATGGGAGCCGCCGTGCACTCTCAGGCGCACTGGTGGTTCAGGGACCAAGACCTGGTTTCTCTGCTGCACTCTGTCTGGCTCTGCACCAGGGGTGGCTGTCCTGGGTCTGGGGACTTAAACCCCTGACCCTAACACCCTGATTCCTGCAATTTCTTCCCGGTGTTCTTTGCTCTTTTTGAGTGCTTTCTACCAGACTTTCGAGTTAATGCTGGTCCCCAGGCACAGGGCACTCCCGTATTGGGATATTATTTTCCTATGGGTCGCCTCTGGGGCTCCCTCCCCCTTTTGTGTATCTTCCGATATCATTCCGACTTTCCCACTCCGCTTTACCTGCCCACTGGCGTCTTTTGCTCCCGTAGAGATCAGACGTGTATAATTCTGATCTCAGGCTGATTTCGTGGGTGATCGGAGTTCTTTGGAAGGTAATCAGTGCACTTTAGGGTACAGGTTGAAAGGGCCCCTCCTCCTACTTCCCCGCCATCTTGTCTCCCCCTTTTTAAAGTTTTTAATTATTTATTTATTTGACAGAGAGAGAGACACAGTGAGAGAAGGATCGCAAGCAGGGGCAGTGGGAAAGGGAGAAGCAGACTTTCCACTAAGCAGGGAGCCCTATGCGGGGCTTTATCCCAGGACCCTGGGGTCGTGACCTGAGCTGAAGGTAGACTTAATGACTGAGCAACTCAGGTGCCCCTCTCAATGTGGTTTTGATTTTAATTTCCCTGATGGCTAATGATAATGAATATTTTTTCAAGTGTCTGTTAGCCATTTGTATGTCTTCTTTAGAGAAGTGTCTGTTCATGTCTTCTGCCCATTTTTTGACGTGATTATTTGGTTTTTGGGGTGTTGAGTTTGAGAAATTCTTTAGAGATCTTGACTATCAGCCTTTTTTCTGTACTGTCATTTGCGAATACCTTCTCCCATTCCATAGGTGGTCTCTGTTTTGTTGACTGTTTTCTTTGCTGTGCAGAAGCTTTTGATCTTGATGAAGTCCCAAAAGTTCATTTTCACTTTTTTTTTTCCTTGTCTTTGGAGATGTGTCTTGAAAGAAGTTACTGTTGTCAAAGTAAAAGAGGTTACTGCCTATGTTCTCCTCTAGGATTTGGATAGATTCTTGTCTCACATTGAGATCTTTCATCCATTTTTAGTCTATCTTTGTGCTTGCTGTAAGTGCATGGTCAAATTTCATTCTTCTGTATTTAGCTATCCAATTTTCCCATCACAATCAAACAAAGAGATTTTTTTTCCACTGGATATTCTTTCCTGCTTTGTCAAAGATTAGTTGACCATAGAGTTGAGAGTCTATATCTGTGTTCTCTATTCTGTTCATTGGTCTACGCATCTGTTTTCGTGCCAGTACCATACTGTCATGATGACCACAGCTTTGTATTAAAGCTTGAAGTCAGGCAACGAGATGTCCGAGCTTTTTTTTCTTTTTGAACATTTCCTTGGCAATTCAGGGTCTTTTCTGGTTCTATACAAATTATAGCATTGTTTGTTCCACCACTTTGAATAATACCAATGATATTTTGATCAAGATGGCATTGAAATTATAGATTGCTCTAGGAAACATAAACATTTTTTATTTATTTTTTATTTTCAGCATAACAGTATTCATTATTTTTGCACCACACCCAGTGCTCCATGCAATCCGTGCCCTCTATAATACCCACCACCACAATGTTTCTTCTTCCGATTCATAAGCTTGGAATGTTTTTCCAACTTTTTGTGTCTTCTTCGATTTCTTTCATGAGTGTTCCATAGTTCCTCGAGTATAGATCTTTTATCTCTTTGGTTAGTCTTATTCCAAGGTATCTTATGGTTTTGGGTGCTATTTTAAATGGGATCAATTCTCTAATTTCCCTTTCTACAGTTTCACTGTCAGTTTATAGGATTTCCCACATAAAGCATCAATTCATCTGTGAAGAAAGTTTGACTTCTTCTCTGCCAATTCCAATACCTTTTATTTCTTTTTGTTGTCTGATTGCTGAGGCTAGGACTTCTAGTACTATGCTGAACAATAGTAGCAAGAGTGGGCATTGTTTCTGTGTTCCTGATATTAAAGGAAAGGCTCTCACATTTCCCCATTGAGAATGATATTTGCTATTTTCTTTTCATAACTGGCTTTTATTAAATTGAGGCATGTTCCCTCTATCTCTATATTCTGAAGAGTTCAAATCAGGAAAGAATGTTGTATTTTTTTCAAATGCTTTTTCTACATCAGTTGAGAGGATCATATGGTTCTTGACTCTTCTTTTATTAAAGTAATCTATCACATTGATTGATTTGCAAATGTTGAACAACCCTTTTATCCCAGGTATAAATCCCACTTGGTTGTGATGGGTAATTCTTTTTATGTACTGTTGGATCCTATTAGCTAGGGTCATGTCTCAACTGATACCAAAAGATTGAGATTACTCCTTGCATATTCTCAGATCACAGTGCTTTGAAACTGGAACTCAATAACAAGAAAAAAGTAGAAGGAATTCAAACAGTTGGAAGATGAAGACCATCCTACTTAAGAATGTTTGGGTCAAAAAAAAAAAAAAAGAATGATTGGGTCAACCATAAAATCAAAGAAGAATTTAAACAATTCATGGAAACCAATGAGAACAAAAACACATCAGTCCAGAAACTATGGGATAATGCAAAGATGGTCCTAAGGGGGAAATACATAGCCATCCAAACCTCACTCAAAAATGTAAAAAATCCAGAATACACAGTCTATCTTTATACATTAAAGACTTCGAGAAAGAACAACAAATAAAGCTTAAGCCAAGCAAGAGAAGAGAAATAATTAAGATTAGAGCAGAGATCAATGAATTAGAAACCAGATATACAGTAGAGCAGATCAATGAAACTAGAAGCTGGTTCTTTAAAATAATTAATAAAATAGATAAACCACTGGCCAGACTTACCCAAAAGAAAAGAGAAAGGACCCAAATTAATAAAATCATGAATGAAAGGGGGAGATTATGAATAACACTAAAAAAATTAACAAACAATTTTAAGAACATATTAGAGCAATGATAAGCCAAAAAATTAGTCAATCTGGAAGAAATAGATGCATTCCTGAGAACTTATAAACTACTAAGCCTGAAACAGGAAATGGCAGGAAATATGAACAGACTTAAAAACCAGCAAGGAAATTGAAACAGTAATCAAAAATCTCAAAAAACCTTAAAAAAAAAAAAGAGTCCAGGGACAGTTGGCTTCCCAAGGGTATTCCACCAAACATTTAATGAAGAAATAGTACCTATTCTACTGAGACTCTTTCAAAATATAGAAATGGAAGGAAAGATTCCAAAATTGTGCTATGGAGCTAGCATTACCTTGATATACTAACCAAAGACCCTATCAAAAAGGAGAATTACAGACCAATACCCCCTGATGATTATGGATAGCAAGTTTCTCACCAAGATATTAGCCAACAGGATCCATTCATACAATAAAAGGATTATCCATCACAACCAGGTAGGATTTATTCCTGAGATGCAAATGCTGAACCATTGGCAAATCAATCAATGTGATAGAACACATTAATAAAAGAAAATGCAAGAGCCATATGATCCTTCCAACTGATACAGAAAACACTTAACAAAATACAACATTCTTAACTGATTAAAACTCTTCAAAGTATAGAAATAAAGGGAACACACCTCAATATCATAAAAGCCATCTATGAAAAGCTGACAGTGAGTATCATTCTCATTGGGGAAAAGCTGAGAGCTTTTCTTGTAAGATCAGGAAAATGACAGGGATATCCACTCTCACCATTTTTGTTCAATATGCTACTTGAAATCCTAACCTCAGCAATCAGACAGCAAGAAGAAATAAAAGGCATTCAAATTAGCAAAGAAGAAGTCAAACACTCGCTCTTCACAGATGACATGATACAGTATGTGGAAAACCCCTAAAACTCCACACCCAAAATACTAAACCTCATACAGCAATTCAACAATGTAGCAGGTTACAAAATCAATGCACAGATCAGTTGCATTTCTATACACCAATAATGTGTCTGAGAGAGAATTAAGGAAACACTACCATTTACTATTGTACCAAAAACCATAAGATATCTTGGAATAAACCTAACTAAAGAGGTAAAGGATCTGTACTCAAGGAATTACAGAAGACTCATTAAAGAAATTGAAGAAGACACAAAAATATGGAAGACCATTCCATGCTCTTGGATCGGAAGAATAAACATTGTTAAAATGTCTATACTGCCTAGAGCAATCTATACTTTTGATGCTATTCCGATCAAAATTCCACCAGTATTCTTCAAAGAGCTGGAGCAAACAATTCTAAAATTTGTATGGAATCAGAAGAGACCCAGAATCTCTAAGGAAATGTTGAAAAACAAAAATAGAGCTGGGGGCATCACGTTACCTGATTTCAAGCCTTATTACAAAGCTGTGATCACCAAGACAGCATGGTTCTGGCATCAAAACAGACACATAGACCAGTGGAACAGAGTAGAGAGCCCAGATATGGACCCTCAACTCTATGGTCAAATAATCTTCGACACAACAGGAAAAAATATACAGTGGAAAAAAGACAGTCTCTTCAATAAATGGTGCTGGGAAAACTGGACAGCTATATGTAGAAGAATGAAACTTGACCATTCTCTTACACCATACACAAAGATAAACTCAAAATGGATAAAAGACCTCAACAAGAGACATGAATCCATCAGAATCCTAGAGGAGAACATAGGCAGTAATCTCTTCGATATCAGCCACAGCAACTTCTTTCAAGATATGTCTCCAAAGGCAAAGGAAACAAAAGCGAAGATGAACTTTTGAGACTTCATCAAAATCAAAAGCTTCTGCACAGCAAAAGAAACAGTCAAGAAAACAAAGAGGCAACCCACGGAATGGGAGAAGATATTTGCAAATGACAGTACAGACAAAAGGTTGATACCCAGAACTATAAAGAACTCCTGAAACTCAACGCACACAAAACAGATAATCATATCAAAAAATGGGCAGAAGATATGAACAGACACTTCTCCAATAAAGACATACAAATGTCTATCAGACGTATGAAAAAATGTTCATCATCACTGTCATCAGGGAGGTTCAAATTAAAACCACATTGAGATATCACCTTACACCAGTTAGAATGGCCAAAATTAACAAAACAGGAAACAACATGAGTTGGAGAGGATGTGGAGAAAGGGGAACCCTCTTCCACTGTTGGTGGGAATGCAAGTTGGTGCAGCCTCTTTGGAGAACAGTGTGGAGATTCTTCAAGAAACTAAAAATAGAACTTCCCTATGACCCTGCAATTGCACTCCTGGGTGTTTACCCCAAAGATACAGATGGAGTGAAAAGAAGGGCCATCTGTACCCCAATGTTTATAGCAGCAATGGCCACGGTCGCCAAACTGTGGAAAGAACCAAGATGCCCTTCAACGGATGAATGGATAAGGAAGATGTGGTCCATATACACTATGGGGTATTATGCCTCCATCAGAAAGGACGAATACCCAACTTTTGTAGCAACATGAATGGGACTGGAAGACATTATGCTAAGTGAAATAAGTCAAGCAGAGAGAGTCAATTATCATATGGTTTGACCTATTTGTGGAGCATAAAAAATAGCATGGAGGACGTGGGGAGATAGAGGAGAAGGGAGTTGGGGGAAATTGGAAGAGGAGGTGAATCATGGGAGACTACGGACTCTGAAAAACAATCTGAGGGTTTTGAAGCGACGGGAGTTGGGAGGTTGGGGGAACCAGGAGGTGGGTATTGCAGAGGGCACAGATTGCATGGAGCACTGGGTGTAGTGCAAAAATAATGAATTCTGTTATGCTGAAAAAAATAATATAAGGAAAAAAAAGAAACAGAAAATGAAAATGGCTGGTTATAAAGTGATTGGAGGAACCCAGGTTATAACCTGTAAAAACTTAGAGAAGACAAGGAAGACTCAAGGAAAGAACTGCTTTAAAATGTGTACACCTGAGGAAGAAATAAAAATAATGGATGAAGGAAGCCAGGATTTCTCAGTCTTTATATTAGGTATCCAGCTACTCAGGAGAGTCCTGTAATGGTCCTGACACTGAGTGGCACCATCCTGATGAGTAGCCTGCTCAAGGCTCTCTTCATGTCCCTGTTCCTCAAGCTGTAGATGAAGGGGTTCATCATGGGGGTGACAATGGTATACATCACCGAGGCCACCAGACTCATCCTGGAGGAAGAAGTTGCTGCAGAACTGAGGTAGACACCAAGGCCCGTGCCATAGAACAAGGAGACCATGGAGAGGTGAGACCCACACGTGGAAAAGGCTTTGTTCTTCCCTGCAGCTGAGGAAATGCTGAGTATGGAGGAAATAATTTGATAGTAAGACAACAGTATTGCATGGAAAGGAATCACGGCCAGAAGGCCAGTTGCAGAATACACCACTATGTTATTGATGAGGGTGTCAGAACAGGCAAGCTTCAGGATTTCAGGAAGATCACAAAAAAAGTATGGAATTTCCATGTTTGTGCAGAAGGACAGCCTCAAAAGGGTCAAGGTCTCGAGCAGGGAGCCCATGACACTGATGCACCAAGACCCCAGGGCCAACAGCCCACAGAACTGGGGGTTCATGATGACTGAGTAGTGCAGGGGGTGACAGATGGCCACAAATCGGTCATAGGCCATCACAGTCAGGAGTAAATTGTCCAGGCATCCAAATACAATGAAAAAGAATATCTGGCTGAGGCATCCTTCATATGTTATGGTTTTTCTTTGAGTCTGGATGTTCAGCAGCATCTTGGGGATGGTGGTGGAGGTGAAACAGATGTCAGCAAATGACAGGTTGGAGAGGAAGAAGTACATGGGCATGTGGAGGTGGGAGTCTGAGCAGATGGCTAGGAAGATGAGCAGGTTCCCCATGAATGCGACCAAGTATATGGACAGGAACAGCCCAAAAAGCATGAACTGAATCTCTGACTTCACTGAAAACCCCAGGAGGAGAAATTCTGAAGCATGTGTTTGATTTCCTTGTTCCATGTGGATGAAATAACTAGCAGGAAAGGGAATAAAATCAACATCCAATGACCATCACAGTGAAAACACAGAAATGTGATTGTCTTTAATTTCAGGTGAATGGATTAATAAAGTACTACCCTGTTATAATTGGGGAATTTGAAATGCTTCCATCCTTCCCTCTGTTGCCACTACCTTCTGGAAATGTAGTCCTAGCTCCAAAGCAGTTATGTCCTTTATAGCCTGGCTACTTAGAGTGTGAATCATGGGCCAGCAGGAGCATCATTGCCCAGAGCTTTGAATGCAGAGTCCCAGGCCACATTCAGACTTGCTGCATTTGAACCCACATTGTGACAAGATCACAGTGGTTTCCCAAAGGAATTTCTCCTTTGTGACTGAGGAGAGCTGGTCTAGATCATGTGTGGTATTCAATCCTTCAACTTTTATCTCCTTACTTTTATTTCCCCCTACACCTTCCCTCAAACGTCCTTACTCCATATGTAGGCAAAAATAGGAGCCCAAATAAGAAATAACATGGAGGACATGGGGAGATGGAGAGGAGGAAGGAGTTGGGGGAAATTGGAAGGGGAGATGAACCATGAGAGACTATGGACTCTGAAAAACAATCTGAGGGTTTTGAAGGGGAGGGGTTTGGGAAGTTGAGTGAACCTGATGGCGGGTATTATGGAGGGCACGAATGGCATGGAGCACTGGGTGTGGTGCATAAACAATGAATTCTGGTACACTGAAAAGAAATTTTAAAAATAAAAAATTATAATAAAAATAGGACCTCAATGAATTAGAGGAGCTCAATAATTAGCTCAATAGAACCTTTTCTGCCATCCATCTGTGTGGAGTCAATAATTTTCATCCACTGGTCTTGACTGTTTCAAACACTGTTTATAAATCCTATATTTAGTTTTTAATGCAAATATCTGTAACTTTCACAATGATTTGCATTTGTTATGTAAGAAAATTATACTATTTTTCATAGTCATTTTGTGACACTGTTCTTTTTTTAAATTAATTTATTTATTTTCAGAAAAACATTATTCATTATTATTTCACCACACCCAGTGCTCCATGCAATCTGTGCCCTCTGTAATACCCACCACCTGGTACCCCAACCTCCCACCCCACCCCCGCCACTTCAAACCCCTCAGATTGTTTTTCAGAGTCCATAGTCTCTCATGGTTCACCTCCCCTTCCAATTTCCCCCAACTCCCTTCTCCTCTCTAACACCCCTTGTCCTCCATGCTATTTGTTATGCTTTACAAATATGTGAAACCATATGATAATTGACTCTCTCTGCTTGGCTTATTTCACTCAGCATAATCTCTTCCAGTCCCGTCCATATGTCACTTGAAAATCTTTATGCCTTCTTTCTTTTATCCTTGAGTGGAATTTTTTAAGTATCCTTTTTTAAAGTAATACAAGCACCACAGTTTAGGTTGATATTATACTTGGGCATTTTTTGTTTTCAAGGTAAAGATTTGGAGCTTGGGACACATACATATCTCACACCTACTTCAAAAACTGCTCTCTGGGTCCAGCTCATGTCACTTGATTTCAGGTGGTGAACTTGAGTCCCACGTCAGGCTGGGTCAGCCCCATGTCAGTGCAGAGTCTGCTTAAGATTCTCTATTCCTCTCATTCAAATAAATCAATAAATCTTAAGGAAAAAAAGAAAAGGCACCAATAAAATCGATTGTCAATGACAGAGGAAAAGATGGAGTAGGTAACTCCTATTCAAGAAAGCATTGAAAATCCTGTGGAAAACTGTCAGTATCAACATTATCAGGAATCTAAAAATAGTTGATGGTTTTCAACAAGGATGTGAACTTTTAGCTCCTCATTAAATTCCCTTAAAACATTTGTGAATCCAAAAGCATAGGGGTTCTTGTAGAGGAAGCATTTTCTTCTTCAGCTTTGGCCTACCCTCCGAAGAAAGACCAAAGAAATGATCCCAGAGTTCCTGAGCCAGGACTTCTCCATACTCAAAGGGAACGAGCTGCATATTGGTTCAAAGCCCATTGAAATCCCGGCACCTTCATTCAGAGATATGCTGACGCTCCTTGAGTGCACCCAACCTCACCTCAGACAATCCCAAGAGCATTTCCATGTCTCAGATGTTGATCCACTGAGGGAGGACCCCAAAAATAGAAATGATTACAAGGATGAGAGACAAAGAAAAATGACACACACCTAGGATCTGATAATAATATTTTCAGGTTACAAATTGCAGAGCATAGAGTTCTGTCCTGTCAATTCATATAAGATCAGTATATAAAAATTATAATAGCTCCAGGAAATATTAATTTGAATATCAGTAGGATCAAATGGTGACTTGTTATTTGGAGCCACGAAATTAGTGTTAATACAGCTAAACAAGGTGGTGCCATTAGCCTCTATTACCCAGAAATCTACTTTTGTAGATCATATGGAGTAGGTAATTTTAACTTTGATTAAGGTTTACTACTGATTTTTTCAGTATATTTTAATACTTGAACCATGATAATAGTTGTCCTGCCTTACCTCTCCCACAGTGTGACTACTAACCCATGTGTGATTCCTCTAGCCTACATTAAGAACCATGAAAGACTATGGACTCTGAAAAAACAACCTGAGGGTCTTGAAGGGGCCGGGGGTGGGAGGTTGGGGGAACAAGGTGGTGGGTGTTATGGAGGGCAAGTATTGCATGGAGCACTGAGTGTGGTGCAAAAACAATGAATACTGCTATGCTGAAAAGAAATTTTTAAAAAACCTTATAAATAAATCCATCAACACTGTTGACCAAAAAAAAAACAAACAAACAAAAAAAAAAAAAAAGAAAGAAACATTTCAAGTACTTTAAAATGTGTTTTGAATTCCTTAAAGGTAATTGACATTTCTCCTTCCCTCACACAATGTGACTTTCATGAGAATTGGGTAGATCACTGACGTTTTGCCTTAGTGTCAGGGAGGGCCATGCTTCTAACAAGCAATTGTATGTTTTCATGCTATGGATACCGTGACTCTTGTAATTGATTATTGAGCCAGAGATTGCCTACATAACATATCCATTCTCCTCTTCCCTGTTATCAGACACTGATTATATTTGGACATGGTCACACACCCAGATAAGATACTATATTTCTCAATTTCACCTCAAATCCTGGAGTTGGTGGAGAGTATGAGAATTTATTGAGTAGGAATAATTGAATGCTCTTTATAATTAATTCCCTTTTCTATCTCCTCTTTGCATAGAATTCATGCATGACGCTGGGACTCCCACAGCTGATGTATCCTGGAAAACCACACACTATGGAACTGGAAGCTGAGATGGAATGAACCTTGTCCCCTCACGTTCGCATAGAGACATCATTCACCTTCTTTGGCAATGGAGAGAAATTATCCCCAATTGAATATGGACACTTTTTCTTCTTAGTTTTTCTATCTACATGGCCAAATTTCCTCCTAATAGCATAAATTGAGTCCTTTTTCTTCACTGGAATTATCAGAGTTCTATCAGGTGCCTAATTTTCACAAAAATGTAACATTTCAGGATAGATATTTTGTTTACTTCTCTAATTATTCACCTGGTTTTATGTCTCATTTCCTTCAACCATAATGTTTATCTTGTCATAAAAATTTAAGGTATTTTTGATTGTCCTAAGCATTGTGTAGGTTCCTCAAAAGTCTTTTGGAATGTGTCATGAATGAGCAAATAAGTAAATAAATGATGTTTTTCAGCTGGTATGATGTCCTGGACACTAAATCCATCACATCTGCCCTCCCAAAAACATTCCCCGAGACCGCCTTATGTTCACTCTGTGCTGATGGGAGAAAGATCCATCATACATCTTATGGAAAGTGGCAATTCAAACTCACATCTACTTGACTCCAAGTCAAGGCTCCTCTTACTCTGCAGGGCTGCCTCAGGCAGTCAGTGCTTCACAAATAAGAGGAAAGGCTAATGTTGGGATAAAGCAGAACTCTAGAGATAAGCAGACATATGGGAGAGTCAGTTCCTGCTGCAGGAGGAGAGGGGCCCTACAATGATGTTCTTAGAAGAGAAGCAAGAAGAGCTGACTGAGAAGGAAGGAGGATCAAGAATCCTCTTCGGACACGAAATGTACAGGATTTAGAGTCAATCCCATTTCACTGTCTTAGCAACCTGTTTCCCTAGAAGACATGGTTAATAAAAGTTTTCCTTCTGTCCATGCCATTTTCCTGGAGTACTTACCAGAATACTCTGGATACCTCTAACGCCTTATTCAATGGATTTGTCTCTAATGGGCCTTCCTTCCAAAGACAGTTGTGATGAAAAGGACAAGAAATGGGGGTCAAGCACTGGTTCTTTGGAGTGGGTGGACAGCTCAGAGAAGCACGGTGAAGATGCTCTTAGTCTGTGACTGATGAGCAGCAGGTGAACTCTGCAGAGGGGAATTCAGAGACTGAATTCTCAGAGCTCCTTATTAAATAAATTCCTTTCATGTTGCTCAATTCTCTAAGCAATTCAGCTGTCCTGTAGATAAAGGATTATAAACAAAGACAAATTTTCTGCCACATCAGTCCCCATGTGTCCACCTTGAGATCCAAGTGTATATTTCCTTTCTACTAATTGGTATATCACCCCTGGAATGGACATCCCTCCAATGTATATAACCTCTCCTGCAGGCACATCAAAAAGACCATCCTGTGAGCATCTGAGCTTCTGTGAGTGACAGTCTCCAGTGACTGACTCAGAGATATTGCTATGTCACTCGAGCACCTCCATCCCAAGTAGGATTTTTCCTTGAACTTCACCTGAATTCTACTAAAAAATTTCAGACAATTTCTGAAGAAAATGTGTAAATCATTGCATTTGGTTGATGGTTAAATTCTTTGGCTACAGAGATAGACTTTTCTTCATACATGTTCCCAGATCTAGTTATGCAGGTTTTCATCTAGAGTGAATGTATTCACATTTTTTTCTATCAACCCAGATAGGATATTCAGAGCATTCTTGTCCAATGAGAAAAAATAGGTAATATGTTTTCTTCTTGTTGTTGTTTATTTGAGTATAGTTGACATATAATGATACATTAATTTCAGGTGTGCAACACAGTGATTTGACTATTTTATACACTATGCAATGTTCACAAGTGTAGCTACCTTCAGTTGTGAAACATCGGTACATCACTGTTACAATATCATTCACTGTTTCCCTTATGTTGTGCCTTTTATTCCCATGACTTATTCATTCCATAACTGGAAGCCTGTACCCTCTTCCCTTCACTCAATCAGCCCATGTCCACACACTCCTTTGCTCTAGAAATCATCAGTTTGCTGTCTGTATTTATAAGTCTGATTTTGCTTTTTGCTCACTCATTTTTTAGACTCCACTTATGAGTAGAATCATGATATTTGTCTTTCTCAGTCTGACTTATTTTGCTTAGCATAATATTTTCTAGGTCTATTCATATAGTCTCAAAATGCATGATCTCATCCTTGTTTATGGGTGAGAAATATTCTGGTGTGTGTGTGTGTGTACCATATTTTCCTTATCCATTCATCTATTGGTAAACACTGAGGTTGCTTCCATGTCTTGAATTATTTCACTTAGCATAATACCCTCCAGTTAGATATGGTTCATATATACAATGGAATATTATTCATCCATCAGAAAACATTTGTGTTCAAATCATTTGGCAAAATAAATCAATTAAAGAACGACTGTTGTCATATTGTTTCAATCATATGTGGAATATAAGAAACAGTGCAGAGGATTATAAGGGAAGGGGAGGGGTCAAGAAATCATCAGAGAGTCATCAGGGGACACAAAGTCATCAGAAAGACTCTTAACTACAGGAAACAAATGGGGTTTCTGGAGGGGTGGTGGGTGGGTGGATGGGATAATTGGGTGATGGGTATTATGAAGGGTATATGATGTGATAAGCACTGGGTGCCATATGCAGATGATGAATTATTGAACCCTACATCCCAAACTGATTATGTAGATTATATTGGTTAATGGAATTTAAATTTTTTTAAAGATTTTATTTATTTATTTGACAGAGAGAGATCACAAGTAGGCAGAGAGGCAGGCAGAGAGAGAGAGAGGAGGAAGCAGGCTCCCTGGCAAGCAGAGAGCCCGATGTGGGACTCGATCCCAGGATCCTGAGATCATGACCTGAGCCGAAGGCAGCGGCTTAACCCACTGAGCCACCCAGGCGCCCCAATGGAATTTAAATTAAAAAAATATTTGGAGTTGAGGGAAATTGGAAGGGGAGGTGAACCATGAGATACTATGGACTCTGAAAAACAATCTTGAGAGTTTTGAAGGGGTTGGGGGTGGGAGGTTGGGGGAACCAGATGGTGGGTATTAGAGAGGGCACAGATTGTATGGAGCACTGGGTGTGGTGCAAAAACAATGAATACTGTTACGCTGAAAAGAAATAAAAAATTTAAAAATATATATATTTGGAAAAGTCTTTTATTGTTTCATCTTCAAAAATCCCCTTCTATTGTCATGCATTGTATATTTTCTGTTGTAAACTGCAGTTTGTGCCCTTTTCTTGAAGAGTATTCAGTTAGTAAAATGTCTTGATATCATAAAAATACTAGTCCATTCTTGTTTGTTTCCTCCTTTGTTAATTATTCTGGGAATCAAGGGGATGTGAACTGGGGTTGGAAAGCTGCCAGAACCAGGGAAGCATTCTGCTCATCACAGTCTCTCAGGGACCCTGAGCTTATTAGATTTCTTTTTCCCCCTTGTGTCCATTTTTTTTCTGTCTCTATTTTTGAAACCTATTTCTTATTTAAATAGAGGACACAAGTTCATCATATGAAAATGGAGCCCCATGTTTTCATGTCCGTGGGGGGCTTACTAACTAGAATTTAAGTACTATTTACATAGTCTTTGGGGTAAAGGAATCTGAGGTTGACAGCTTGCCTTGTATCATTTCCTTCAATTTATTGTAGCTGAAGGAAAGAAAAGGGTGATAGTAACACAGTGCCCGGAGGTCAGAGTGTATTTTGTGCATCTGTGTGTGAGTGTGTGTTGTCGGACATGAGCAGTCCTCAGGGCAATGGTACCAGAGTTCATGTAGTCCAGTATGTGACCCTTAAATGCAGAATGTTAACCAACAGATGAAAATAAGGAAGGTATTTATCTCTATTTACAGAATGCCTTGGAACACAATTAAGCATACAAAGAGCACCATGTGAAGAAAGGATCCCCTGTGTCTTGAAGTCTCATCAGTGGCAGGAAAGCTGCCTCAGTCCTCAACATTTTCTACCACCACCTCTCATAACTCTCCCTCTTTTTTATTAACATATACTGTATTATTTGTGCCAGGGGTACAGGTCCATGATTCATCAGTCTTATACAATTCAAAGCATTCCCCATAGCACATACCCTCCCCAAAATCCATCACCCAGCCACTTTATCCCTCCCACCCCTCTCCTCTCCAGCAACCCTCGGTTTGTTTCCTGAGATTAAGAGTCTCTTATGGTTTGTCTCCCCCTCTGGTTTTGTCTTGTTTCATTTTCCCCTCCCTTCCCCTATGATCATCTGTTCTTGTTTCTCAAATTCCTCCTATCAATTAGATAATATAATAGTTGTTTTTCTCTGATTCACTTATTTTGCTTAGCATAATGCCCTCTAGTTCCATCCACATCATTGCAAATGGCAAGATTTCTTTTTTTTTTATGGTTGCATAGTATTTTATTGTTTGGCATTGTCATCACACTCCCTATTGCTCATTCCTTCATCATACTGACTTTATTTTGAGATCTGCATATCTGAAGTAAGTGTCTTCTGCAAGGCCCTTGCATTGTTTTCCCTGCTAGGCATACACCTCCCCCAGATATCCTACTGCCTCTTCTTTCATCTTTCTAGAAAGCCTCTGTCTAAAATGTCACCTTCTGGAGGAGGGGTAAGATGGTGGAGGAGGGGGCTCCATTTCAACCGGTTTCCTGAATTTAGCTGGCTATCTAACAAGCCAGTCTGAACACATATGAAATTAGCTTGAGATGAAAGACTCTATGTTTGGATCTCTATGGGTGCCGAGGATCTTCAGTAGAGAGGTACAAAGGATGAACTTGAGATTGTGGGGCCAATTACTGGAGGATAAACAGAAAGGGGAGGGGGCTACCAAAAGCTACTCACGGGAAAGTAAAATAATGCCCCAGTGCAAAAGCGTCCTGTACCTGGGACCAATGACAGCAGGGAGCCTGCTTCCTTCTCTCTCTCTCTCTCTGCCTGCCTCTCAGTGTACTTGTAATTTCTCTCTGTCAAATAAATAAATAAAATCTTTAAAAAAAAAAAAGAGCAGTGGTGGTGGGACTGGAAGAACCCGATAACAGCACTCTAACAGATCAGGGAGCTTAAGGGGCAAATGCTGGGACTGGGGTGGCCATTTGTGTGAACCTGTACCTGTGGACCTGGGAGAATAGCCTTTGCTGCAGCAGTCACAGCTGCTATCAATGGCACCACCCACACCCACACAGAGTGGGATATTCCTGGTTTTGGAGGCACAGATGGCAGAGACAAGTGGGGGCCTTTGTTGACCACTGAGAGGATTGCTGGGGCATGCACTGCCTATGGGAGTCTGTGGTTGTCAGCAGTGCTTGCAGAGGAGGAGACTCTGTGTTCTGGAGGGTTCAGAGAGGAACAGGCTGTCACTTCTCTCCTGTGTGTGTGGACATTTCCCTTTTCCCTGACCCTCCAAAAAGGCATGAAAAGCCACCAGACAACAAAACTGCAAGAGAACAAAAGCCAAAAAAAGGGGTTTTCATGGAGCGCAGCCCCTTCATAGGGAGCAGGGCAGCTCTGCCCAAGCAGGGTTGCCTGAAAAACAAAATCACAGCCTCCACCCCCACCAGAAAAGCTGGAAGAACAAAAGGATGACAACCCGAGTGTCCCCATAAAATTGTAAAACCCCAAAACCAGGGTAAAAGAGTATACTGAACTCTGGGTATTACCTCATGGCAAGTGCATCTCTTAGATGAAACTTTTTTATTCTTTCTCATGTTCTTTGTTTTTTTTTTTCCTACTCGAGGAACTACAGAACACTCATGTAAGAAGTCGAAGACACAAAAAGATGGAAAAGCATTCCATGCTCATGGATTGGAAGAATAAACATTGTTAACATGTCTATATTTTCCAAAGCAATCTACACTTTCAGTGCCATCCCAATCAAAATTCCACCGGTATTTTTCAAAGAGCTGGAGCAAATAATCCTAAAATTTGTATGGAATCAGAAGAGATCCCGAATTGCTAAGGAAATGTTGAACAGGAGAAATAAAACTGGGGGCATTACGTTGCCTGATTTCAGGGTTTTCTACAAAGCTGTGATCAGCCAGGGAGCATAGTACTGGCATAAAAACAGACACATAGACATTTCAATGACATTGAAAGGGTAGATTGGTCTAGGCAGTATAGACATTTTAACAATGTTTATTATTCTGATCCATGAGCATGGAATGGTCTTCCAGCTTTAGGTCTCTTCTTTAATTTCATTCATGAGTGTTCTGTATACAGATCCTTTACCACTTTGGTTAGGTTTATTCCCAGGTATCTTATGGTTCTTGGTGCTACAGTAAATAGAATTGATTCTCTAATTTCCATTTCTGTATTTTCCTTGTTAATGTATAAGAAAGCAACTGACATCTGTACATTTCTTTTGTATCCTGCCACATTACTGAATTGCGGTATGAGTTCTAGAAGTTTGAGGGTGGAGTCTTTTGGGTTTTCCATATAAAGTATCTTGTCATCTGTGAAGAGAAAGAGTTTGACTTCTTCATTGCCAATTTGGATAGCTTTTATATCTCTTTGTTGTCTGATTGCTGTTGCTAGGACTTCTAATACTATGTTGAACAAGAGTGGTGAGAGTGGGCATCCTTGCTGTGTTCCTGTTCTCAACTGGAAGGGTGTCTGCTTTTTCCCATTGAGGATGATATTTGCTGTGGGTCTTTCATAGATACTTGATGAGGTTCAGGAATTTTCCCACTATCCCTATACTTTTAAGCGTTTTAATCAGGAATGGGTGCTGGATTTAGTCAAAATGCTTTTTCCGCATCAATTGAGAGGACCATGTGGTTCTTCTCTCTTCTCATATTAATTTGTTGTATCACATTGATTGATTTGCGAATGTTGAACCATCCTTGTAGCCCAGGGATGAATGCCACCTGAGCATGGTAGATAATCTATTTAATCTGCTGTTGGATCCTGTTGGTTAGGATCTTGCTGAGAGTCTTAGCATCCATATTCATCAGTGATATTGGTCTGAAATTCTCCTTTTTGGTAGGGTCTTTACCTGGTTTGGGCATCAGGGTAATGCTGGCTTCATAGAAAGAGTCTGGAAGTTTTCCTTCTGCTTCAATTTTTTGAAACAGCTTCAGGAGAATCGGTGTTATTTCTTCTTTGAAAGTTTGGTAGAATTCCCCAGGGAATATGTCAGGTCCTGGCCTCTTGTTTTTTGGGAGGTTTTTGAACACTGCTTCAATCTCATTATTAGATATCGTCTTTTCAGATTGTCGATTTCTTCCTGGTTCAATTTTGGTAGTTTATAGCTTTCCAGGAATGCACCCATTTCATCTAGGTTGCTAACCTTATTGGCATATAACTGTTGATAATAACTTCTGATGATTGTTTCTATTTCCTTGGTATTAGATGTGATCTCTCCCTTTTCATTCATAATTTTATGAATTTGTGCTTTCTGTCTTTTCTTTTGGATTAGTGTGGCCAATGGTTTATCGATCTTATTGATTGTTTCAAAAAACCAGCTTCTAGCTTCATTGATACGTTCTACTCTATCTCTGGTTTCTACCTCATTGATCTCAGCTCTAATCTTGAGTATTTCCCTTCTTATGTGTGGAGTTGGTTTGATTTGTTGTTGATTCTCCAGTTCTTTAAGGTGTAGAGACAGCTGGTGTATTCTGAATTTTTCAATTTTTTTGAGGGAGGCTTGGATGGCTATGTATTTCCCCCTTAGGACCGCCTTTGCTGTATCCCATAGGTTTTGGACAGAAGTGTCTTCATTCTCATTGGTTTCCATGAATTCTTTTAGTTCTTCTTTCATCTCCTAGTTGATCCAAGCATTCTCAAGCAAGGTGGTCTTTACCTTCCAGGTGTTTGAGTTCCTTCTGAACTTTTCCTTGTGATTGAGCTCCAGTTTCAAAGCATTGAGATCTGAGAATATGCAGGGAATAATCTCAGTCTTTTGTTATCGGTTGAGACCTGATTTGTGACCCAGTATGTGGTATGTTCTGGAGAAGGTTCCGTGTGCACTTGAGAAGAATGAGTATTCTGTTTTTTTAGTGTGGAATGTTCTGTATATATCTATGAGGTCCATCTGGTCCAATGTGTCACTCAATGCTCTTGTTTCTTTTTTATTTTTTTTAATTTTTTATTTTTTATAAACATATATTTTTATCCCCAGGAGTACAGGTCTTTGAATTGCCAGGTTTACACACTTCACAGCATTCACCAAAACACATACCCTCCCCAATGTCCATAACCCCACCACCTTCTCCCAACCCCCCTCCCCCCAGCAACCCTCAGTTTGTTTTGTGAGATTAAGAGTCACTTATGGTTTGTCTACCTCCCAATCCCATCTTTCATTGATTCTTCTCCTACCCACTGAAGCCCCCATGTTGCATCACCACGTCCTCATATCAGGGAGATCATATGATAGTTGTCTTTCTCCGCTTGACTTATTTCACTACGCATGATACACTCTAGTTCCATCCATGTTGTCGCAAATGGCAAGATTTCATTTCTTTTGATGGCTGCATAGTATTCCATTCTGTATATATACAACATCTTCTTTTTTTTTTTTTTAACTTTTTATTTTTTATAAACATATATTTTTATCCCCAGGGGTACAGGTCTGTGAATCACCAGGTTTACACACTTCACAGCACTCACCAAAGCACATACCCTCCCCAATGTCCATAATCCCACCCCCTTCTCCCAAACCCCCTCCCCCCAGCAACCCTCAGTTTGTTTTGTGAGATTAAGAGTCACTTATGGTTTGTCTCCCTCCCAATCCCATCTTGTTTCATTTATTCTTCTCCTACCCACTTAAGCCTCCATGTTGCATCACCACTTCCTCATATCAGGGAGATCATATGATAGTTGTCTTTCTCTGCTTGACTTATTTCGCTAAGCATGATACGCTCTAGTTCCATCCATGTTGTCGCAAATGGCAAGACTTCATTTCTTTTGATGGCTGCATAGTATTCCATTGTGTATATATACCACATCTTCTTGATCCATTCATCTGTGGATGGACATCTAGGTTCTTTCCATAGTTTGGCTATTGTGGACATTGCTGCTATATACATTCGGGTGCACGTGCCCTTTTGGATCACAACGTTTGTACCTTTAGGGTAAATACCCAATAGTGCAATTGCTGGGTCATAGGGCAGTTCTATTTTCAACATTTTGAGGAACCTCCATGCTGTTTTCCAGAGTGGTTGCACCAGCTTGCATTTCCACCAACAGTGGAGGAGGGTTCCCCTTTCTCCACATCCTCACCAGCATCTGTCATTTCCTGACTTGTTGATTTTAGCCATTCTGACTGGTGTGAGGTGATATCTCATTGTGGTTTTGATTTGTATTTCCCTGATGCTGAGTAATATGGAGCACTTTTTCATGTGTCTGTTGGCCATCTGGATGTCTTCTTTGCAGAAATGTCTGTTCATGTCCTCTGCCCATTTCTTGATTGGATTATTTGTTTTCTGGGTGTTGAGTTTGCTAAGTTCTTTATAGATTTTGTACAATAGCCCTTTATCTGATATGTCATTTGAAAATATCTTCTCCCATTCAGCCAGTTGTCTTTTGGTTTTGTTAACTGTTTCCTTTGCAGTGCAAAAGCTTTGATCTTGATGAAATACCAATAATGCATTTTTTCCCTTGCTTTCCTTGCCTTTGGCGATGTTCCTAGGAAGATGTTGCTGTGGCTGAGGTCGAAGAGGTGGCTGCCTGTGTTCTTCTCAAGGATTTTGATGGATTCCTTTCTCACATTGAGGTCCTTCATCCATTTTGAGTCTATTTTTGTCTGTCGTGTAAGGAAAGGGTCTAATTTCATTTTTCTGCATGTGGCTGTCCAATTTTGCCAACATCATTTATTGAAGAGGCTCTCTTTTTTCCATTGGACATTCTTTCCTGCTTTGTCGAAGATTAGTTGATTGTAGAGTTGAGGGTCTATTTCTGGGCTCTCTATTCTGTTCCATTGATCTATGTGTCTCTTTTTGTGCCAGTACCATGCTGTCTTGATGATAACAGCTTTGTAATAGAGCTTGAAGTCCGGAATTGTGATGCCATCAACTTTGGCTTTCTTTTTCAATATCCTTTTGGCTATTCGAGGTCTTTTCTGGTTCTATATAAATTTTAGAATTATTTGTTCCATTTCTTTGAAAAAGATAGATGGTACTTTGATAGGACTAGCATTAAATGTGTAGATTGCTTTAGGTAGCATAGACATTTTCACAATATTTATTCTTCCAATCCAAGAGCATGGAACATTTTTCCATTTCTTTGTGTCTTCCTCCATTTCTTTCATGAGTACTTTATAGTTTTCTGAGTATAGATTCTGTGCCTCTTTGGTTAGGTATATTCCTAGGTATCTTAAGGTTTTGGGTGCAATTGTAAATGGGATGTACTCCTTAATTTCTCTTTCTTATGTCTTGTTGTTGGTGTAGAGAAATGCAACTGATTTCTGTGCATTGATTTTATATCCTGACACTTTACTGAATTCCTGAACAAGTTTTAGCAGTTTTGGAGTGGAGTCTTTGGGGTTTTCCACATATAGTATCATATCATCTGCGAAGAGTGATAATTTGACTTCTTCTTTGCCGATTTGGATGCTTTTAATTTCCTTTTGTTGTCTGATTGATGAGGCTAGGACCTCTAGTCCTATGTTGAATAGCAGTGGTGATAATGGACATCCCTGCCGTGTTCCTGACCTTAGCGGAAAAGCTTTCAGTTTTTCTCCATTGAGAATGATATTTGTGGTGGGTTTTTCATAGATGGCTTTGATGATATTGAAGTATGTGCCCTCTATCCCTACACTTCGAAGAGTTTTGATCAGGAAGGGATGCTGTACTTTGTCAAATGCTTTTTCAGCATCTAATGACAGTATCATATTGTTCTTGTTCTTTCTTTTATTGATGTGTTGTATCACATTGCCTGATTTGAAGATGTTGAACCAACCATGCAGCCCTGGAATAAATCCCACTTGGACGAGGTGAATAATCCTTTTAATGTACTGTTGAATCCTATTGGCTAGTATTTTGGTGAGAATATTCGCATCTGTGTTCATCGAGGATATTGGTCTATAGCACTCTTTTCTGATGGGATCCTTGTCTGGTTTTGGGATCAAGGTGATGCTGGCCATATAAAATGAGTTTGGAAGTTTTCCTTCCATTTCTATTTTTTTGGAACAGTTTTAGGAGAATAGGAATTAGTTCTTCTTTAAATGTTTGGTAGAATTCCCCCGGGAAGCCGTCTGGCCCTGGGCTTTTGTTTGTTTGGAGATATTTTTTTTAATTATTTATTTTTTTAAAACATGTATTTTTATCCCCAGTGTTTGTTTGGAGATTTTTATTGACTGTTTCAATCTCCTTACTGGTTATGGGTCTGTTCAGGCTTTCTATTTCTTCCTGGTTCAGTTGTGGTAGTTTATATGTTTCTACGAATGCATCCATTTCTTCCAGATTGTCAAATTTGTTGGCGTAGAGTTGCTCATAGTATGTTCTTATAATAGTTTGTATTTCTTTGGTGTTAGTTGTGAGCTCTCCTATTTCATTCATGATTTTATTTATTTGGGTCCTTTCTCTTTTCTTTTTGATAAGTCGGGCCAGGGGTTTATCAATTTTATTAATTCTTTCAAAGAACCAGCTCCTAGTTTCGTTGATTTGTTCTATTGTTTTTTTTTTTTTTTTTTTTTTTTTTTTTTGGTTTCTATTTCATTGATTTCTGCTCTGGTCTTTATGATTTCTCTTCTCCTGCTGGGCTTAGGGTTTCTTTCTTGTTCTTTCTCCAGCTCCTTTAGGTGTAGGGTTAGGTTGTGTACCTGAGACCTTTCTTGTTTCTTGAGAAAGGCTTGTACCGCTATATATTTTCCTCTCAGGACTGCCTTTTTTGTGTCCCACAGATTTTGAACCGTTGTATTTTCATATTCATTTGTTTCCATGATTTTTTTTCAATTCTTCTTTAATTTCCCGGTTGACCCATTCACTCTTTAGAAGTATGCTTTTTAGTCTCCATGTACTTGGGTTCTTTCCAAACTTCCTCTTGTAGTTGAGTTCTAGCTTCAGAACATTGTGGTCTGAAAATATGCAGGGAATTATCCCAATCTTTTGATACCGGTTGAGACCTGATTTAGGACTGAGGATGTGATCTATTCTGGAGAATGTTCCATGTGCACTAGAGAAGGTTGTGTATTCTGTTGCTTCGGGATGAAATGTTCTGAATATATCTGTGATGTCCATCTGGTCCATTGTGTCATTAAGGCCCTTATTTCTATGTTGATCTTTTGCTTGGATGATCTGTCCATTTCAGTGAGGGGAGTGTTAAAGTCCACTACTATTATTGTATTATTGTTGATGTGTTTCTTTGATTTTGTTATTAATTGGTTTATATAGTTGGCTGCTCCCACGTTGGGGACATAGATATTTAAAATTGTTAGATCTTCTTGTTGGACAGACCCTTTGAGTATGATATAGTGTCCCTCCTCATCTCTTATTATAGTCTTTGGCTTAAAATCTAATTGATCTGATATAAGGATTGCCACTCCTGCTTTCTTCTGATATCCATTAGCATGGTAAATTCTTTTCCACCCCCTCACTTTAAATCTGGAGGTGTCTTCGGGTTTAAAATGAGTTTCTTGGAGGCAACATATAGATGGGTTTTGTTTTTTTAACCATTCTGATACCCTGTGTCTTTTGACAGGGGCATTTAGCCCATTAACATTCAGGGTAACTATTGAGAGATATGAATTTAGTGCAATTGTATTGCCTGTAAGGTGACTGTTACTGTATATGGTCTCTGTTCCTTTCTGATCTACCACTTGTAGGCTCTCTCTTTGCTTAGAGGACCTCTTTCAATATTTCCTGTAGTGCTGGTTTGGTGTTTGCAAATTCTTTCAGTTTTTGTTTGTCCTGGAAGCTTTTAATCTCTCCTTCTATTTTCAATGATAGCCTAGCTGGATATAGTATTCTTGGCTGCATGTTTTTCTCGTTTAGTGCTCTGAAAATATCATGCTAGCTCTTTCTGGCCTGCCAGGTCTCTGTGGATAAGTCAGCTGCCAATCTAATATTTTTACCATTGTATGTTACAGACTTCTTTTCCCGGGCTGCTTTCAGGATTTTCTCTTTGTCACTGAGACTTGTAAATTTTGCTATTAGGTGACGGGGTGTGGGCCTATTCTTATTGATTTTGAGAGGGGTTCTCTGAACCTCCTGAATTTTGATGCTTGTTCCCTTTACCATATTGGGGAAATTCTCCCTAATAATTCTCTCCAGTATACCTTTTGCTCCCCTCTCTCTTTCTTCTTCTTCTGGAATCCCAATTATTTTAATGTTGTTTCGTCTTATGGTGTCACTTATCTCTCAAATTCTCCCCTCGTGGTCCAGTAGCTGTTTGTCCCTCTTTTGCTCAGCTTCTTTATTCTCTGTCATTAGGTCTTCTATGTCGCTAATTCTTTCTTCTGCCTCATTTATCCTAGCAGTGAGAGCCTCCATTTTTTATTGCACCTCATTAATAGCTTTTTTTATTTCAACTTGGTTAGATTTTAGTTCTTTTATTTCTCCAGAGAGGGCTTTTAGATCTCCCAAGAGGGTTTCTGTAATATCTTCCATGCCTTTTTCGAGCCCGGCTAGAACCTTGAGAATTGTCATTCTGGACTCTAGATCTGACATATTACCAATGTCTTTATTGATTAGGTCCCTAGCCTTCGGTACTGCCTATTGTTCTTTTTTTTGTTGTGAATTTTTCCGTCTTGTCATTTTGTCCAGATAAGAGTATATGAAGGAGCAAGTAAAATACTAAAAGGGTGGCAACATCCCCAGGAAAATATGCTTTAACCAAATCAGCAGAGATCCCAAATCGTGAGGGGGGAGAAAGGGGATAAAAAGAGGTTCAAAAAGGAAGAAAGAAAAAGAAAGAAAAAAATTTTAAAAAAAAAGAAAACCAATGAAGAAAAACATAAAAAAGAAAAAATATATATATTAGATAAACTAGTTAAAAAACGTTAAAAAAGAACAGGGTAAAAGTTAAAAAAAATTACCAGAAGACGAGAAAAAAAACAAAAAATGAAAAAGAAAAAAAAATTAAATTAACTGCAAGACTAAAAAAAAACACAGGGAGAAAGCTATGAGTTCGTGCTTTGCTTTCTCCTCCTCTGGAATTCTGATGCTCTCCTTGGTATTGAAACTGCACTCCTTGGTCGGTGAACTTGGTCTTGGCAGGATTTCTTGTTGATCTTCTGGGGGAGGGTCCTGGTGTAGTGATTCTCAAGTGTCATTGCCCCAGGCGGAATTACACCGCCCTTACCAGGGGCGGGGGTGAGTAATCCGCTCGGGTTTGCTTTCAGGAGCTTTTGTTCCCTGAGCACTTTCCCTAGAGTTCCGGAGGACGGGAATACAAATGGCGGCCTCCTGGTCTCCCGCCCGGAGGAGCCGAGAGCCAGGGCCCCACTCCTCAGTGTGCCCTCAGAGAACAGCACCCAGTTACTACTGTCTGCCTGACCTCCGGCTGCGCTCTGAGCTCACTGAGCCTGCGACCCGTTCAAGGTAACACCGAGCTGTGAGCTTACTGTTGGCTCTGTCTCTGTAGTTGGCTTTCCTGTTCCAATACCGCAAGCTCTGTGACACTCAGAGACCCCCGGTCCTTCTGTGACCCTGCGGGACCTGAGGCCACGCTGACCCCACGTGGGGTTAGCCCCGGTTTAGCATCTGGAGCGATGTCCCTCAGCGGAACAGAATTTTAAAAGTCCTGATTTTGTGTTCCGTTGCTCCGCCGCTTGCCGGGAGCCAGCCCCTCCTCCCCGGGGTCTATCTTCCTGTTGCTTTGGATTCACGTCTCCGCCAGTCCTACCTTTCAGAAAGTGGTTGTTTTTCTGTTTCCAGAATTGCTGTTCTTCTTGTCTTCGATCTGCCGATGGATTTGCAGGTGTTTGCAATCTTTAGATAAGCTATCTAGCTACTCTCCTACTAGCTGAAGTAGTCTCAGCCTGCTACTTCTCCGCCATCTTGACTCTTCCCCCTTTTCCTTTTTATTTTTAACCTCTAATATTCATATAGAGTTAAACTTCAAAGTAATCCCCTTTCCCCAATCAATACTACCCCTATAGGTAAACCAATTTTTAATCCCCTTTATCTTAGGAAAGTTGAGTCCTTTAACAAAGATATCAAGATACAACCAGAAAGAATCAAAACAAACTTCCTTGCACAGACTGAGAATTTATAAGAACTCTCCCGTCTTCTTCTTCCACCAGTGTTTCTGTGTTTTTGTGTTTGTCCTGATAGCATATAAATCTTACACTTGGGGTTTTTTTGACGAGGCTCTTTCTTTATCTGCATATATATATATTTTTTTTTCTCTTGTCATATACTTGGATCAGTCTTTTTTTTTTTAATATAATTTTTTATTTTTTATAAACATATATTTTTATCCCCAGGGGTACAGGTCTGTGAATCACCAGGTTTACACACTTCACAGCACTCACCAAAACACATACCCTCCCCAATGTCCATAATCCCACCCCCTTCTCCCAAACCCCCTCCCCCAAGCAACCCTCAGTTTGTTTTGTGAGATTAAGAGTCACTTATGGTTTGTCTCCCTCCCAAGATGGATCAGTCTTTTTATCTCTTTTTGTTTGTCTACTTCATAAATCTTACCTTGGGGCCCATCTGGGCTGAACCTTCTCTTTCTTTCTTTCCTATCTCTCTGTCTCTCCCTTTTTTTTTCTTTTTTCTTTTCATTTCTTTTTTTTTTTTCTTTTTCTTTGCTTTGTTTCTCGTTTGTGAGGGGAATCCTGATTGCTCAGAATTGTTCCGGGGTGCACCTTGACTGCACCACAGTTGATACATCCAGCTACATCTGTTCAGTCATCTCCCACCAAAATGACTAGGAGGAGGAATGCCCAACAGAAGAAAAGTACAGAGGATGGACCTTCTGCAACAGAGCTAACAGATATCAACATAGACAATATGTCGGAAAGAGAATTCAGGCTAACAATTATCCAGGCAATAGCGAGGTTGGAGAAAGCCATGGATGACCAAACAGAATTGATTAGGACCAAACTGAAAGTGACCAGACAGGATGTTCACAATGTTAGGGCGGAGCTTAAAGCTACCAGGGAGGAGGTTTACAATGCTCTCAATGAGTTCCAATCTAATCTAAACTCTTTCAAAGCTAGGGTAACTGAGACAGAAGATAGAATTAGTGATCTGGAAGACAAACAGATAGAGAGAAAGCATCAGGAGGAAGCCTGGAACAAACAGCTTTAAAGCCACGAAAACAGAATCAGGGAAATAAATGATGCCATGAAGCATTCCAATGTCAGAATTATTGGAATCCCTGAAGGGGAGGAGAAAGAAAGAAGTCTAGAAGATAGAGTGGAACAAGTCCTTCATGAAAATTTTCCCAATCTCATGAATGGAACCAGCATTCATGTACTAGAGGCTGAACGGTCTCCACCCAAGATTATACATTCTAAAAAAAATCACGACACCTGATAGTCAAATTGAGGAATTATAATTGAAGGTATAATCTCTTGAAAGCCGCCAGGGCAAAGAGGCTCCTTACTTACAGAGGGAAGCCCATCAGAATAACATCAGACCTGTCCACGGAGACCTAGCAAGCCAGAAGAGGCTGGCAAGATATATTCAGGGCACTAATTGAGAAGAACATGCAGCCAAGAATATCTTATCCAGCAAGACTGACATTCAAAATGGATGGAGAGATAAAAAGTTTTCAAGACCGGCAAGGCTTAAAAAACTACACAACCACCAAGCTGACACCCCAGGAAATATTAAGGTGGGTTCTATAAAATAGGAAAAACCCAAAGAGTAGCATTAAACAGAAATATAGAAACAGTCCACAGAAAGAAAGACTTCAAAGGTAACTCGATGTCAATAAAAACATATCTATCATTAATCACACTCAATGTGAATGGCCTAAATGCACCCATAAAATGGCACAGGATTGCAGATTGGATAAAACGACAGGACCCATCCATAAGTAGTCTAGAAGAGACCCATTTGAACCTAAAGATACACCCAGACTGAAAGTGAAGGGAAGGAGAAGCATCTTTCATGCCAATGGGCCTCAAAAGAAGGCTGGGGAAGCGATTCTCATATCAGATAAATTAGACATTAAACTAAAGATTGTAGTCAGAGATGCAGAAGGACATTACATAATCCCTAAAGGGACTATCCAACAAGATGATCTAACAATTGTAAATATCTATGCTCCCAGTATGGGAGCAGCCAATAACTTAAGAAAACTTTTAATCAAGATAAAGAGTCATATTGATATGAATACACTAAATGTAGGAGATCTTAACATGCTTCTCTCAGAAATAGACAGATGATCAAAGTAGAAAATCAATAAAGAAACAAGAGCACTGAATGACACATTGGAACAGATGGACCTCATACATATATATAGAACATTCCACCCTAAAACAACAGAATACTCATTATTCTCAAGTGCACATGGAACCTTCTCCAGAATAGACCACATACTGGGTCAAAAATCAGGACTCAACCAGTACCAAAAGATGGAGATTATTTCCTGCATATTCTCAGATCACAATGCTTTGAAACTGGAGGTCAATCACAAGGAAAAGTTCAGAAGGAACTCAAACACCTGGAAGGTAAAACCACCTTGCTTGAGAATGCTTGGATCAACCAGGACATCAAAGAAGAACTGAAACAATTCATGGAAACCAATGAGAATGAAGACACTTCTGTCCAAAACCTATGGGATACAGCAAAGGCGGTCCTAAGGGGGAAATACATAGCCATCCAAGCCTCCCTCAAAAAAATTAAAAAATCCAGAACACACAAGCTGTCTCTACACCTTAAAGAACTGGAGAATCAACAACAAATCAAACCAACTCCACACATAAGAATGGAAATCCTCAAGATTAGAGCTGAGATCAATGAGGTAGAAACCAGAGATAGAGTAGAACGTATCAATGAAGCTAGAAGCTGGTTTTTTGAAATATTCAATAAGATTGATAAACCATTGGCCACACAAATCCAAAAGAGAAGAGAGAAAGCGCAAATTCATAAAATTATGAATGAAAAGGGAGAGATCACAACTAACACCAAGGAAGTAGAAACAATCATCAGAAGTTATTATCAACAGTTATATGCAAATAAGCTAAGCAGCCTAGATGAAATGGATGCAACCCTGGAAAACTATAAACTACCAAAATTGAACCAGGAAGAAATCGACAACCTGAACAGACTGATATCTAATAATGAGATTGAAGCAGTGATCAAAAACCTCCCAAAAAACAAGAGGCCAGGACCCGACATATTCCCTGGGGAATTCTACCAAACTTTCAAAGAAGAAATAACACCAATTCTCCTGAAGCTGTATCAAAAAATTGAAGCAGAAGGAAAACTTCCAGACTCTTTCTATGAAGCCACCATTACCCTGATCCCCAAACCAGGCAAAGACTCTACCAAAAAGGAGAATTTAAGACCAATATCACTGATGAATATGGATGCTAATACTCTCAACAAGATCCTAGCAAACAGGTCCAACAGCACATTAAAAAGATTATCCACCATGACCAGGTGGGATTCATGCCTGGGCTACAAGGATGGTTCAACATTCGCAAATCAATCAATGTGATAGAACAAATTATTATGAGAAGAGAGAAGAAATACATGGTCCTCTCAATTGATGCAGAAAAAGTATTTGACAAAATCCAGCATCCGTTCCTGAATAAAACACTTCAAAGTATAGGGATAGAGGGAACATTCCTGAACTTTATCAAATCTCTCTATGAAAGACCCACAGCAAATATCATCCTCAAAGCTTGCAGCCTTCCCGTTGAAATTGGGAACACGACAAGAATGCCCTCGTTCACCACTCTTGTTCAACATAGTATTAGAAGTCCTAGCAACAGCAATCAGACAACAAAGAGAAATAGAAGGTATCCAAATTGGTAATGAAGAAGTCAAACTCTCTCTCGTCGCAGATGACATGATTCTTTATATGGAAAACCCAAAAGACTCCACGCCCAAACTACTAGAACTCATACAGAAATTCAGCAACGTGGCAGTATAGAAAGTCAATGTGCAGAAATAAGTGGCTTTCTTATACACTAACAATGAAAATACAGAAAGGGAAATTAGAGAATCGATTCCATTTACTATAGCACCAAGAACCATAAGATACCTGGGAATAAACCTAACCAAAGAGGTAAAGGATCTGTACTCGAGGACCTACATAACACTCATAAAAGAAAGTGAAGAAGACACAAAAAGATGGAAGACCATTCCATGCTCTGGGATCGGAAGAATAAACATTGTTAAAATGTCTATACTTCCTAGAGCAATCTATACTTTTAATGCCATTCCAATCAAAATGCCACCGGTATTCTTCAAAGAGCTGGAGCAAATAATCCTAAAATCTGTATGGAATCAGAAGAGACCCCGAATCGCTAAGGAAATGTTGAAAAACAAAAATAAAGCTGGGGGCATCACGTTACCTGATTTCAAGCTTTATTACAAACCTGTAATCACCAAGACAGCATGGTACTGATATAAAATCAGACACAGAGACCAGTGGAACAGAGTAGGGAGCCCAGATATGGACCCTCAACTCTATGGTCAATTAATCTTTGACAAAACAGAAAAAAATATACAGTGGAAAAAAGACAGTCTCTTCAATAAATGGTGCTGGGAAAACTGGACAGATATATGTAGAAGAATGAAACTCAACCATTCTCTTACACGTACACAAGGAAAAACTTAAAATGGATAAAAGACCTCAACGTGAGACAGGAATCCATCAGACTCCTAGAGGAGAACATAGGCAATAATCTCTTTGATATCAGCCACAGCAACTTCTTTCAAAATATGTCTCCAAAGGCAAAGGAAATTAAAGCGAAAATAAACTTTTGGGACTTCATCAAAATCAAAATCTTCTGCACAGCAAAGGAAACAGTCAAGAAAACAAAGAGACAACCCACGGAATGGGAGAAGATATTTGCAAATGACAGTACAGACAAAAGGTTGATATCCAGGATCTAAAATGAACTCCTCAAACTCAACACACATGAAACGGGCAAACATATCAAAAAATGGGAAGAAGATGTGAACACTTCTCCAATCAAGACATGCAAATGGCTATCAGACACATGAAAAAAATGTTCATCAACACTAGTCCTCAGGGAGATTCAAATTAAAACCACATTGAGATATCACCTTACAGCATTTAGAATGGCCAAAATTAGCAAGACAGGAAACAACATGTGTTGGAGAGGATGTGGAGAAAGGAGAACCCTCTTCCACTGTTGGTGGGAATGCAAGTTGGTGCATCCTCTTTGGAGAACAGTGTGGAGATTCCTCAAGAAATTAAAAATAGAACTTCCCTATGACCCTGCCATTGCACTCCTGGGTATTTACCCCGAAGATACAGATTTATGAAAAGAAGGGCCATCTGTACCCCTATGTTTATAGCAGCAATGGCCACGGTCGCCAAACTGCGGAAAGAACCAAGATGCCCTTCAACGGACGAATGGATAAGGAAGATATGGTCCATATACACTATGGAGTATTATGCCTCCATTAGAAAGGATGAATAACCAACTTTTGTAGCAACATGGACATGACTGGAAGAGATTATGCTGAGTGAAATCAGTCAAGCAGAGAGAGTCAATTATCATATGGTTTCACTTATTTGTGGAGCATAACAAATAGCATGGAGGACAAGGGGTGTTAGAGAGGAGAAGGGAGTTGGAGTAAATTGGAAGGGGAGGTGAAACATGAGAGACTATGGACTCTGAAAAACAATCTGAGGGGTTTGAAGTGGCATGGGATGGGAGGTTGGGGTACCAGGTGGTGGGTATTGGAGAGGGCATGGATTGCATGGAGCACTGGGTGTGGTGCAAAAATAATGAATACTGTTTTTCTGAAAATAAATAGAAATGAAAAAATAACAAATCGCATAAATAAATAAATAAATAAATAAATAAATAAATAAATAAATATGGCAATATGCTATTTATTTATTTATTTGTTTATTTGTTTATTTATTTATTTATTTTTATTTTTGAGATACAGAAATGATAGATAGATATATAGATAGCGTACCAGTAGGGAGAGTGGCAAAGGAGAGAGAAAAGCAGGTTCAAAGGAAACAGGAAGACTGACATGGGGTTCTACATGGGGTTCTATCCCAGACCCTGAGATCATGACACAAGCTGAAGGCAGATGGTTAAGTAGTTTTGCCACCCAGGCACTCCAAGTAGGAAGTGTTCTCTTTTTTTTTTTCCACTCCTATCTTGTCATTTGTTGTAAAAAAATATTCACAATAGGTAGAATTTTAGTGGTAGTTGAGTTATACATTTTTGACACTTAAAAAATAATAGTAGAATTTACAAAAATGAAGCAAAATTTTACATGTATTATATTTGAAGGAAACCTTTAATTTTATGGGAGTATTAGAGTAGAAGTACACAATAAAGATGTAAGCAAGAATTATTTTATTTCTTTGTGCTCTTAAAGCCTTATAAATATTTAAAGCTTTATAAATATTTCAGTTAAGTATTTAAGAAATCCATGTTACCCCATGACATAAATGGGAATTTCCAAATATTTTTGGTCAGGGCTGGAAAAAACTTTGAAAAAGTAAGATATGGACAAAGGGGAAAATCATTTATCAGGGCAGAATCTTAAATATATGGAGAAGTTGAATTCAAACAAATAGAAATTCCAGGAAATAAATAGAAGGAGCTGATTCTATTTCCCAGTTGGATCACATGATGGCAGTTCCTGCCTCTGACAGTGTGAACCGTGCAATCATCGGCACTGCTTTAGCCCCAGGATGATTGGCCCTTACATCACTGGAACCCCAATGATTCTTTTCAGAGCCCTCTTTATGTCTTTGTTCCTCAAGCTGTAGATGAAGGGGTTCAGCATGGGTGTGACCACCGTGTACATCACTGAGGCTATTGCACCTGAGTGGGAGCTCTGGGTAGCAGCAGAGCTAAGGTACACACCAAGCATAGTGCAATAAAATAAGGAGACAACTGAGAGGTGAGATGCGCAGGTGGAAAATGCTCTATACCTACCCAGAGCTGATGATATTCTACGTATGGAGGAAACAATCTTAAAATAAGAGTAAAGGATCCCAGAGAAAGGACCCCCACCCAGCAGAACAGCTGCAAAATACATCACCAAGTTATTAAGTAAGGCATCAGAACAGGCAAGTTGGATCATCTGATTGAGTTCACAAAAAAAGTGTGGGATTTTGAAGTTTGTACAGAAGGACAACTGCAACATCATTAAACTGTGTAACAAAGAATTCAGGATGGAAATGATCCAGGACACCAGAACCAGCAGTCCACAGAGCCGGGGGTTCATGATGGCTGTGTAGTGCAGGGGATGACAGATAGCCACAAACCGGTCATAGGCCATCACGCCCAGGAGAAAGACATCCGACACAGCAAAGAGTATGAGAAAGTAAATCTGCGTGAGGCAGCCTGCATAGGTTATGACTTTGCTTTGAGTCTGGATGTTCCACAGCATCTTGGGGATGGTGGTGGAGGTGAAACAGATGTCTACAAAGGACAGGTTGTTGAGGAAGAAGTACATGGGGGTGTGGAGGTGGGAGTCTGAACTGACGACCAGGATGATGACCAGGTTTCCAAACACAGTGATCAGGTACATGAAGAAGAAAAGCCCAAATATGAGGGGTTGCAATTCTGGGTCCTCTGACAGTCCCAGAAGGCAAAACTCTGAAATTTGTGTAACATTTCCTGGTTCCATGTGGTGAAGGTGACTTTAAGGACAGAAGAAAATAGCATGACTAATTTTCACACAAACTTGTATTATTCTCAGTTTTGAAATGTCACTTTTAAAATTTTGTATCTTATAAATTTACTTTTCTATATGCCACGTTTTAGGCATTGTGTAGACAAGGAGTATAGGGAGGTAAGAACAAAAGTACATGTCATACAATGATGGAGAAAGAATACATTGAAAAATAAGAAAATTAAATAGCATTTCAGGTAGTGGTAGGTAGTATGAAGAAAAAGAAAACAGGGGAAAAAACTGAATGAATAGCTATTTTCTTGGGCATTTAAAGCATTCTGCAAACAAGGTGATATTGGAACACAGACCTTAACTACAACAGAGGAGTAGATAAAGGATTATGGAAGAACTATGTGCCCAGCAGAGGGAATGGCCAGTGCAAATTTCCTGAGGAAGGTACTTGTTTCCAATGTTCAAGTCAAAGAAGTTCATTCCTCCTGCAAGGGGAATGAGCAGGAGTGAGACTGAGGAGAGACACCATCAGACATACCGAGGAGGGAATTGCCCTCTCTGTTACCCATGAACCCTCAAGACATGGGGACATCCATGTCCACACTGCCTCTGCCACTGTATCCATCATATTGCAAAGGCAGCCCATGAATTTAACCAGATCCCTTTCTTAGGGTCTTCTCTTGATTCAGTTCTGGCCCCTGGATTTTGTCACTTTGGGATTTCTGAGTACTGGCACCCTGTTGTGGGAACTGCTCACACTCTACAAGTCACACATGCAGGACACCATGGTCTCCTGGGTTGTGTTATTCCCTTGTCTTTCTCAGCCCTCACCTCCTGATTATGCTAGGAATGGATCCAATGCAAGTAGGCCATATCAGTGACTTTCCCCTATAAAATGCAAAAATGCCAATTCTTAAGTCTCCTATGGAAAAAATATAAATAATAAGATAGATATGTATGTATATATACCTATACATCTATATATATATAATATATTTATATTGTACATCCCCAAAATTAGAAAAGGGATAAACCACACTTAATAAAAAGAAGTATACATAATACAAAAAAGTTGGTCATTTTATGTTAAGCATAGAAGACTTGTTTTTCCTGTACCTTCTGGATTATTATTTGGCCAATTATTTTTTAATTTATAAATATAACATATTTTTTATTTTTTTATTTTTTAGTGTTACCAGATTCACTGTTTATGCACTACATCCAGTGCTCCATGCAATACATGCCTTCCTTTTTTTTATTTATTTTTTTAATTAATTTATTTATTTTCAGCATAACAGTATGCATTATTTTTTCACCACCCCCAGTGCTCCATGCAATCCGTGCCCTTTATAATGCCCACCACCTGGTACCCCAACCTCCCACCCTCCCGCCACTTCAAACCCCTCAGATTGTTTTTCAGAGTCCATAGTCTCTCATGATACATGCCCTCCTTAATACCCACCACCAGACTGAGGGCTTTGGCCAATTCTTTTCTATGTGGTCCAAAGGAAAAGGAGGTTAGATCATTTCTCCCTTCTCTTACGTGGCATTTTTTCATTGATTTTCGTGGGCTTTGGGTATTGGTATCTCTTTTGACAAACCCAAGGGCCCCACTCTAATCCTCAACCTGGGTTTCATTCAAAATGCAAAGGGGTCCACAGACCATACCCTATTATCCAGACCACACCATGACAATTCTATCTTGTACTCAATAACTTGCCTCAGATCATTCTGTCTGTGGGCATCATATCATACATACATTTATTTCATTGTGCTGTCCTCACTGTTAGGAGACAAAAGTTCACGGACTTCACCTTTCTGGTTCACTTTGTTTCTGTTTTTTTCCACCAAGTTATATAAATATATGTGCTTAATATAAAAAGACCTAGGAATATGAAAAATTAGAGAATGAAAAGAATGAAGTGATTACAAAACCAGATTAAAA
Organism: Mustela nivalis; assembly: GCF_964662115.1. NCBI lineage: Eukaryota > Metazoa > Chordata > Mammalia > Carnivora > Mustelidae > Mustela > Mustela nivalis. The sequence goes on along the minus strand of NC_139020.1, from coordinate 204,755,503 downwards.
TGCAAAATGAGTAGTTTCAGAGCAACTGTCCCAGGAAAATTTGTATGAAAAACCAAAATGAACTGGAATGGGATATAAAATACTAATCATCAATTATATCAGTGTGGATTAATAACTAAATTTGTAAAAGCCTAGATATGAAAGAATATATCATATAGTGTTCCTAGAATGTTCTGGTCTGTGGCAGATCCTCAGTTTTTATTTGTTAAATGAGTCAGTAATTAGGTCCCAATGTATAAAAACATTTCCCACATGGCAAAATTGTATTTCTATTTCATTGGAAAAGATTGAATTGCTAAATAAATGATGGCATAAAGGGATATCTTTTAGAAAGAATATGAAATAGGTCCCCTTTCTCAGATCTTACTGAAATTCAGAGGATTATGACTGGGGTGTTGGACTCACCTGGCTGGGGTGTCTGACAGGAAGTTCACCTTGTAGAAATCTGAATTCCACCCTGGACAGCAGATGATAGGGAGTCAAGCTCTGTCCTCATTGGAGACAGCAGGAGGCACTAAAGTGTCAGCTCCTAGCCAGAATTCGGACTTGGAACAATGAAACATGAAGAATGGTCCTTCCTTTCCAAGGCTGCCCAGGCTGATGGACTGGAGATGAGGAGGTATATACAGCTCCCTGCATTTGCTCATTAGGCACACTTCCCTCTTGTGACAAGGGCCTCTACACATATGATTCCCAAGTGAAAAAGTTCTCTGGACTGAAAGAATATTTTCTTACTGAATCTCAGTTCCTAAAAGACAGGGTTAGAGGTCAAGTGAATCCGGTTTTTGCTAATTTTTAAAAACTCCTTCTATTCCCTTTCCTTTAACTTAACCCCCTTCGTGATGTGTGAATCTCCTGGCTTCTTATCTCCAGCTCCAAGTTGTCATTTTCTACAAGTCTAAGACCTAATAACGTGCCTGGATTAGGTCTTTTTATCTTCAAAACATTGACGTGTGGTGAGGACCCAGTGCTTGTATCTCCAGACAGGGTCTATTCTTCTTTTCTTTTCTTTTCTTTTCTTTTCTTTTTTTTCATTTATTTATTTTCAGCATAACAGTATCATTGTTTTTTCACCACACCCAGTGGTCCATGCAATCCGTGCCCTCTATAATACCCACCACCTGGTACCCCGACCTCCCACCCCCCCACCACTTCAAACCCCTCAGATTGTTTTTCAGAGTCCATAGTCTCTCATGATTCACCTCCCCTTCCAATTTACCCCAACCCCCTTCTCTCTTTTCAATAAGGCAAAGAAGTGTGTTCTTCTGCTAATAAACCTTGGCCACTACACGCATTGGCTTCAAACACATTTGCTGCTACAATTAGGAATTTCTTACTTTATACAGATTAAGAGCTGTGACTTAGGACTTTGTCATAAAATTGTTGATAACTAAAACAAATGTGTTTAGATAATTTTATGTACTATAATATGAGCTTGCATCTCACAGGGATTATTTGATTTAAATTTATAAACATCTTATCCCTGAGGAAGTACTTTTATGTACTATAATCTTCATTGTAGACACGGTGCTTAGTGCTAGCTAGTGATCTGTACACATAGAATATGTGACTATGTGGTGGGTCTTGAGTGTCGTTTTGTCATGATGCTTCTATCTCTCAAGCTCTGTGGCATTGGTTTCAGCTAGAAAATAATTTGCCCTGGGGATATCTGTTGATGTCTGAAGGGATTGTTCTGAACACCTATAATCCAAAGGAAAGCATCCCCAATATATCATCCTGCCACAAATGTCAACCATAACACATGAGAAATCCATCTAGACTAGCATCTCTCCAACTTCAGTGCCTATGAATCCACACAGGTCCCACTACAAATGAAGATTCTGATCACAGGTCCTGGGTGGCCCAGAGATTCTGCCTTTGTAGCAAACTCATAGGTGATGTTGATATGTAGGTCCTGTGTGGACAAGTCTTTGATTAGCAAAGCTGTGATCCTGTGTTAGAGTTAGGTATAGGGAAATTTAAGAATTTGGCACCAAATATTGTCATGGCACGAATTTTGAGGAAACCAGGTACTCAACTCATACCTCATGCTTTGTAAACTCTGTTTATTGCTTTCATAAGTGACTGAAATAATACACTTATGAAAAAGACTTTGTAGTAGACAAAATAAGGCCCTCCAATGTGTGTGCACATCTTTTTTGTTATTTTTTAAATTTCTTTTCAGTGTACCAGAATTCATTGTTTATGCACCACACCCAGTGCTCCATGCAATACATGCCCTCCTTAATACCCATCACCTGGATCCCCCAAACTCACACCCCTCCATATTTCAAAATGCTCAGATTGTTTTTCAGTGTCCATAGTCTCTCATGGTTCACCTCCCCTTCCAATTTCCCCCAACTACCTTCTCCTCTCCATCTCCCCATGTCCTCCATGTTATTTGTTATGCTCCACAAATAAGTGAAACCATATGATAATTGACTCGAGAGAGAGTCTGACTTATTTCATTCAGCATAATCTCTTCTATTCCTGCCCATGTTGCTACAAAAGTTGGGTATTCATCCTTTCTGATGGAGGCATATTACTCCATAGTGTATATGGACCACAGCTTCCTTATCCATTCATCCATTGAAGGGCATCTTGGTTCTTTCCAAAAGCTGCCAATAGGAGAAAGAAACAAACATACAAAACCTCCAGAGCTCAAAAGCTTCTGCACAGCAAAGGAAACAGTCAACAAAACAAAGAGGCAACCCACAGAATGGAAGAAGATATTTGCAAATGGCACTACAGACAAAAGACTGATATCCAGGATCTATAAAGAACTTCTCAAACTCAACACACACAGAAGAGATAATCATGTCAAAAAATGGGCAGAAGACATGAACCGACACTTCTCCAATGAAGACATACAAATGGCTATCAGACACATGGAAAAATGTTCATCATCACTAGCCATCAGGGAGATTCAAATTAAAACCACATTGAGATATCACCTTACACCAGTTAGAATGGCCAATATTAGCAAGACAGGAAACAACATGTGTTGGAGAGGATGTGTAGAAAGGGGAACCCTCTTCCACTGTTGGTGGGAATGCAAGTTGGTGCAGCCTCTTTGGAGAACAGTGTGGAGATTCCTCAAGAAATTAAAAATAGAGCTTCCCTATGACCCTGCAATTGCACTCCTGGGTATTTACTCCAAAGATACAGATGTAATGAAAGGAATAGCCATCTGTACTCCAATGTGTATAGCAGCAATAGCTATGGTCGCCAAACTGTGGAAAGAACCAAGATGCCCTTCAGCAGACGAATTGATAAGGAAGAAGTGGTTCATATACACTATGGAGTATTATGCCTCCTTCAGAAAGGACGAATACCCAACTTTTGTAGCAACATGGACGGGACTGGAAGAGATTATGCTGAGTGAAATCAGTCAAACAGAGAGAGTCAATTATCATATGGTTTCACTTATTTGTGGAGCATAACAAATAGCATGGAGGACATGGGGAGTTAGAGAGGAGAAGGGAGTTGGGGGAAATTGGAAGGGGAGGTGAACCATGAGAGACTGTGGACTCTGAAAAACAATCTGAGGGTTTTGAAGGGGCTGGGGGTGGGAGGTTGGGGCATCAGGTAGTGGGTATTATAGAGGGCACAGATTGCATGGAGCACTGGGTGTGGTGCAAAAATAATGAATACTGTTATGCTGAAAATAAATAAAAAATAAATTAAAAAAAAAACACATTGAGATACCACCTTACATCAGTTATAATGCCCAAAATTAGCAAGACAGGAAACAACATGTGTTGGAGAGGATGTGAACAAAGGGTAACCTTCTTACACTGTTGGTGGGAATGCAAGTTGATGCAGCCACTTGGGAGAATAGTGTGAAGATTCCTCAAGAAATTAAAAACAGAGCTTTCCTATGACCCTGCCATTGCACTACTGGGTATTTACCCCAAAGATACAGATAAAGTGAAAAGAAGAGCCATTTGTTCCCCAATGTTCATAGCAGCAATGGCCATGGTCGCCAAACTTGGAAAGAACCAAGATGCTCTTCAATGGACGGATGGATAAGGAAGATGTGGTCCATATACACTATGGAATATTGTGCCTCCATCAGAAAGGGTGAATACCCAACTTTTGTAGCAACATGGACGGGACTGGAAGAGATTGTGCTGAGTGAAATCAGTCAAGCATAGAGAGTTAATTATCATATGGTTTCACTTATTTGTGGAACATAACAAATAACATGGAAGACATGGGAAGATGTAGAGGAGAAGGGAGTTGGGAGAAATTGGAGGTGGAGATGAGCCATGAGAGACTATGGACTCTGAAAAACAACCTGAGGGTTTTGAAGTTGCAGGGGTGGGAGGTTGGGGAAGCCAGGTTGTATGTTTTAAGAGGGCATAAATTGCATGGAGCCCTGGGTGTGGTGCAAAAACAATGAATACTGTTACACTGAAAAGAAATTTAAAAAAAAAAAATAAGAAGAAGAAGAACGGCAGCATTTTTGTAGAGGATGTGCCTGATATTAAGCTTTTGATTTCTGACCCATCCATTTCAAGAACAACCATATTGAATAAACATATTGTCAGATGTGTGACTATCATTAGGTAAGCACTCAGACTACCTCAGCCATTAGGTACCTCTTCAGAAAGCCCTGGGTAACCTGAAAACTGAAACATGAATGATCCACCTTTGCATTTCTGTACCAAAATTTCACTCTTGTGTTTTAAACTGGTCAAAAAAGAGAAAACCTAGGGATCTCTAGCCATTCACGGACCCCCTAATTTCTTTCTTTCTCCTGCAATGAATCTCTGCCTCCCAGACCTTTCTGCCTCTGCCCTCCAGGAGCTGTAATAAACCTGGTTTTGTTAGACTTCTCCAATGGGTTTTGCTGAAGTGCATATTACAATCACATTAAGAACCCAAGGACTGGTGTTGCTACAGCAGAGACTCTGGTCAGGGATGCATTTGTGGGAATTTCCACAAGCAGACGGATGCAGGGCAGTGCCTGGGCTTTCCTAGCCTAAGCATCCCTGTCGGGATCCTGAGACTTAAACAGAACAATGTTAGGGACCACATTATCAGGAAGAGGTGTGAAGGCATATATATAAAAAGATTGACAGAGTCTAAGGAGAACTGTGGTTTTATATTCTTCTCTACAATAAAGTCATGTGAAGAACTTGGTGGCCAAAGTAGTGTTTTCTATATGAGGAATAGAACTCATGATTATTCTTTTGGGAAATCTAGAGAAAATTTATGTGGCATGATATAAGTCATTTGAAATGAAATTTGTTTGAAGAAATCCAACTTGCTCCTTGAAAGATGCAGAAATTTCTAGGCATTTGTGATCCAAGGTTGGAACACCACTGGAATGAATGAAAGAACCATATAAAGCAGAGGATTAGTAAAGTGTGTTACTTAAATGTGTGAAAAAGTTGAATTCAAACTAATGGAAATTCCAAGAAATGAATAGAAGGAGCAATTCTATTTCTCCACTCTGGTCAAAGAATAGAAGGTCCTCACTCTGGGACTGTGAGCCTTGCAATCATGGGCACTTCTTCAGCTCCAGGATGATTGGTTCTTATATCACAGGAACCCCAAAAATGCTTTTCAGAGCCCTCCTTATGTCCTTGTTTCTCAGGCTGTAGATGAAGGGGTTCAGCATGGGTGTGACCACTGTGTACATCACCGAGGCTACTGCACTTGAGTTGGAGCTCTGGGGAGAAGCAGAACTAAGGTACACTCCTAAGAGTGTACAATAAAATAAAGAAACAACTGAAAGGTGAGATGCACAGGTGGAAAATGCTTTATACTTGCCTTGAGCTGATGAGATACGAAGTATGGAGGAAATGATCTTAGAATAAGAGTAAATAATCCCAGCAAGGGGACCACCAGCCAGCAGCACAGCAGCAAAATACATCATCATGTCATTAAGTAAGGTGCTGGAACAGGCAATTCGGACTACCTGATTGATCTCACAGAAAAAGTGGGAGACTTCCACCTCTCTGCAGAAAGACAACCACAACACCATTAAACTTTGTAATAAGGAATTCAGGGCACTCATCATCCAAGACACCAGAACCAGCAGTACACAGTAGGTGGGTTTCATGATGACTGTGTAGTGCAGGGGGTGACAGATGGCCACAAACCGGTCATAGGCCATCACAGTCAGGAGAAAATCATCCAATCCAGTGAAGAGTAGGAAAAAGTATATCTGAGCGACACAGCCTCTATAGGTTATGACTTGGCTCTGAGTCTGGATGTTCTGCAGCATCTTAGGGACTGTAGTGGAGGTGAAACAGATGTCTACAAAGGACAGGTTGGCGAGGAAGAAGTACATGGGGGTGTGGAGGTGGGAGTCTGACCTGACAGCCAGGATGATGAGCAGGTTTCCAAACACAGTGATCATGTACATGGAAAGGAAAAGTCCAAATATGAGAGGCTGCAGTTCTGGATCTTCTGATAAGCCCAGAAGAAGAAATCCTGAAATTTGTGTATCATTTCCCGGTTCCATGTGGTGGAGGTGACTACCATGGAATAAAAAATAACAACACTTATTTTCTCAATAATGAACATTACAAATAACATTTAAATTATGCAATTTTTATTTTACATTCAAAAGTGAATATCCATATACATTTTTGGGGGGTATAGAACCTATCTCCTCTCAGGAACCTGCATGCCATCTCTGAATAAGAATGTGTTCATCATAACTAGCCCTCAGGGAGATTTAAATTAAAACCACATTGAGATATCACCTTACACCAGTTAGAATGCCCAAAATTAGAAAGACAGGAAACAACATGTGTTGGAGGGGATGTGGAGAAAGGGGAACCCTCTTACTTACACTGTTGGTGGGAATACAAGTTGGTGCAGCCTCTTTGGAGAACAGTGTGGAGATTCCTCAAGAAATTAAAAATAGAACTTCCCTATGACCTTGCAATTGCACTACTGGATATTTAACCCAAAGATACAGATGTAGTAAAAAGAAGAGCCATCTGTACCCCCAATGTTTATAGTAGCAATGTCCACAGTCGCCAAACTGTGGAAAGAACCAAGATGCCCTTCAACGGATGAATGGATAAGGAAGCTGTGGTCCATATACACTATGGAGTATTATGCTTCCATCAGAAAGGGTGAATACCCAACTTTTGTAGCAACATGTACGGGACTGGAAGAGATTATGCTGAGTGAAATAAGTCAAGCAGAGAGAGTCAATTATCATATGGTTTCTCTTATTTGTGGAGCATAACAAATAGCATGGAGGACATGGGGAGATAGAGAGGAGAAGGGAGTTCGGGAAAATTGGAAAGGGAGGTGAACCATGAGAGACTATGGACCATGAAAACCAATCCGAGGATTTTGAAGGGGCAGGGGGTGGGAGGTCAGGGTACCAAGTGGTGGGTATTATAGAGGGCACGGATTGTATGGAGCACTGGGTGTGGTGAAAAAATAATGAATACTGTTATGCTGAAAATAAATTAATTAATTTAAAAAAATATTAAGAAAAAAACACATTAAAATACCACCCTATACCAGTTAGAATGGCCAAAATTAGCAAGACAGGAAACAACATGTGTTGGAGAGGATGTGGAGAAAAGGGAACCCTCTTACACTGTTTTTGGGAATGCAAGTTGGTGCAGCCTCTTTGTTGAACAGTGTGGAGATTCCTCAACAAATTAAAAATCGAGCTTCCCTATGACCCTGAAATTGCACTACCGGGTACTTACCCTAAAGATACAGATGTAGTGAAAAGAAGGGCCATCTGTACCCCCAATGTTTATAGCATCAATGGCCACAGTCTCCAAACTGTGGAAAGAACCAAGATGCCCTTCAACGGATGAATGGATAAGGAAGATGTGGTCCATATATACTCTGGAGTAATATGCCTCCATCAGAAAGGACAAATATCCAACTTTTGTAGCAAGATGGAAGGGACTGGAAGAGATTATGCTGAGCGAAATAATTCAAGCAGAGAGAGTCAACTATCATATGGTTTCACCTATTTGTGGAGCATAACAAATAGCATGGAGGACAAGGGAAAATGGTGAGGAGAAGGGAGTTAGGGTAAATTGGAAGGGGAGGTGAACCATGAGAGACTATGGACTCTGAAAAACAATCTGAGGGTTTTGAAGGGACAGGGGGTGGGAGTTTGGGGGAACCAGGTGGTGGGTGTTAGGAAGGGCACGTATTGCATGGAGCACTTTGTGGTGCAAAAACAATGAATACTGTTATGCTGAAAAGAAATAAATAAAAAAGATGATGAGATAGAAATGAAGGAGGCTAAGGGGAAGAGAAAAAGAACAACTAATGAAGCATGAGGTGAGCCTTTGAGAATACAGCAATACCATGAAGTGGAACAATATTAGAGTTAATGGGACTCTGAAGAAGAAAAAGGAGAGATGGGGACAAAAGTTATATTTGAGCAAATCATAGCTGAGAACTTAGCTAATCTAAGGATGGAAACAGGCATTCAATTCCAAGAGGTAGAAAGGGCTTCTCCCAATATGATAAATAAAAAAGATCAACACCCTGACATATAATAGTGAAGCTTGCAATTTTCATAGATGAAGAGAAAATCCTGAAAGCAGCTCAAGACAGAGGTTCTTAACCAACAGGGGTAGAAATATTAGACTGGGAACAGACCTATCCAGAGAGACCTGGAAGGCCAAAAAGGTCTGGCCTGATATATTCAGGGTATTAAATGAGAAAAACATGTAACAATGAATTCTTTCTCCAGGAAGGCTGTCATTCAGAATGCAAGGAGAGATAAAGAGCTTCCAGGACAGACAGAATCTTTTTTTTCCCAGTATTCCAAAATTCATTGTTTATATACCTCACCCAGTACTACATGCAATACATGCCCTCCTTAATACCCACGACCAGACTTATTCATCCCTTCACTCCCCTCCCCTTTAACCCCTCAGTTTTTTTCTCAGAGAATGACAGACAGAATCTTGAAGAATATGTGACCACTAATTGAACCCTGAAAGAAATATTAAAGGAGATCCTGTTAGTGAAGGGAGAGCACAAAAGTGACATAAACAAGAAAGAAACAGAGACAGTATACAGAAACAAAGCCTTTCCAGGTAACACAAGGGCACTTATTTCCTGTCTTTCAATAATTACTCTGAATGTAAATGGGCTAAGTGCTCCAATCAAATGGTATCAGATTCGATAAAAAAGCAAGACTCATCCATGTGCTGTCTACAAGAGAAGCATTTGAGACCTAAAGACACATCCATATTGAAAGCAAGGGGGTGGAGAACAATTTATCATGTTAATTGACCTCAAAAGAAAGCTGGGATAGCAATCCTCATATCAGACAAATTGGATTTTAAACCAGAGACTCTATGAAGCAATGAATAGGGACACTATATCATACTTGAAAGGCATATCCAACAATAAGATCTAACAATTATAAATATTTATGCTTCTAAACTGGGAGCAGCAAATTATACAAACCAGCTAATAACCAAATAAAGGAAATACATTGAGAATAATAAAAGAATAGTAGGTGACTTCAACACCCCATTTACAGTAATGGAGAAATAATCTAAGATTATTTACAAGATTTACAAGGAAACTAGGGCTTTGAATGACACACTGGACCAGATGGATTTCACAGATACATGCATAACATTCCATCCAAAAGCAAGAGAATACACATTCTTCTCAAATGCACATGGTATATTCTCCAGAATGGATCACATGCTAGGTCATGAATTGTATCTCAATTGACACCAAAAGACTGATATTATTCCCTCCATATTCACATAGGACAATGCTTTGAAACTAGAAATCAATCACAAGAGGAAATGTGGAAGGAACACAAACATTTGGAGGTTAAAGACCAATATGAAGAATAAATGGGTCAACCAGAAAATTAAAGAATTTTTAAAAATTCATGGAAGTAAATGAAAATAAAAACAAATGTTCAAAACCTTTGAAATACAGCAGAGACAGTTCTAAGAATTACAATGCACAGATGTACTGAAAAGAAGAACCATCTGTACCCCAATGTTCATAGCAGCAATGGCCACAGTTGCCAAACTGTGGAAAGAACCAAGATGCCTTTCAACGGATGAATGGATAAGGAAGATGTGTTCCACACACACTAGGGAGTATTATGCCTCCATCAGAAATGATGAATACCGATGGAGGAGTCAAGATGGCGGAGAAGTAGCAAGCTGAGACTGCTTCAGCTAGCCGGAGATCAGCTAGATAGCTTATCTAAAGATTGCAAACACCTAAAAATCCATCGGCAGATCGAAGAGAAGAAGAACAGCAATTCTGGAAACAGAAAAACAACCACTTTCTGAAAGGTAGGACCGGCGGAGAAGTGAATCCAAAGCGACGGGAAGAGAGACCCCGGGGGGAGGGGCCGCTCCCGGCAAGCAGCGGAGCAACGGAGCACAAAATCAGGACTTTTAAAAGTCTGTTCCGCTGAGGGACATCGCTCCAGAGGCTAAACCGGGGCGAAGCACACGCGGGGTCAGCATGGCCTCAGGTCCCGCAGGGTCACAGAAGGATCGGGGGTGTCTGAGTGTCGCAGAGCTTGCGGGTATTGGAACGGGAAAGCCGGCTACAGAGACAGAGCCGACAGTAAGCTCGCAGCTCGGTGTTACCTTGAACCGGTCGCAGGCTCGGTGAGCTCGGAGTGTGGCCGGAGGTCAGGCAGACGGGAGTAACTGGGCGCTGTTCTCTGAGGGTGCACTGAGGAGTGGGGCCCCGGGCTCTCGGCTCCTCCGGGCCGGAGACCAGGAGGCCGCCATTTGTGTTCCCGTCCTCCGGAACTCTACGGAAAGCGCTCAGGGAACAAAAGCTCCTGAAAGCAAACCCGAGCGGATTACTCACCCCGGACCCGGGTAAGGGCGGTGTAATTCCGCCGGGGGCAAAGACACTTGAGAATCACTACAACAGGCCCCTCCCCCAGAAGATCAACAAGAAATCCAGCCTAGACCAAGTTCACCTACCAAGGAGTGCAGTTTCAATACCAAGGAGAGTAGCGGAATTCCAGAGGAGGAGAAAGCCAAGCACGGAACTCATGGCTTTTTTCCTGTGATTTTTTTTAGTCTTGCAGTTAATTTAATTTTCTCTTTTTCATTTTTTTTTTCTTTTTCTTCTCGCCTTCGGGTAAAATTTTTTTTTTAACTTTACCTTTTTCTTTTTTAACGATTTTTTACTAGTTTATCTAATATATATATTTTTTCTTTTTTACATTTTTCTCAGGTGTTTTCTTTTTTTAAAAAATTTTTTTTTCTTTTCTTTTTTTTTTCTTTCTTTCTTTTTGAACCTCTTTTTATCCCCTTTCTCCCCACTCACGATTTTGGATTTCTTCTAATTTAGTTAAAGCATATTTTCCTGGGGTTGTTGCCACCCTTTTAGTATTTTACTTGCCCCTTCATTTACTCTTATCTGGCCAAAATGACAAGACGTAAAAATTCAACGCAAAAAAAAGAACAAGAGGCAGAACCGAAGGCTAGGGACCTAATCAATACAGACATCGGTAATATGTCAGATCTAGAGTTCAGAATGACAATTCTCAAGGTTCTAGCTGGGCTCGAAAAAGGCATGGAAGATATTAGAGAAACCCTCTCGAGAGATATAAAAGCCCTTTCTGGAGAAATAAAAGAACTAAAATCTAACCAAGTTGAAATCAAAAAAGCTATTAATGAGGTGCAATCAAAAATGGAGGTTCTCACTGCTAGGATAAATGAGGCAGAAGAAAGAATTAGTGATATAGAAGACCAAATGACAGAGAATAAAGAAGCAGAGCAAAAGAGGGACAAACAGCTACTGGACCACGAGGGGAGAATTCGAGAATTAAGTGACACCATAAGACGAAACAACATTAGAATAATTGGGATTCCGGGAGAAGAAGAAAGAGAGAGGGGAGCAGAAGGTATACTGGAGAGAATTATTGGGGAGAATTTCCCCAATATGGCAAAGGGAACAAGCATCAAAATTCAGGAGGTTCAGAGAACGCCCCTCAAAATCAATAAGAATAGGCCCACACCCCGTCACCTAATAGTAAAATTTACAAGTCTCAGTGACAAAGAGAAAATCCTGAAAGCAGCCCGGGAAAAGAAGTCTGTAACATACAATGGTAAAAATATTAGATTGGCAGCTGACTTATCCACAGAGACCTGGCAGGCCAGAAAGAGCTAGCATGATATTTTTAGAGCACTAAACGAGAAAAACATGCAGCCCAGAATACTATATCCAGCTAGGCTATCATTGAAAATAGAAGGAGAGATTAAAAGTTTCCAGGACAAACAACAACGGAAAGAATTTGCAAATACCAAACCAGGTCTACAGGAAATATTGAAAGGGGTCCTCTAAGCAAAGAGAGAGCCTACAAGTGGTAGATCAGAAAGGAACAGAAACTGAGGGTTGCTGGGAAGAGGGGGTTTGGGAGAAGGGGGTGGGATTATGGACATTGGGGAGGGTATGTGCTTTGGTGAGTGCTGTGAAGTGTGTAAACCTGGTGATTCACAGACCTGTACCACTGGGGATAAAAATATATGTTTATAAAAAATAAAAAGTTAAAAAAAAAAAAAAGAAAGAAAGGAACAAAGACCATATACAATAACACTCACCTTACCGGCAATACAATGGCACTAAATTCATATCTCTCAATAGTTACCCTAAATGTGAATGGGCTAAATGCCCCTGTCAAAAGACACAGGGTATCAGAATGGATAAAAAAACAAAACCCATCTATATGTTGCCTCCAAGAAACTCATTTTAAGCCCGAAGACACCTCCAGATTTAAAGTGAGGGGGTGGAAAAAAATTTACCATGCTAATGGACATCAGAAGAAAGCAGGAGTGGCAATACTTATATCAGATCAATTAGATTTTAAGCCAAAGACTATAATAAGAGATGAGGAAGGACACTATATCATACTCAAAGGGTCTGTCCAACAAGAAGATTTAACAATTTTAAATATCTATGCCCCCAACGTGGGAGCAGCCAACTATATAAACCAATTAATAACAAAATCAAAGAAACACATCAACAACAATACAATAATAGTAGGGGACTTTAACACTCCCCTCACTGAAATGGACAGGTCATCCAAGCAAAAGATCAGCAAGGAAATAAAGGCCTTAAACGACACACTGGACCAGATGGACATCACAGATATATTCAGAACATTTCATCCCAAAGCAACGGAATACACATTCTTCTCTAGTGCACATGGAACATTCTCCAGAATAGATCACATCCTCGGTCCTAAACCAGGACTCAACCGGTATCAAAAGATTGGGATCATTCCCTGCATATTTTCAGACCACAATGCTCTAAAGCTAGAACTCAACCACAAAAGGAAGTTTGGAAAGAACCCAAATACATGGAGACTAAACAGTATCCTTCTAAAGAATGAATGGGTCAACCGGGAAATTAAAGAAGAATTGAAAAAAATCATGGAAACAAATGATAATGAAAATACAACGGTTCAAAATCTGTGGGACACAATAAAGGCAGTCCTGAGAGGAAAATATATAGCGGGACAAGCCTTTCTCAAAAAACAAGAAGGTCTCAGGTACACAACCTAACCCTACACCTAAAGGAGCTGGAGAAAGAACAAGAAAGAAACCCTAAGCCCAGCAGGAGAAGAGAAATCATAAAGATCAGAGCAGAAATCAATGAAATAGAAACCAAAAAAACAATAGAACAAATCAACGAAACTAGGAGCTGGTTCTTTTAAAGAATTAATAAAATTGATAACCCCCTGGCCCGACTTATCAAAAAGAAAAGAGAAAGGACCCAAATAAATAAAATCATGAATGAAAGAGGAGAGATCACAACTAACACCAAAGAAATACAAACTATTATAAGAACATACTATGAGCAACTCTACGGCAATAAATTTGACAATCTGGAAGAAATGGAGGCATTCCTAGAAACATATAAACTACCACAACTGAACCAGGAAGAAATAGAAAGCCTGAAAAGACCCATAAGCAGTAAGGAGATTGAAACAGTCATTAAAAATCTCCAAACAAACAAAAGCCCAGGGCCAGACGGCTTCCCGGGGGAATTCTACCAAACATTTAAAGAAGAACTAATTCCTATTCTCCTGAAACTGTTCCAAAAAATAGAAATGGAAGGAAAACTTCCAAACTCATTTTATGAGGCCAGCATCACCTTGATCCCAAAACCAGACAAGGATCCCACCAAAAAAGAGAGCTATAGACCGATATCCTTGATGAACACAGATGCGAAAATACTCAACAAAATACTAGCCAATAGGATTCAACAGTACATTAAAAAGATTATTCACCACGACCAAGTGGGATTTATTCCAGGGATGCAAGGTTGGTTCAACATCTGCAAATCAGTCAATGTGATACAACACATCAATAAAAGTAAGAACAAGAACCATATGATACTCTCAATAGATGCTGAAAAAGCATTTGACAAAGTACAGCATCCCTTCCTGATCAAAACTCTTCAAAGTGTAGGGATAGAGGGCACATACCTCAATATCATCAAAGCCATCTATGAAAAACCCACCGCAAATATCATTCTCAATGGAGAAAAACTGAAAGCTTTTCCGCTAAGGTCAGGAACACGGCAGGGATGTCCATTATCACCACTGCTATTCAGCAGAGTACTAGAGGTCCTAGCCTCAGCAATCAGACAACAAAAGGAAATTAAAGGCATCCAAATCGGCAAAGAAGAAGTCAAATTATCACTCTTCGCAGATGATATGATACTATATGTGGAAAACCCCAAAGACTCCACTCCAAAACTGCTAAAACTTGTTCAGGAATTCAGTAAAGTGTCAGGATATAAAATCAATGCACAGAAATCAGTTGCATTTCTCTACACCAACAGCAAGACAGAAGAAAGGGAAATTAAGGAGTCAATCCCATTTACAATTGCACCCAAAACCATAAGATACCTAGGAATAAATCTAACCAAAGAGACACAGAATCTATACTCAGAAAACTATAAAGTACTCATGAAAGAAATTGAGGAAGACACAAAGAAATGGAAAAATGTTCCATGCTCCTGGATTGGAAGAATAAATATTGTGAAAATGTCTATGTTACCTAAAGCAATCTACACATTTAATGCAATTCCTATCAAACTACCATCCATCTTTTTCAAAGAAATGGAACAAATAATGCTAAAATTTATATGGAACCAGAAAAGACCTCGAATAGCTAAAGGGATATGGAAAAAGAAAGCCAACGTTGGTGGCATCACAATCCCGGACTTCAAGCTCTATTACAAAGCTGTCATCATCAAGACAGCATGGTACTGGCACAAAAACAGACCCATAGATCAATGGAACAGAATAGAGAGCCCAGAAATAGACCCTCAAATCTATGGTCAACTCATCTTCGACAAAGCAGGAAAGAAAGTCCAATGGAAAAAAGACAGCCTCTTCAATAAATGGTGCTGGGAAAATTGGACAGCCACATGCAGAAAAATGAAATTGGACCATTTCCTTACACCACACACAAAAATAGACTCAAAATGGATGAAGGACCTCAATGTGCGAAAGGAATCCATCAAAATCCTTGAGGAGAACACGGGCAGCAACCTCTTCGACCTCTGCCGCAGCAACATCTTCCTAGGAACAACGCAAAAGGCAAGGGAAGCAAGGGCAAAAATGAACTATCGGGATTTCATCAAGACCAAAAGCTTTTGCACAGCAAAGAAAACAGTTAACAAAATCAAAAGACAACTGACAGAATGGGAGAAGATATTTGCAAACGACATATCAGATAAAGGACTAGTGTCCAGAATCTATAAAGAACTTAGCAAACTCAACACCCAAAGAACAAATAATCCAATCAAGAAATGGGAAGAGGACATGAACAGACATTTCTGCAAAGAAGACATCCAGATGGCCAACAGACACATGAAAAAGTGCTCCATATCACTCGGCATCAGGGAAATACAAATCAAAACCACAATGAGATATCACCTCACACCAGTCCGAATGGCTAAAATCAACAAGTCAGGAAATGACAGATGCTGGCGAGGATGCGGAGAAAGGGGAACCCTCCTACACTGTTGGTGGGAATGCAAGCTGGTGCAACCTCTCTGGAAAACAGCATGGAGGTTCCTCAGAATGTTGAAAATAGAACTGCCCTATGACCCAGCAATTGCACTATTGGGTATTTACCCTAAAGATACAAACGTAGTGATCCAAAGGGGCACGTGTACTCGAATGTTTATAGCAGCAATGTCCACAATAGCCAAACTATGGAAAGAACCTAGATGTCCATCAACAGATGAATGGATCAAGAAGATGTGGTATATATACACAATGGAATACTATGCAGCCATCAAAAGAAATGAAATCTTGCCATTTGCGACAACATGGATGGAACTAGAGCGTATCATGCTTAGCGAAATAAGTCAAGCGGAGAAAGACAACTATCATATGATCTCCCTGATATGAGGAAGTGGTGATGCAACATGGGGGCTTAAGTGGGTAGGAGAAGAATAAATGAAATACGATGGGATTGGGAGGGAGACAAACCATAAGTGACTCTTAATCTCACAAAACAAACTGAGAGTTGCTGGTGGGAGGGGGTTTGGGAGAAGGGGGTGCGATTATGGACATTGGGGAGGGTATGTGCTTTGGTGAGTGCTGTGAAGTGTGTAAACCTGGTGATTCACAGACCTGTACCCCTGGGGATAAAAATATATGTTTATAAAAAATAAAAAATTATATTAAAAATAAATAAATAAATAAATAAATTTCAGGCTACTCATAAAAAAAAAAAATAAGACACGGGTATCAGAATGGATAAAAAAACAAAACCCATCTATATGTTGCCTCCAAGAAACTCATTTTAAGCCCGAAGACACCTCCAGATTTAAAGTGAGGGGGTGGAAAAAAATTTACCATGCTAATGGACATCAGAAGAAAGCAGGAGTGGCAATACTTATATCAGATCAATTAGATTTTAAGCCAAAGACTATAATAAGAGATGAGGAAGGACACTATATCATACTCAAAGGGTCTGTCCAACAAGAAGATTTAACAATTTTAAATATCTATGCCCCCAACGTGGGAGCAGCCAACTATATAAACCAATTAATAACAAAATCAAAGAAACACATCAACAACAATACAATAATAGTAGGGGACTTTAACACTCCCCTCACTGAAATGGACAGGTCATCCAAGCAAAAGATCAGCAAGGAAATAAAGGCCTTAAACGACACACTGGACCAGATGGACATCACAGATATATTCAGAACATTTCATCCCAAAGCAACGGAATACACATTCTTCTCTAGTGCACATGGAACATTCTCCAGAATAGATCACATCCTCGGTCTTAAATCAGGACTCAACCGGTATCAAAAGATTGGGATCATTCCCTGCATATTTTCAGACCACAATGCTCTAAAGCTAGAACTCAACCACAAAAGGAAGTTTGGAAAGAACCCAAATACATGGAGACTAAACAGTATCCTTCTAAAGAATGAATGGGTCAACCGGGAAATTAAAGAAGAATTGAAAAAAATCATGGAAACAAATGATAATGAAAATACAACGGTTCAAAATCTGTGGGACACAATAAAGGCAGTCCTGAGAGGAAAATATATAGCGGTACAAGCCTTTCTCAAGAAACAAGAAGGTCTCAGGTACACAACCTAACCCTACACCTAAAGGAGCTGGAGAAAGAACAAGAAAGAAACCCTAAGCCCAGCAGGAGAAGAGAAATCATAGAGATTAGAGCAGAAATCAATGAAATAGAAACCAAAAAAACAAAAGAACAAATCAACGAAACTAGGAGCTGGTTCTTTTAAAGAATTAATAAAATAGATAACCCCCTGGCAAGACTTATCAAAAAGAAAAGAGAAAGGACCCAAATAAATAAAATCATGAATGAAAGAGGAGAGATCACAACTAACACCAAAGAAATACAAACTATTATAAGAACATACTATGAGCAACTCTACGGCAATAAATTTGACAATCTGGAAGAAATGGATGCATTCCTAGAAACATATAAACTACCACAACTGAACCAGGAAGAAATAGAAAGCCTGAAAAGACCCATAACCAGTAAGGAGATTGAAACAGTCATTAAAAATCTCCAAACAAACAAAAGCCCAGGGCCAGATGGCTTCCCAGGGGAATTCTACCAAACATTTAAAGAAGAACTAATTCCTATTCTTCTGAAACTGTTCCAAAAAATAGAAATGGAAGGAAAACTTCCAAACTCATTTTATGAGGCCAGCATCACCTTGATCCCAAAATAGACAAGGATCCCATCAAAAAAGAGAGCTATAGACCGATATCCTTGATGAACACAGATGCGAAAATACTCAACAAAATACTAGCCAATAGGATTCAACAGTACATTAAAAAGATTATTCACCACGACCAAGTGGGATTTATTCCAGGGCTGCAAGGTTGGTTCAACATCCGCAAATCAGTCAATGTGATACAACACATGAATAAAAGAAAGAACAAGAACCATATGATACTTTCAATAGATGCTAAAAAAGCATTTGACAAAGTACAGCATCCCTTCCTGATCAAAACTCTTCAAAGTGTAGGGATACAGGGCACATACCTCAATATCATCAAAGCCATCTATGAAAAACCCACCGCAAATATCATTCTCAATGGAGAAAAACTGAAAGCTTTTCCGCTAAGGTCAGGAACACGGCAGGGATGTCCATTATCACCACTGCTATTCAACAGAGTACTAGAGGTCCTAGCCTCAGCAATCAGACAACAAAAGGAAATTAAAGGCATCCAAATCGGCAAAGAAGAAGTCAAATTATCACTCTTCGCAGATGATATGATACTATATGTGGAAAACCCAAAAGACTCCACTCCAAAACTGCTAGAACTTATACAGGAATTCAGTAAAGTGTCAGGATATAAAATCAATGCACAGAAATCAGTTGCATTTCTCTACACCAACAGCAAGACAGAAGAAAGAGATATTAAGGAGTCAATCCCATTTACAATTGCACCCAAAACCATAAGATACCTAGGAATAAACCTAACCAAAGAGACACAGAATCTATACTCAGAAAACTATAAAGTACTCATGAAAGAAATTGAGGAAGACACAAAGAAATGGAAAAATGTTCCATGCTCCTGGATTGGAAGAATAAATATTGTGAAAATGTCTATGTTACCTAAAGCAATCTACACATTTAATGCAATTCCTATCAAAGTACCATCCATCTTTTTCAAAGAAATGGAACAAATAATGCTAAAATTTATATGGAACCAGAAAAGACCTCGAATAGCTAAAGGGATATGGAAAAAGAAAGCCAACGTTGGTGGCATCACAATCCCGGACTTCAAGCTCTATTACAAAGCTGTCATCATCAAGACAGCATGGTACTGGCACAAAAACAGACCCATAGATCAATGGAACAGAATAGAGAGCCCAGAAATAGACCCTCAAATCTATGGTCAACTCATCTTCGACAAAGCAGGAAAGAAAGTCCAATGGAAAAAAGACAGCCTCTTCAATAAATGGTGCTGGGAAAATTGGACAGCCACATGTAGAAAAATGAAATTGGACCATTTCCTTACACCACACACAAAAATAGACTCAAAATGGATGAAGGACCTCAATGTGCAAAAGGAATCCATCAAAATCCTTGAGGAGAACACAGGCAGCAACCTCTTCGACCTCTGCCGCAGCAACATCTTCCTAGGAACAACGCAAAAGGCAAGGGAAGCAAGGGAAAAAATGAACTATTGGGATTTCATCAAGATCAAAAGCTTTTGCACAGCAAAGGAAACAGTTAACAAAATCAAAAGACAACTGACAGAATGGGAGAAGATATTTGCAAACGACATATCAGATAAAGGACTAGTGTCCAGAATCTATAAAGAACTTAGCAAACTCAACACCCAAAGAACAAATAATCCAATCAAGAAATGGGAAGAGGACATGAACAGACATTTCTGCAAAGAAGACATCCAGATGGCCAACAGACACATGAAAAAGTGCTCCATATCACTCGGCATCAGGGAAATACAAATCAAAACCACAATGAGATATCACCTCACACCAGTCAGAATGGCTAAAATCAACAAGTCAGGAAATGACAGATGCTGGCGAGGATGCGGAGAAAGGGGAACCCTCCTCCACTGTTGGTGGGAATGCAAGCTGCTGCAGCCACTCTGGAAAACAGCATGGAGGTTCCTCAGAATGTTGAAAATAGAACTGCCCTATGACCCAGCAATTGCACTATTGAGTATTTACCCTAAAGATACAAATGTAGTGATCCAAAGGGGCACATGCACCCGAATGTTTATAGCAGCAATGTCCACAATAGCCAAACTATGGAAAGAACCTAGATGTCCATCCACAGATGAATGGATCAAGAAGATGTGGTATATATACACAATGGAATACTATGCAGCCATCAAAAGAAATGAAATCTTGCCATTTGCGACAACATGGATGGAACTAGAGCGTATCATGCTTAGCGAAATAAGTCAAGCAGAGAAAGACAACTATCATATGATCTCCCTGATATGAGGAAGTGGTGATGCAACATGGAGGCTTAAGTGGGTAGGAGAAGAATAAATGAAACAAGATGGGATTGGGAGGGAGACAAACCATAAGTAACTCTTAATCTCACAAAACAAACTGAGGGTTGCTGGGGGGAGGGGGTTTGGGAGAAGGGGGTGGGATTATGGACATTGGGGAGGGTATGTGCTTTGGTGAGTGCTGTGAAGTGTGTAAACCTGGTGATTCACAGACCTGTACCCCTGGGGATAAAAATATATGTTTATAAAAAATAAAAAGTTAAAAAAAAAAAAAAGAAATGATGAATACCCAACTTTTGTATCAACATGGATGGGACTGGAAGAGATTATGCTGCGTGAAATAAGTCAAGCAGAGAGAGTCAATTATATGGTTTCACTTATTTGTGAAGCATAAGAAATAACACGGAGGACATGGGGAGATGGAGAGAAGGGAGCTGGGGGAAATTGGAAGGGGAGGTGAATCATGAGAGACTATGGACTCTGAAAAGCAATCTGAGGGTTTTGAAGGGGCAGGGGGGTGGGAGTTTGGGTGAGCCTGGTGGTGGGTATTATGGAGGGCACCTATTGCATGGAACAATGGGTGTCATACACAAGCAATGAATTCTGGTACACTGAAAAGAAATTTAAAAAATAAATTTAAAATTTTTTTAAAAAAAGAAATAAATACAATGCAATACAAGCCTTTCTCAAAAAAAATTAGAAACCTCTCAAATACACAAGCACACCATATACCTAAAGGAGATGGGAAAAAAATAGATAATTAAGCCTAAACCAAGGAGGAGAAGAGAAATAATGATTAGAGCAGAAATCACTGAAATAGAAACAAAAAAAAGTAAAACCGATCAATAAAACTAAGAGATGGTTCTATGAAAGAATCAATAAAATAGATAAACCCCTAGCCATACTTATCAAAAAGAAGAGAACCAACCCAAACAAACAAAATCATGAATGAGAAAGGATCACAGCCAACACCAAGGAAATACAAACAACTTTAAGAAAATATTATAGGCAACTATATGTCAATAAATCAGGTAATCTGGAAGAAATTGATGCATTCCTAGGACTTATAAACTACCTAAACTAAAACACAAAGAAATAGAGAACCTCAACAGACCCAATAACCAGAAGGGAAATTGAAGCAATAATCAAAAATCTCATGGCAAACATGAAATCAAGGCCAGATAGCTTCCCAAGGGAATTCTACCAAACATTTAAAGAATAAATGATACCTATTCTTCTAAAGCTGTTTCAAAAAATGGAAATGAAAGGAAAATTTCCAAACTTGTTCTACGAGGCCAGCATTACCTTGATCCCAAAACCAAAGACCTCATAGTAAAGGAGAATTATAGACCAATGGGTGACAAAATGCTTAACAAGATACTAGCCAGTAGGATCCAATGGTATGTAAAAAGGATTATTCATCAGGAAAAAAAGTTTGATTTATTTCTGAACTGCAAGGGTGGTTCAACATTTCCAAATAAATCAACATGATACATCACATTAATAAAAGAAAGAATGGCATGGCTGCCTCGAGAGACTAGTAGGAGTTTGTACCTGTGGTGGGAAGGGTCAGAAGCCCACACCCGAGAACCTAGTGAGGTAAAGTTGTGGCTCGGTTGTGGAGGTGACAACTTCTCCAATTCCTCGGCACTGGCAGCGTCGGGGAGTGGTATGGTTCAGAAAATCTGGGAATTGGCCAACAGCATGCAGGAAGCCCAGAGTATCGATGAAATCTACAAATACGACAAGAAACAACAGCAAGAAATACTGGCGTCGAAGCCCTGGACTAAGGACCACCATTACTTTAAGTACTGCAAAAATCTCAGCATTGGCTCTACTGAAAATGGTGATGTATGCCAGATCGGGAGGCAAATTAGAAGTGATGGGCCTTGGGGGTCGGTGGACATGGGCTTGGGTGAAAGGTGAACAGTGAAACCATGATCATTATGAACAGTTTTGCTTTGCCGGTGGAGGGCACTGAAACCCGAGTAAATGCTCAGGCTGCTGCATATGAGTACATGGCTGCATATATAGAAAACGCCAAACAGGTTGGCCGCCTTGAAAATGCAATTGGCTGGTATCACAGCCATCCTGGCTATAGCTGCTGGCTTTCTGGGATTGATGTTAGTACTCAGATGCTCAATCAGCAGTTCCAGGAACCATTTGTAGCAGTAGTAAACGACCCAACAAGAACAATATCTGCAGGGAAAGTGAATCTTGGAGCCTTTCGGACATACCCAAAGGGCTACAAACCCCCTGATGAAGGACCTTCTGAGTACCAGACTATCCCACTTAATAAAATTGAAGACTTTGGTGTACATTGCGAACAATATTATGCCTTAGAAATCTCATATTTCAAATCCTCATTGGATTGCAAATTGCTTGAGCTTTTGTGGAATAAATACTGGGTGAATATGCTGAGTTCCTCTAGTTTGCTTACTTATGCAGACTATACCACTGGTCAGGTCTTTGATTTGTCTGAAAAATTAGAACAGTCAGAAGCCCAGCTGGGATGAGGGAGTTTCATGTTGGGTTTAGAAACACATAACAGAAAGTCAGAAGACAAACTTGCCGAAGCTACAAGAGACAGCTGCAAAACTACCATAGAAGTTATCCATGGATTGATATCTCAGGTTATTAAGGATAGTACTTTTGACTGAAATCCAGTATGAGAAAAATACTCAAGTAACACTTTAAAACCAGTTACCAAAAATCTGATTAGAAGTTAAGGTGCTCTGAAGTGTCCTGAATATTAACATCGTGTTATAAAACTCTTTAAAATGAAAAAAAAAAGAAAGAATGGAAACATGATTCTCGCAATTGATTAAGAAAATGTATTTGAAAAAATATAACATCCCTTCTTGATTAAACCTCTTCACAGTGTAGGGATGGAGGAAACATACCTTTATATCATAAAAGCCATCTATGAAAATCCCACAGGAAATATTATTCTCAATGGGGAAGACTGAAAGCTTTTCCTTTAAGTCAGAAACAAGATAGGGATACCCACTCTCAACACTATTGTCCAAAATAGTATGAGAAGTTCTAGCCTCAGCAATCAGACAACAAAAAGAAATAAAATGTATTCAAATTGGCAAAGAAATGAAACTCTCACTCTTCTCAGATGACATGATACTTTATGCAGAAAACACAAAAGACCCCACTCCAAAATTGCTAGAACTCATACAGCAATTCAGCAACATGGCAAGATATAAAATCAGTGCACAGGGATCAGTTGCATTTCTAACCACTAACAATGTGACTGAAGAAAGAGAAATTAAGGAATTTAAGACAGCACCAAAAACCATAAGATACCTAGGAATAAACCTAACCAAATAGGTAAAATATCAGTACTCTCAAAACCACAGAACACTTATGAAAGAAATTTAGGAAGACATAAAGAAGTGTAAAAATATTCCAACTCATGGGTTGGAGGAATAACTATTGTGAAAATGTCTATGCTACCCAGAGCAATGCATTTTGAATGCACATTCAATGCAATCCCATTAACACAGGTCTCTATCTCAAAATGGAATAGGCAAAGCTGGAAAAAAAATAGAAAAATGTAATTTACACGTTATAATTATTAATGATCTTAAAAATATGCAGACAGCAGTATCTAAAATTATAATGTCATCCTATATAAACACAAGTGAAATCAAACATGCCTGTGAAAAAACATAAATTGAATGCAGGATAGCAGATGATTGCTAGTTTAGAAAAAAAGATCTAATAAAAGTTAAAAAGTAGCAGTAAGGAAGCACAGATGGGAAATTAGACAGCAATGCATATAAAAAGCCATTTATTATGATAACGCACATAAAAGTATTGTGTGGGGGTACAAAATATATAATAGATTTGACTGCTTAAAATTTATAAACTCTCACACTACCCAACAAATACATCTCTATATGCATACAAGAATTAAACTGCAAATAACAAACTTGACTTAAACATTTCTAATTATTTGGTTGGAAGAGTGCAATCAAAAAGAAGGGAAGAAACGATTCAGCAAGAACAACACACAAACAAAAACAAGAATAAGAATGCTCAGACCCCAGTATATAGAACAAAGAACTTGCACAGACAATTTGCCATAGAGAAATAAATAGCTAATAAAACCCAAAATATATTCCACCTCCAGGTAATGAAATAAGTACAAAATAAAGCCCTTTTGCATATGCCTGATTGTGTTTTATATTTTTTACTTTTTTGAGATTTTTATTTATTTGTTTATTTGACAGAGAGAGAGAAAGCACATAAGCAGTGGGAGCTGAAGGCAGAAGGAAAGGGAGAAGGAGGCTCCCTGCTGAGCAGGGACACCCCCCCAGTGCAGGGCTCTATCCCAGGATTCCGGGACAATGACCTGAGCTGAAGGCAGACACCTAACCAACTGAGCCACCCAGGCGCCCCAACCTGTTTGTGTTTTAAATAATCTTTTTAAGTGAATACCTACAGTGAGAGAGGACTCTGTGAAATGTGTATCTCAAGAAGAGCAGTTGCAAGATAGTGTCTTCCTCCATCGATGTAGATCTTTCTAATGAATACAAATTTGGTATAATATACCCCATCCTAAATATTTTTTATTTTTACTTTTTAAACGATTTTTTTATTAGAGAGAGAAAACGTGCAAGCTGGGGTGGGGGGAGGTTGTGGAGGGATAGGTAAAGAATCTCAAGCAGACTCCCCATTGAGCATGGACCAGTGCTGGACTTGATCCCTGGAACCTTGAGATCATGACCTGATCTGAAACCAAGAGTAGGATGTTTACTGACTGAAGAGCACTTAGGTGTCTCTGTTGGTTAAGCATCTTCCTTTCGCTCAGGTCATGATCCCAGGCTCCTGGGATCAAGCCCTGCCTCAGGCTCCCTGCTCTACAGGCAGCATCCTTCTCCCTCTCCCACTCCTCTGCTTGTGTTCCCTCTGTGTGTGTGTGTGTGTCTCTCTCTCTCTGTCAAATAAATAAATAAAATCTTTTAAAAAAAGAAAAAGATGTTTACTGACTGAACCACCCAGACACCCCCATGAAAATATTTTGTAAATGCCCTCACTGCTCTGCACCCAATTCCATCCCTAAAAGTCTATTTTCATATTCCCCCTTATTGCAAATCTCCCTGGAGGCATTCACGGTTTCCTAGAAAGAATACCCTCCATTCTTTTAGTCACATAAAACTGTACTTTTATTCTCACCACTTAGTTATCTACAGTAATCTTTGTATTGTCAAGTTCAGAGACATTTCCTTTTTTAACGTTTTAAATAAATTGACTAGAAATGAATGAATTCATGACACCAACAAACACAATGATCACTTGACTCCGGTATAGGATAGATAGGCTGTCAGGAGGCCTCAATTAAGAGCTTTCTGCTTCCATTCTCTCTGAATCTTCCCTGAAATACTTGCTGAGCTCTGAGACTCACCAGGATGGGGTCTCTGAGATAAAGGTCTCCGCGTGGAGGTCTGAATTTCTCACTGGATTGTTAATGATGGAGACTGAAGCTCTGTTCCCAAACAGGACAGGAGGAAAGAGTGAATCATGGCCCCCCAGCAGACTTAGGAATCCAAACACAAAAATCATGTCTCCTTCAGCTCAAGGATGAACATGCCCAGGGGCTGCAGCAGAGGAGATATTTAAAGCTCCTAAGGTTTGCTGTTTCTGTTCCCTATCCTTCTTCATTAGACACTTTTTCTAATATTACTCCAACCCATGAGCACATCTCCCCAGGGGAACTTTTTCCTGTAGATTCTCTGTTCCCAAAAGACCAGGTTAGAATTCAGGTGCATCCAGACTTTATTACTTCTTCATGAACTTTCCTAGCTTCCACAGCTTTAACATTGAGGCTTTCTACAACTCTGAGTGAAAGTTTTTTTTTCCAGATCTAAGACTGATGAACTTGACTATGTCCCTTGGAGCTCCGAAACATTGACTTGTGGTGGGAGCACAACTCCTGATAGCTCCAGAAAATTGCTCTTCTTTCTCCAACAAGTAAAATGGTGTTCCTTTCCTATCAAAATCATAGGTAAAACAATCCTTTGATTCATAATTATTTTCGCCAATCAATTAGGAGTTTAGTTGATTAGTATTTTGGGCACTTGGGGGGATTTGTTTTGTTTTGTCTTAATACAGGTTAAAAGTTGATATATTCCTTCTCCATCATCAGATTGTAAGGACTTTTTTTCCCCTCTAACTTCTTATTTAAATTCCAGGAAGTTAAGAGGGGGAGGCAAGATGGCAGAGGAGTAGGGGACCCCATTTCAACTGGTCCCCTGAATTCAGCTGGATATCTATCAAAAAATTGGGAACACCTACAAAATCAGCCTGAGATGTAAGAATATATATCTGGATCCCTACAAGCAGAAAAGCGACTGCTTTTTGCAAGGTAGAACATGCAGAGGCCTGGATCTGTGGGGAAATACCAGATGATAAAAAGAAGAGTAAGGGACCCTCCATTAGCTGACTCCTGGAAAGTGATATACACGAATTTGGAAGGTGATAACACGAATTTGGAAGTCTTAGAAATCTGGTCTAGTGAGAGACATCCCTCTCTGAAAGGAAATTAAAAAAACAGAATTTATCATGCTTTCAGGATATGAAGAACCACAGAGCAAAAGGGTTTCCTGAACTGGTAGAGGGCCCAAGACGTGGAGTGAGGAAGCTAGTTATGGTCAGTGAGAGGGGACTCTCAGTTGGATTGCCATAAAACACAAGCCTGGCCAGTTGACAATGTCTCTTTTCTCGAGCAACCTGAAAAAAATCTGATACCTGAAACTGCAACCAGCAAAAACAGAGTGGTAACACAAGGAAGGGGCTTTAGATCAGTGCTCAGACATGATCTAGGAGCTTCAGGGTCACACACGAGCCCATGGCCACTCATGGTTCTAGAATCAAAAAGGGCAGTGAAACTCCTGGACCCCTGGCACTACCTCTGAGACAATTGCTGTGGGCATGCACTATAGGAATCTACAGTTTCTGGCATATACAGAAGTGGAGACCATTTGTCTAAGAGGGTTTATTAAACAGACAAATTCTTCTGCTCTGGGCCAGAGGTTTGGCTGTGGCGATTTTTTTTTTTATAAACATATATTTTTATCCCCAGGGGTACAGGTCTGTGATTCACCAGGTTTACACACTTCACAGCACTCACCAAAGCACATACCCTCCCCAATGTCCATAATCGCACCCCTTCTCTCAAACCCCCTCCACCCAGCAACCCTCAGTTTGTTTTGTGAGATTAAGAGTCACTTATTGTTTGTCCCCCTCCCAATCCCATCTTGTTTCATTTATTCTTCTCCTACCCACTTTAGCCCCCATGTTGCATCACCACTTCCTCATATCAGGGAGAACATATGATAGTTGTCTTTCTCCGCTTGACTTATTTCACTAAGCATGATATACTCTAGTTCCATCCATGTTGTCGCAAATGGCAAGATTTCATTTCTTTTGATGGCTGCATAGTATTCCATTGTGTATATATACCATATCTTCTTGATCCATTCATCTGTTGATGGACATCTAGGTTCTTTCCATAGTTTGGCTATTGTGGACATTGCTGCTATAAACATTCGGGTGCACATGCCGCTTTGGATCACTACGTTTGTATCTTTAGGGTAAATACCCAATAGTGCAATTGCTGGGTCATAGGGCAGTTCTATTTTCAACATTTTGAGGAACCTCCATGCTGTTTTCCAGAGTGGCTACACCAGCTTGCATTCACACCAACAGTGGAGGAGGGTTCCCTTTTCTCCGCATCCTCGCCAGCATCTGACATTTCCTGACTTGTTGATTTTAGCCATTCTGACTGGTGTGAGGTGATATCTCATTGTGGTTTTGATTTGTATTTCCCTGATGCCGAGTGATATGGAGCACTTTTTCATGTGTCTGTTGGCCATCTGGATGTCTTCTTTGCAGAAATGTCTGTTCATGTCCTCTGCGCATTTCTTGATTGGATTATATGTTCTTTGGGTGTTGAGTTTGCTAAGTTCTTTATAGATTCTGGACACTAGTCCTTTATCTGATATGTCATTTGCAAATATCTTCTCCCATTCTGTCAGTTGTCTTTTGATTTTATTAACTGTTTCCTTTGCTGTGCAAAAGCTTTTGATCTTGGTGAAATCCCAATAGTTCATTTTTTCCCTTGCTTCCCTTGCCTTTTGTGTTGTTCCTAGGAAGATGTTGCTGTGGCTGAGGTGGAAGAGGTTGCTGCCTGTGTTGTCCTCAAGGATTTTGATGGATTCCTTTCGCACATTGAGGTCCTTCATCCATTTTGAGTCTATTTTCTTGTGTGGTGTAAGGAAATGGTCCAATTTCATTTTTCTGCATGTGGCTGTTCAATTTTCCCAGCACCATTTATTGAAGAAGCTGTCTTTTTTCCATTGGACATTCTTTCCTGCTTTGTCGAAGATGAGTTGACCACAGAGTTGAGGGTCTATTTCTGGGCTCTCTATTCTGTTCCATTGATCTATGTGTCTGTTTTTGTGCCAGTACCATGCTGTCTTGATGATGACAGCTTTGTAATAGAGCTTGAAGTGTGGAATTGTGATGCCACAAACGTTGGCTTTCTTTTTCAATATCCATTTGGCTATTCAAGGTCTTTTCTGGTTCCATATAAATTTTAGCATTATTTGTTCCATTTCTTTGAAAAAGATGGATGGTACTTTGATAGGAATTGCATTAAATGTGTAGATTGCTTTAGGTAGCATAGACATTTTCACAATATTTATTCTTCCAATCCAGGAGCATGGAACATTTTTCCATTTCTTTGTGTCTTCCTCCATTTCTTTCATGAGTACTTTATAGTTTTCTGAGTATAGATTCTGTGCCTCTTTGGTTAGGTTTATTCCTAGGTATCTTATGGTTTTGGGTGCAATTGTAAAAGGGATTGTCTCCTTAATTTCTCTTTCTTCTGTCTTGCTGTTGGTGTAGAGAAATGCAACTGATTTCTGTGTATTGATTTTATATCCTGACACTTTACTGAATTCCTATATAAGTTCTAGCAGTTTTGGAGTGGAGTCTTTTGAGTTTTCCACATATAGTATCATATTACCTGTGAAGAATGATAATTTGACTTCTTCTTTGCCGATTTCGATGCCTTTAATTTCCTTTTGTTGTCTCATTGCTGGGGCTAGGACCTCTAGTACTATGTTGAATAGCAGTGGTGATAATGGACATCCCTGCCGTGTTCCTGACCTTAGCGGAAAAGCTTTCAGTTTTTCTCCATTGAGAATGATATTTGCGGTGGGTTTTTCATAGATGGATTTGATGATATTGAGGTATGTGCCCTGTATCCCTACACTTTGAAGAGTTTTGATCAGGAAGGGATGCTGTACTTTGTCAAATGCTTTTTCAGTATCTATTGAGAGTATCATATGGGTCTTGTTCTTTCTTTTATTGATGTGTTGTATCACATTGACTGATTTGCGGATGTTGAACCAACCTGCAAGGTCGTGCACTTGGTCGACCAACCTGCACTTGGTCGTAGTGAATAATCTTTTTAATATACTGTTGAATCCTATTGGCTAGTATTTTGTTGAGTATTTTCGCATCTGTGTTCATCAAGGATATTGGTCTATAGCTCTCTTTTTTGATGGGATCCTTGTCTATTTTGGGATCAAGGTGATGCTGGCCTCATAAAATGAGTTTGGAAGTTTTCCTTCCATTTCTATTTTTTTGGAACAGTTTCAGAAGAATAGGAATTAGTTCTTCTTTAAATGTTTGGTAGAATTCCCCCGGGAAGCCATCTGGCCCTGGGCTTTTTTTGTTTGGAGATTTTTAATGACTGTTTCAATATCCTTACTGGTTATGGGTCTGTTCAGGCTTTCTATTTCTTCCTGGTTCAGTTGTGGTAGTTTATATGTTTCTAGGAATGCCTCCATTTCTTCCAGATTGTCAAATTTATTGCCGTAGAGTTGCTCATATTATGTTCTTATAATAGTTTGTATTTCTTTGGTGTTAGTTGTGATCTCTCCTCTTTCATTCATGATTTTATTTATTTGGGTCCTTTCTCTTTTCTTTTTGATAAGTCGGGCCAGGGGTTTATCAATTTTATTAATTCTTTCAAAGAACCAGCTCCTAGTTTTGTTGATTTGTTCTATTGGTTTTTTTGGTTTCTATTTCATTGATTTCTGCTCTGATCTTTGATTTCACTTCTCCTGCTGGGTGTAGAGTTTCTTTCTGTTCTTTCTCCAGCTCCTTTAGGTGTACGGTTAGGTTGTGTACCTGAGACCTTTCTTGTTTCTTGAGAAAGGCTTGTACCGCTATATATTTTCCTCTCAGGACTGCCTTTGTTGTGTCACACAGATTTTGAACCGTTGTATTTTCATTATCATTTGTTTCCATGGTTTTTTTCAATTCTTCTTTAATTTCCCGGTTGACCCATTCATTCTTTAGAAGGATGCTGTTTAGTCTCCATGTATTTGGGTTCTTTCCAAATTTCCTTTTGTCATTGAGTTCTAGCTTAAGAGCATTGTGGTCTGAAAATATGCAGGGAATGATCCCAATCTTTTGATACCAATGAGTCCTGATTTAGGACCGAGGATGTGATCTATTCTAGAGAAATTTCCATGTGCACTAGAGAAGAATGTGTATTCTGTTGCTTTGGGATGAAATGTTCTGAATATATCTGTGATGTCCATCTGGTCCAGTGTGTCGTTTAAGGCCTTTATTTCCTTGCTGATCTTTTGCTTGGATGATCTGTCCATTTCAGTGAGGGGAGTGTTAAAGTCCCCTACTATTATTGTATTATTGTTGATGTGTTTCTTTGATTTTGTTATTAATTGGTTTATATAGTTGGCTGCTCCCACGTTGGGGACATAGATATTTAAAATTGTTAGATCTTCTTGTTGGACAGACCCTTTGAGTATGATATAGTGTCCTTCCTCATCTCTTATTATAGTCTTTGGCTTAAAATCTAATTGATCTGATATAAGGATTGCCACTCCTGCTTTCTTCTGATGTCCATTAGCATGGTAAATTTTTTTCCACCCCCTCACTTTAAATCTGGAGGTGTCTTCGGGATTAAAATGAGTTTCTTGGAGGCAACATATAGACGGGTTTTGTTTTTTTATCCATTCTGATACCCTGTGTCTTTTGACAGGGGCATTTAGCCCATTAACATTCAGGGTAACTATTGAGAGATATGAATTTAGTGCCATTGTATTGCCTGTAAGGTGA
The DNA here is from genome assembly GCF_964662115.1 of Mustela nivalis. Classification (NCBI taxonomy): domain Eukaryota; kingdom Metazoa; phylum Chordata; class Mammalia; order Carnivora; family Mustelidae; genus Mustela; species Mustela nivalis. Next base: position 204,723,849 of record NC_139020.1, on the reverse strand, counting down.
CTGTTACTGTATATGGTCTCTGTTCCTTTCTGATATACACTTGTAGGCTCTCTCTTTGCTTAGAGGACCCTTTTCAATATTTCCTGTCGAGCTGGTTTGGTGTTTGCAAATTCTTTCAGTTTTTGTTTGTCCTGGAAGCTTTTAATCTCTCCTTCTATTTTCAATGATAGCCTGGCTAGATATAGTATTCTTGTCTTCATGTTTTTCTCGTTTAGTGCTCTGAAAATATCATGCCAGCTCTTTCTGGCCTGCCAGGTCTCTGTGGATAAGTCAGCTGCCAATCTAATATTTTTACCATTGTATGTTACAGACTTCTTTTCCCAGGCTGCTTTCAGGATTTTCTCTTTGTCACTGAGACTTGTAAATTTTACTATTAGGTGATGGGGTGTGGGCCTATTCTTATTGATTTTGAGAGGGGTTCTCTGAACCTCTTGAATTTTGATGCTCGTTCCCTTTGCCATATTGGGGAAATTCTCCCCAATAATTCTCTCCAGTATACCTTCTGCTCCCCTCTCTCTTTCTTCTTCTTCTGGAATCCCAATTATTTTAATGTTGTTTCATCTTATGGTGTCACTTATCTCTCAAATTCTCCCCTCGTGGTCCAGTAGCTGTTTGTCCCTCTTTTGCTCAGCTTCTTTATTCTCTGTCATTAGGTCTTCTATGTCGCTAATTCTTTCTTCTGCCTCATTTATCCTAGCAGTGAGAGCCTCCATTTTTTATTGCACCTCATTAATAGCTTTTTTTATTTCAACTTTTTAGATTTTAGTTCTTTTATTTCTCCAGAGAGGGCTTTTATATCTCCCGAGAGGGTTTCTGTAATATCTTCCATGCCTTTTTCGAGCCTGGCTAGAACCTTGAGAATTGTCATTCTGGACTCTAGATCTGACATATTACCAATGTCTGTATTGATTAGGTCCCTAGCCTTCGGTACTGCCTCTTGTTCTTTTTTTGTGTGTTGAATTTTTACGTCTTGTCATTTTGTCCAGATAAGAGTATATGAAAAAGCAAGTAAAATACTAAAAGGGTGGCAAAAACCCCAGGAAAATATGCTTTAACCAAATTAGAAGAGTTCCCAAATCGTGAGAGGGGAGAAAGGGGATAAAAAGAGGTTCAAAAAGGAAGAAAGAAAAAAAAAGAAAAACAAAAAAAAAAAAAGAAAAGACAAGAATTAAAAAAAGAAAACACATAAGAAAAATATAAAAAAGAAAAAATATATATATTAGATAAACTAGTTAAAAAACGTTAAAAAAGAAAAAGGTAAAAGTTAAAAAAAAAATTACCATAAGGCGAGAAAAAAAAAACAAAAAATGAAAAAGAAAAAAATCAAATTAACTGCAAGACTAAAAAAAATCACAGGGAAAAAGCCATGAGTTCCGTGCTTGGCTTTCTCCTCCTCTGGAATTCTGCTGCTCTCCTTGGTATTGAAACCGCACTCCTTGGTAGGTGAACTTGGTCTCGGCTGGATTTCTTGTTGATCTTCTGGGGGAGGGGCCTGGTGTAGTGATTCTCAAGTGTCATTGCCCCAGGTGGAATTACACCGCCCTTACCAGGGGCCGGGGTGAGTAATCTGCTCGGGTTTGCTTTCAGGAGCTTTTGTTCCGAGTGCTTTCCGTAGAGTTCTGGAGGACGGGAATACAAATGGCGGCCTCCTGGTCTCTGGCCCGGAGGAGCCGAGAGCCCAGGGCCCCACCCCTCAGTGCGCCCTCAGAGAACAGCGCCCAGTTACTCCGGTCTGCCTGACCTCCGGCCGCGCTCCAAGCTCACCAAGCCTGCGACCGGTTCAAGGTAACACCGAGCTGTGAGCTTACTGTTGGTTCTGTCTCTGTAGCCGGCTTTCCCGTTCCAATACCCGCAAGCTCTGCAACACTCAGACACCCCCGATCCTTCTGTGACCCTGCGGGACCTGAGGCCACGCTGACCCCGCATGGGCTTCGCCCCGGGTAGCCTCTGGAGCTATGTCCCTCAGCAGAACAGACTTTTAAAAGTCCTGATTTTGTGAGCCGTTGCTCCACCGCTTGCCGGGAGCCAGCCCCTCCCCCCGGGGTCTATCTTCCCGTCACTTTGGATTCACTTCTCCGCCGGTCCTACCTTTCAGAAAGTGGTTGTTTTTCTGTTTCCAGAATTGCTGTTCTTCTTGTCTTCGATCTGCCGATGGATTTTCAGGTGTTTGAAATCTTTAGATGAGCTATCTAGCTGATCTCCAGCCAGCTGAAGTAGTCTCATCCTGCTACTTCTCCGCCATCTTGACTCCTCCCCCGGCTGTGGCCATTTTTGTTCTGATAATCTGAAGATGAGTGGAAAGCCCTCAGGGAACATAAGCTCAAAAAAGGACCAGTTCTAACTGCACCCTTCCTTCCTGACAATGGTTAGGGCAACTCAACCCAGGCAAGGTTACCTGAGAAAGAGAACAACAGAGAGAACAACTTCTACCCAGAAGACAGGGTGGAAGAACAGGTGAACAACAAGCCTATAGTTCCCACAAGACCGTATTATTCCAATGCCAGGGTAAATGGTATATTGAGATCCAGGTATGGCCTCATGACTTGCTTGTTTTTCAGATAAGTTTCTCCTTTTTTTTTCTTATTTTTTTCTTCTGTTCTTTTTTCTTCATTTCAGCTAGTTGTTTATTATATCAATTTATATTCCATGGTCGCTTTTTAACTTATATTCCTTCACACCTATATTTTTATAGATATATTCTTTATTTTAGTTATTTTTTTACTCTATTCAATTTTACCTTTATTACTATACAAATTTTACATTCATTGTAATTTTGGGATGTAGTGCCCTCTAACACAGAGACCAAAATACACCCTGGAATAATTGAAACATCCTGCTTTATTGCCACTGAGAGATTATAGCCCCCCCCTTCATCTGATCCTCCACTTTTTAAAATTCTTTAATATTTTCATTTTATTCTTGTGTTTCATTTTGTCTTATTTTTTGGTGGTTTCTTCTGACTCCTCCAGATGTTAGTAGGGTGCACATTCCTTTGATTGTGATATGTTTTGGACAAGACCATTCCTGAACAGAATGACTAGGAGGAGGAATTCTCAACAAAGAAAAGAAACAGAGACAATGTCATCTGCCATGGAACCAATGGATATGGAAATAAGCAAAATGTCAGAGATAGAATTCAGGATAACAATCATGAAGGGGGTGATGCATAAACAATGAATTCTGGAACACCGAAAAGAAATTTAAGAAAAATAAAATATTTAAAATATTCACCCTAAAATAAAAACCATGAAGTGAATAGCCAGGCTTAAAAGATGCATTCATGACAATATACAATCTTTAAGAGCAGAAATAAGATATAATATGGCTGAAATTCAAAATGCTCTGAATGAGATGCAGTCTAAACTAGACACTCTAACAACCAGGATAATTGAAGCAGAATAGGGAATTGGTGATCTTGAAGAAAAAATGATGGAAATAAAATTGAGGAAAACAGAAAGAGGCTACTGTAGCACATGAAAAAGGGGATTTCAGAGGTTAAAGATGCAGTGATACTTTCTAATGTCATAATTATTGGAATCCCAAAGGGGATGGTGGGGCTAGAAGGTATATTTGAGCAATTAATAGCTGAGAACTTCCCTAATCTGGGGAAGGAATCAAGCATTCAAGTCCAAGAGGCAGAGAGGACCCCTCCCAAAATCAATAAAAATAGATCAACAATCTGATGTATAATAGTGAGTCTTGCAAACTGGACAACCAAGGAAACAATCCTGAGAATTGCCAGGGAGAAGAAGTTCCTTACTTATGGTGGGAGGAACATCAGAATAATATCAGACCTATCCAAAGAAATATGACAAGCCAGAAAAAGCTGGAAAGACAAGTTTAGAGTACTAAATGAGAAGAACATGCTGCCAAGAATACTTTAACCAACAAGACTCTCTTTCAGAATGGAAGGAGACATAAAGAGCTTTCAGAACTGGCAGAAACTGAAAGAATATGCAACCACTAAGCCAGAAAAGTTATATTAAGTCCTAAAAGCTATATTAAAGGGGGATTCTATAAATGAAGAGAAACCCCAAGAGTCACATAGACTAGAAAGAAACAGAAAAACTATAGAAACAGGAACTTTACAAGCCATGCAATGGCACTAAATTCATATCTTTCAATAGTCGCTCTAAATGTACATTGGCTAAATGCTCCCATCAAAAGAAATGGTTTGCTCCAATGAATACATACAAATGGCTGACAGACATGTGAAAAACTGTTCATTATCACTAGCCATCAGGGAGATTCAAATCAAAACCACATTGAGATACCACCTTACACCAGTTAGAATGACCAAAATCAACAAGACAGGAAACAATGTGTGTTGGAGAGGATGTGGAGAAAGGGGAACCATCTTACACTGTTGATGGGAATGCAAGTTGGTGCAGCCACTTTGGAGAACAGTGTGGAGATTCCTTAAGAAATTCAAAATAGAGTTTCCCTATGACCCTGCAGTTGCACTACTGGGTATTTACCCCAGAGATACAGATATAGTAAAAAGAAGAGCCATCTGTACCCCAATGTTTATAGCAGCAATGGCCACAGTCGCCAAACTGTGGAAAGAACCAAGATGCCCTTCAACGGACGAATGGATAAGGAAGATGCGGTCCATATATACAATGGAATATTATGCCTCCATCAGAAAGGATGAATACCCAACTTTTGTAGCAACATGGACGGGACTGGAAGAGATTATGCTGAGTGAAATCAGTCAGCAGAGAGAGTCAATTATCATATGGTTTTACTTATTTGTGGAGCATAACAAATAGCATGGAGGACAAGTGGTGTTATAGAGGAGAAGGGAGTTGGGGGAAATTGGAAGGGGAGGTGAACCATGAGAGACTACGGACTCTGAAAAACAATCTGAGGGTTTTGAAGGGGCTGGGGTTGGGAGGTTGGGGTACCAGGTGGTGGGTATTATAGAGGGCACGGATTGCATGGAGCACTGGGTGTGGTGCAAAAATAATGAATACTGTTATGCTGAAAATAAAAAATAAATTAAAAAAGAAAAGTTTATTTTACCCAACATTAAAAAAAAAAAAGAAAGGATGAATACCCAAATTTTGTAGCAACATGGATGGGACTGGAAGAGATTATGCTGAGTGAAATAAGTCAAGCAAAGAGAGTCCATTATCATATGGTTTTGCTTATTTGTGGAGCATAAGGAATAACACAGAGGACATGGGGAGATGGAAACAAGGGAGTTGGGGAAAATTGGAGGGGGAAACGAACCATGAGAGACTGTGGACTCTGAAAAACAATCTGAGGGTTTTGGAGGGGCGGGGATGGGAGGTTGGGTGAGCCTGATGGTGGGTATTATGGAGGGCACGTATTGCATGGAGCACTGGGCGTGGTGCATAAACAATGAATGCTAGAAAACTGAAAATAAATTTAAAATATAAATAAAAATTTTTTAAAAATAAACAAAAATAAATGGGCTTCAAATTGGATTTAAAATCAGGACACATACATCTGCTGTCTACAAGACTCATTTTGAACCTAAAGACACCTCCAGATTGAAAGTGAGGGGAAGGAGAACCATCTACCATGCTAATGGATCTCCAAAAAAAAAAAGCTGAAGTAGCAATCTTCATTTCAGACAAATTAGATTTTTAAATCAAAGACAATAATAAGAGACATAAATAGACACTATATTATACTTAAAATGTCTATCCTACAAGAATATTCAACAATTGTAAATATCTATGCCCCAACATAGCAGCAGCCAGTTATGTAAACCAATTAATAACCAAAGTAAAGAAACATGTTGATAATAATACACTAGTAGCAGGAGAATTCACGACTACATTCACAGCTATGGACAGATCTAAACAAAAGATCAAAAAGGAAACAGACGTTTGAATGACACATTGGATCAGATGGACTTTGTGTAGGTATATACAGAACATTCCATTCTAAAACAGCACAATACTCATTCTCCTCAAGTGTACAAGGAACTTTCTCCAGAATAGACCACATACTGGGTCACAAATCAGGTCTCAGCCAATTCCAAATGATTGAAATGATTCCTTGCATATTATCTGACCACAATGCTTTGAAACTGGAACTCAATCACAGAAAAAAATTGGAAGGAATTCAAACACTCGGAAGTTAAAGAACATCCTGCTCCAGAATGATTGGGTCAACCAGGAAATTAAAGAATTTATGCAATTCATGGAAAGTAAGAGAATGAAAACACATTGGTCCAAAACCTATGGGATACTGCAAAAGTGGTCCTAAGAGGGGAAATAAGTAGCCATTCAAGCCTCTCCAAAAAAAAAAAAAAAAAAAGCCAAAAAAAATCCCAAATGCACAAGCTAACCTTACACGTAAAAGACCTGGAGAAAGAATACCACGATAAGAGCTTTTGACAGCAAAGGAAACAGTCAACAAAACAAAGAGGCAACCCATGGAATGGGAGAAGATAATCGCAAATGACACTACAGACAAAAGACTGATATCCAAAATCTATAAAAAACTTCTCAAACTCAACACCCAAAAAATAATCATGTCAAGAAATGGGCAGAAGACATGACCAGACACTTCTCCAATGAAGACATACAAATGGCTAACAGACACGTGAAAAAAACGTTCATCATCACTAGCCATCAGGGATATAAATCAAAACCACAATGAAATACCACCTTACACCGGTTAGTATAGCAAAAATTAACAAGACAGGAAACAAGTGATGGAGAGGATGTGGAGAAAGGTGTACTCTCTTACACTGTTGGTAAGAATGCAAGCTGATACAGCCTTTCTGGAAAACAGTGTGGGGTTTCCTCAAAAAGTTAAAAATAGAGCTACCCTGTGACCCAGGAATTGCACTTCTAGGTATTTCTTCAAAGATACAGACCTAGTGAAAAGAAGGGTCACCTGCACTCCAATGCTCATAGCAGCAATGTCTACAATAGAAAAATTGTGGAAAGAGAAGAGATGCTCTTCAACAGAAGAATGGATAAAGACATAGTTAATATACAAAATGGAATGTTAGCCATCAGAAAGGATGAATAACCACCATTTACATCGATATGGATGGACTGGAAGGGATTATGCTAAGGGAAATAAGTCAAGCAGAGAAAGACAATTATCATATGGTTTCACTTATATGTAGAAGATAAAAAATAGGAAGTAGAATGACAGGAGAAGGGAGGGGAAACTGAGTGGGAAGAAATCATAGAGGGAGACAAACCATGAGAGACTGGACTCTGGGAAATAAACTGAGGGTTACAGAAGGGGGGAGTAGTGCTCTGTGTTATATGCAACTAAGCAATCATTGAACACTACATCAAAAACTAGTGCTGTACTATCTGTTGGCTAATTGGTAGAGTAATAATAATAAAAATCTAGTTCTCTCTTGCTCTGTTTTCATTTGTTCCCACAGTTCTTCTGAACCCAAATTCTTTTCCAAATTGAAAATTTCCATATCTTTTACAGAACCACTTTGATTTTTTAAAAAATTTTTTTCTCAACTAATATATATCTTGACAAGTAAAATTTCCCTAGACATGAGTTGTATTGAGTTGTATTACTCATATGAATAAAACTAGAATTGACATCTAAGGACCAATTGTATAATCTCATCATAGAGGAAAACACGAAATCACATTTTTCACATGGGTTCAGTTGTGATTTCTTTTTAGCCCGTATTTTCAGATGACATAGACTTTATCATTGTCCTTGTTAAGCCTTAACCTATGTATAGTGATGGTATAAACTAAGAATGCCTGCAACACTCACCTGGACCCACCATACTTGGGACTCATCCCTGAGCCTATGTTACAGATGAACTGCCTTGTTGTTATTTTTATTATTGTTGCCAATATTAAAATATAGCTGACATCACATTACATTAATTTCAGGTGCATGATGGAATGATTCAATATTTGTTTACATTGCAAAGTGATCAGAATAAGTTCACTTAACACCCATCACAATATAGTTACAAAATTTCTTCATGATGGCAATGTTTAGGATCCCCTCTCCCAGCTACTTCAAATCTAAAATACAGTTTCCTTATCTAGAGTCACCATGCTGGACATGTCATCTGCATGATTTACTCATCTTATAACTGGAAATTTGTGTGTGTGTAAGATAGTGGTCCAGCTGAATTATTTTTCACTTGGCTGTTCAGTTTACCAAACACCATTTTTGGTGAGACTGTTCTTTCCTTATTGTACATTCTTGCTTCCTTTGCTATAAACTAATTAACTACATATCTGTGGGTTTATTTCTGGGCTCTCTAGTGATTCCTTTTACCTTTGTTTCTTATGCCCATATTATGCAGTTTGGGGTACCACAGCATTTTTACATAGTTTGAAATCAGGTAGCATGACGCCCTAGTTCTGTTCTTTTTTCTCAACTTTGCTTTGACTATTTGGAGTCTTTGTGATTCCATAAAAATTGTGGGAGCAGCAATGTCTGGGTGACTCACTCAGTGAAGCATCTACCTTCAGTTCAGGTCCTGATCCCAGGGTCCTGTGAATGAGTCACAACTCGGGCTCCTACTCAGCAAGGAGTCTGCCTCTCTCTCTGCCCCTCCCCCTGCTCATTCTCTGTCTGTCTCTTTCTTTCTCAAAATATAAATGAAATATTTTTTTTAATTGCAGGAGTATTGATTTGCAAATGTTGAACCATCCCTGTAGCCCAGGGATGAATCCCACCTGATCATGGTGGATAATCTTTTTAATGTGCTGTTGGATCCTGTTGGCTAGGATCTTGTTGAGAATCTTAGCATCCATATTCATCAGTGATATTGGTATGAAATTCTCCTTTTTGGTAGGGTCTTTGCTTGGTTTGGGGATCAGGGTAAAAATGTTCATCATCACTAGCCCTCAGGGAGATTCAAATTAAAACCACATTGAGATATCACTTTACACCAGTTAGAATGGCCAAAATTAACAAAACAGGAAACAACATGTGTTGGAGAGGATGTGGAGAAAGGGGAACCCTCTTCCACTGTTGGTGGGAATGCAAGTTGGTGCAGCCTCTTTGGAGAACAGTGTGGAGATTCCTCAAGAAATTAAAAATAGAACTTCCCTATGATTCTGAAATTGCACTCCTGGGTATTGACCCCAAAGATACAGATGTCGTGAAAAGAAGGGCCATCTGTACCCCAGTGTTTATAGCAGCAATGGCCACAGTCGCCAAACTATGGAAAGAATCAAGATGCCCTTCAACAGATGAATGGATAAGGAATATGTGGTCCATATACACTATGGAGTATTATGCCTCCATCAGAAAGGATGAATACCCAACTTTTGTAGCAACATGGACCAGACTGGAAGAGATCATGCTGAGTGAAATAAGTCAAATAGGGAGAGTCAACTATCATATGGTTTCACTTATTTGTGGAGCATAACAAATAGCATGGAGGAAAAGTGGTGTTAGAGAGGAGAAGGGATTTGGGGGAAATTGGAAGGGGAGGTGAATCATGAGAGACTATGGACTCTGAAAAACATTCTGAGGGGTTTGAAGTGGCAGGGGGGTGGGAGGTTGGGGTACCAGGTGGTGGGTATTATAGAGAGCACGGATTGCATGGAGCACTGGGTGTGGTGAAAAAAAAAAGAAATACTGTTATGCTGAAAATAAATAAATTTAATTTAATATATATATATATATATATATATATATATATATATATATATATTAGAACAAGTAGCTTTAATTATCTAGTCTTTCTACCTTAGTGCCTGAAAGTCAGTATGGCTCACGTCATGGGAGGTTTTCTGGACCAACTATTGAGGTTGAACAACTCCAAAGTGACTTCAGATTTCTTTTTCTACCTCAAGTAGGATTACAATACCGAATATCCTTATCCAAGAGAATATAAATGAATAATATCCAAGGCTGAATTCATTTCCCTTGACCAAAGTGTTATTGGATAAATGTCTGGATTCTATTTTTATTGTAGTTGCAACAAATTACCATGCTACTGCCTTAACACAAATCCATTTATTTTCCGAGAGTTCTGGAATTCAGAAGCCTGAAATAGCTCTCTCTGGGCTAAATTCACTCTATCTGCATAGAAGACTTCATTCAAGAGGTCTAAGGAGAAGAGGTTGTCTTGCCTATTCCAGTTGTACAGCCACCTATCTTCCCTGGCTCATATTTCCTCCCTTTATCTTCAAAGCCAGCAACGTAGCATCTCAAAATATCTCTCTGACTTCAAGTCTTCTGCCTCCCTCTTCCACAATAAGAGGACCTTGTGATCTATTGAGACCACCTGGATAATCATAATAACTCTTTTCTGGAGTCAGCTGACTAGCAATGTTAATACCATTTGCAACCTTAATTCTCCCTCACCATGACACAAGAGGTATCCAGAGATTCTATAGATTAAGATGTGGAAATATGATAGTTGTCTTTCTCTGCTTGACTTATTTCGCTAAGCATGATACTCTCTAGTTCCATCCATGTTGTCGCAAATGGCAAGATTTCATTTCTTTTGATGATCTCCCTGATATGAGGAAGGGGTGATGCAACATGGGGGCTTAAGTGGGTAGGAGAAGAATAAATGAAACAAGATGGGATTGGGAGGGAGACAAACCATAAGTGACTCTTAATCTCACAAAACAAACTGAGGGTTGCTGGGGGGAGAGGGTTTGGGAGAAGGGGGTGGGACTATGGACATTGGGGAGGGTATGTGCTTTGGTGAGTGCTGTGAAGTGTGTAAACCTGGTGATTCACAGACCTGTACCCCTGGGGATAAAAATATATGTTTATAAAAAATAAAAAAATTTAAAAAAAAAACTGGAAAAAACAAAAAAACAAAAAACAAAAAAAAATGTGGAAATACTTTGAGGGCATTATTGTGTTTACTAAAAGTCTTTTTCAGGGGTATATTTGATGTCAACCCAGGGGTCCTCACTTTGAAGAATCAAATACAGAATTTATTCCAGATGCCAGGCTGAGTACTTAGACATTTCTCTCCAACCCACACAGGAAAAGGATCGCATGGCTTTTTTTTTTTTTAAGATTTTATTTATTTATTTGACAGGCAGAAATCACAAGTAGGCAGAGAGGCAAGCAGAGAGAGAAGAGGAAGCAGGTTCCCCCGCTGAGCAGAGAGCCCTATGCAGGGCTCGATCCCAGGATCCTGAGATCATAACCTGAGCTGAAGGCAGAGGATTTAACCACTGAGCAACCCAGGCGCCCCAGCTTTTTTTTTTTTTAACATGGCTTTTTTATTAACATCATCTCAAAGCTATAAATGGTAAAGTTAACCCTCAACTAAACAAATTCAGTATCATCTCAAAGTTAAGAGAAAGCACAAGGAGGTTATACCTCTGGAAAGAAGGCAAATCCATGAGCATGAGGAATACAAAACTGGATTCACCTGACTTCTAATCTGGTCTCCCAGGAGCAGAGTCTCAGTGGAAAATTTTTCCTTTCTGTCCAGACCAGTGGCCCACAGGGAATGGAGTGCTCCAAGGTGGGAGTAATAATGGAAAAAGTGCTTAATGAGCAGATACACTGAACTTTAAACTTCAGCTTGTGGAACCTTGGATTGCCCAGGATATGGTTGTTATTTTTGTCCCTAAGTCTGCTGGCGGACCCATGCTTCATTCCTTCCTGCTGTCCTGTCTGGAAACAGAGATTCATTCCCCATCACCAACCATCTAGGGGTGAATTCAGACCTCCACATGAAGACTTTGATCTTATAGACCCGCCCCCAGGTGAGTCTCATTGCTCAGCAGATATTTCAGGAAAGGATCAGATAGAATGGAAGCTGTTAACTTTTGCCTGAGGTCACCTGGAATACATAGACTCATTTTTTTTCATAGACTTACTTATAATTATTTTATATAATGTGTTCAAAAGAAGAGTGTCCATTAGACTCACCAATACAGGTTTCATTGTTAATGATACATGGTGGGAATGGAAGTCCAGTTGGATGAGACAGAGGAAGGAAATGGAGGACGTAAAGTGGTTCCAGCAAAATGACAACATGGAGTTGGGGGGTTTTTTTAGTTTATTTTTTAATTTATTTTTTATTTATTTTCAGCATAACAGTATTCATATTTTTGCACCACACCCAGTGCTCCATGCAATCCGTGCCCTCTCTAATACCCACCACCTGGTACCCCGACTTCCCACCCCCTACCCCTTCAAAACCCTCAGGTTGTTTTTCAGAGTCCATAGTCTCTCATGGTTCACCTCCCCTTCCAATTTCCCCCAACTCTCTTCTCCTCTCTATCTCCCCATGAATACCCAACTTTTATAACAACATGGACGGGACTGGAAGAGATTATGCTGAGTGAAATAAGTCAAGCAGAGAGAGTCAAGTATCATATGGTTTCACTTATTTGTGGAGCATATGGAGTTTTGCAGCTAAGGAGAGTAGGAAAACAGTATCAGCTTGGAGATGTGTGAAATAAACTTTTTAAGATGTGGTGGTTGGTTTTTTTTAAGATTTTATTTGTTTATTTGGCAGACAGAGATCACAATTGGGCAGAGAGGCAGGCAGAGAGAGAGAGGAGGTAACAAGCTTCTCACTGAGCAGAGAGCCTGATGCGGGACTCGATCCCAGGACTCTGGGATCATAACCTAATCATGAGCTGAGCCGAAGGCAGAGGCTTTAACCCACTGAGCCACCCAGGCACCCCAAGATATGGTGGTTTTGAACATGTTCTGTATTTATAGAAAGCTCCAGACCCATTCAGGTAGCTATTCCCTTGCAAAAGCAGTTCCTGACACACACATTTCTCTGCATTTTCTCTCAAGCTGAGTATTCACATAAAAAATTGTGTTTCATATGCAAAAATCGGTGTGCTAACTAGCTTTACTTTGTAATACTTCATTACCTAGAGGTGTAGTAACAATGGAGACATTTGTGAGGTAGAAGAAAAAAACAGCCAAATCTCTTCACCCGTGTAGTCATTCATTTACTCAAAGGAATTATATTGTAACCTTCTTACATTTAATGACAATCATTGTCTGCCGCCCGAGGAGGATGGCTACTGCTATCCCTACTATTTGAGAGAGGATATTCACATTTGGAATAGATTCGTTGTTTCTCTTAAGTTCAAACATATATATGGTTGATCAGATATTCAAAACCTGGTTGTCTGATTCCAAAAATTTTGCATTTAAAGCATTCAAAAAAAGTCTTCTATTATTTCATCTTTTAAATCCCCTTCTATTTTCATAAACTGTGTATTTTCTCTTGCAATTTGCGAGTTTATTCCCTTTGAACTTTTTTCTAGAGGGATAGTCAATTACTAAAATGTCTTGACATCATAAAAATATCACTCTTTTCTTGTTTAGATACATTATTTTTGCTTGCTTTGTTAATTAGTCTGGGCAACAAGAGGACGTGGACTGGGGCTGGAATGCTGCCAGAACCAGGGAAGCTTCCTGCTCATCAGTCTTTCAGGGAATCCCTGAGCTTATTAGATTTCTTTTCCCTCTTGTGTCCATTTCTTTCCTCTCTCTGTTTTTGGAACCTCGCTGTTGTGTTTACTTAAAGAGAACACAGGGTAATCATATGAAAATGGAGCCCATGTTTTCACATCCACAGGAAGTTTGGAAGTTTTCCTTCTATTTCTATTTTTTTTGGAACACCTTCAGTAGAATAGGTGTGATTTCTTCTTTACATGTTTGGTGGGAATTCTCCTGGGAAGCCGCCTGGCGCTGGATTCCTGTTTTGGGGGAGGCTTTTGATCACCCCTTCAATTTTATTACTAGCTATTGGTCTATTCAGATTGTCTATTTATTCCTGTTTTGGTCTTGGAAGTTTATAGGTTTCCAGGAAGTCATCCATTTCTTCCAGGTTGCTTAATATGTTGGTATATAGTTGCTGGTAATAATTTTTTTTATTTTTATTTTTTTTCACTGTTGCAGAATTCATTGTTTATGCACCACACCCAGTGCACCATGCAATATGTGCCCTCTACAATACCCACCACTGGGCTCACCCAACCTTCCACCCTTTGCCCATCCAAAACCCTCAGTTATTTCCTCAGAGTCCACAGTCTCTCATGGTTCATCTCCCCCTCTAATTACCCCCAACTCACTTCTCCTCTCCATCTCCCATGTCCTCCATGCTATTTGTTATGCTCCACAAATAAGTGAAACCATATGATAATTGACTCTCTCTGCTTGACTTATTTTACTCAGCATAATCTCCTCCAGTCCCGTCCATGTTGATACAAAAGTTGGGTATTCATCCTTTCTGATGGAGGCATAATACTCCATAGTATATATGGACCATATTTTCTTTATCCATTCATTCATTGAAGGACATCTTGGTTCTTCCCACAGTTTGGCGACTGTGGCCATTGCTGCTATGAACATTGGGGTATAGATGGCCCTTCTTTACACTACATCTGTATCTCTGGGGTAAATACCCAGTAGTGCAATTGCAGGGTCATAGGGAAGGTCTATTTTTTTTTAATTTATTTATTTTTTTCAGCATAACATTGTTCATTGTTTTTGCACCACACCCAGTGCTCCATGCAATCCATGCCCTCTCCAATACCCACCACCTGGATCCCCCAACGTCCCACTCCCCACCCCTTCAAAACCCTCAGATTGTTTTTCAGAGTCCATAGTCTCTCATGGTTCACCTCTCCTTCCAATTTCCCCCAACTCCCTTCTCCTAACTCCCCATGTCCTCCATGCTATTTGTTATGCTCCACAAATAAGTGAAACCATATAATAATTGACTCTCTCTGCTTGACTTATTTCACTCAGCATAATCTCCTCCAGTCCCGTCCATGTTGCTACAAAAGTTGGGTATTCATCCTTTCTGATGGAGGCATAATACTCCATAGTATATATGGACCACATCTTCCTTATCCATTTGTCTGTTGAAGGGCATCTTGGTTCTTTCCATGGTTTGGCAACCATGGCCATTGCTGCTATAAACATTGGGGTACAGATGGCCCTTCTTTTCACTCCATCTGTATCTTTGGGGTAAATACCCAGGAGTGCAATGGCAGGGTCATAGGGAAGCTCTATTTTTAATTTCTTGTGGAATCTCCACACTGTTCTCCAAAGAGGCTGCACCAACGTGCATTCCCACCAACAAGGGAAGAGGGTTCCCCTTTCTCCACATCCCCTCCAACACATGTTGTTTCCTGTTTTGTTAATTTTGGCCATTCTAACTGGTGTAAGGTGATATCTCAATGTGGTTTTAATTTGAATCTCCCTGAGGGCTAGTAATGATGAACATTTTTTCATGTGTCTGTTAGCCATTTGTATGTCTTCTTTGAGAAGTTGTTCATGTCTTCTACCCATTTTTTGATGTGATTATCTGTTTTGTGTGTGTTGAGTTTGAGGAGTTCTTTATAAATTTTGGATATCAGCACTTTGTACTGTCATTTGCAAATATCATCTCCCATTATGTGGGTTGCCTCAGCAACTTCTTTCAAGATATGTCGCCAAAGGAAAAGGAAACAAAAGCAAAAATGAACTTATGGGACTTCATCAAGATCAAAAGGTTCTGCACAGCAAAGGAAAGTCAACAAAACAAAGAGGCTGGTAATAACTTCTAAAAAATTTTTTCCTTTTCCTTGGGGTTGTCATGATCTATCTCCTTTCATTCATGATTTAATTATTTTGGGTCCTTTCTCTTTTCTTATGAATAACTCTGGCCAATAGTTCATCAATCTTATTAATTCTTTCAAAGAACCAGCTTCTAGTTTCACTGATCTGTTTTACTGCTTTTCTGGTTTCTATTTCATTGATCTCTTCTCTAATTTTATTATTTCTCTTCTCCTGTTTGGTTTAGGGTTTATTTGCTATTCTTTCTCCAGGTCTTTTAGGGGTAAGGTTAGCTTGTGCTTTTGGGATTTTTCTACTTTTTTGGGAGAGGCTTGGAAGACTATGTATTTCTCTCTTAGGACCGCCTTTGCAGTATCACATAGGTTTTGGACTGATGCTTTTTCCTTTTCTTTACTTTCCATGAATTGTTTTTCTTCTTTAATTTCTTGGTTGACTCAATCAATCTTTAGTGGGAGGCTCTTTAACTTCCAAGTGTTTGAATTCCTTCCAGTATTTTCTTCTGATTGAGTTCCAGTTTCAAAGAATTGTGGTCAGATAAAATGCAGGAATAATCTCAATCTTTTCATGTTGACTAAGACCTGATTTGTGACCCAGTATGTAGTCTGTTCTGGAGAAAGTTCTGTGTACACTCATAAAGAGTGGAAATGCTGTTGTTTTAGGGTAGATAATTCTGTGTATATGTCTACGAAGGCCATCTGGTCCAATGTGTTATTCAAAGTTCTTGTCTCCTTGTTGATCTTCTACTTAGATGATCTGCCCATTGCTGAGAATAGAGGGCACGGATTGCATGGAGCACTGGGTGTGGTGCAAAAATAATAAATACTGTTATGCTGAAAATAAAAAATAAATTTAAAAAAAGAATGGAGTGTTAAGATGTCCTGCTCTTAATGTATTACTATCCATATGGTTTATTATTTTGGTTACAATTACAATTGGCTAATGTAGTTGGCTGATCCCGTGTTGGGGGCATAGATATTTATAATTGCTAGATCTTCTTGTTGGATAGATTCTTTAAGTATGATATAATGTCCCTCTACATCTCTTACTACAGTCTTTAGATTAGAATCTATTTTGTCTGATATAATAATTGCTACCCCACCTTCTTTTGATGTCTGTTAGCATGAAAAATGGTTCATCATCCCCTCACTTTCAATCAGGAGGTGTCTTTAGGTTCAAAGTGAGTATCTTGTAGACAGCACGTGCATGGGTCATATATTTGTATCCAGTCTACAACCGTGTGCCATTTCATGGGAGCATTTAAGCCATTCACACTGAGAGTGGCTACTGAAAGATACGTATCTAGTGCCATAATATTGTCTATAGAGTTCCTGTTTCTATAGATTGTCTCTGTAAATCTTTGTTCTATATCACTCCTGGGGTCTTTCTCCTTTTATATAATCCTCCTTAATTTTTCTTGCTGGGCTTGGTGGTCACATATTCTTTTCAGTCTCTGCCAGTCCTGGAAGCTCTTTGTCTCTCTATTCTTAATGACACCTTTGCTGGATAAAGTATTCTTGGCTGCATGGTCCTCTCATTCAGTACCCTGAATATGTCTTGCCAGCCCTTTCTGGCTTGCCAGGTTTTTGTGGACAGGTCTGAAGTTACTCTGATGCTCCTCCATCCATACATAATAAATCTCTTCCCCCTAGAGATGGAGAGGAGAAGGGAGCTGAGGGAAATTGGAAGGGGAGGTGAACCATGAGAGACTATGAACCCTGAAAAACAACCTGAGGGTTTTGAAGGGGCGGGGGGTGGGAGGTTGGGGGAAACAGGTGATGGGTATTGGGGAGGGCATGTATTGCATGGAGCACTGGGTGTGGTGCAAAAACAATGAATACTGTTACGCTGAAAAGAAATTTTTTAAAAATGGGGGGGGGCGGGATCTCTTCCGCCTAGCTTCTCTCAGAATGTCTTCCTTGGCTTTAAGATTTGCAAACTTCATTATTATATGGTGGGATGTCAATCTATTTTTATTATTGATTTTGGGAGGGGTTCTCTCTGTTTCTTGGACAGAATGTTTTTTCCCTTCCCCAGATTAAGGAAGTTCTCAGGTGTGATTACAGCATATATTCTAGAACTCTCTAACTCATTCTCTCTCTCTCTCTCTCACTCTCCACCCTTGTAGGGATCACAATAATTCTGATATAGGAGCGTTTCATGGCATCATTAATTTCTCTACATCTGTTCTCATGGATTTTTGTTTTGTCCCAGGCCTCCTGGCCTCCTCTTGTTCCTTTCTTTGTATCAGCTTATCTTCTAAATCATTAATTCATGCTTCTGCCTCATTTACCCTAGCTGTTAGAGTATCCAGTTTAGTCTGTATCTCATTCATAGTATTTTTTTTTTAAAGATTTTATTTATTTATTTGACAGAGAGAGATCACAAGCAGGCATAGAGGCAGGCAGAGAGAGAGGAGGAAGCAGGCTCCCTGCTGAGCAGAGAGCCCGATGCGGGCCTTGATCCCAGGACCCTGAGATCATGACCTGAGCCAAAGGCAGAGGCTTTAACCCACTGAGCCACCCAGGCGCCCTCATTCATAGTATTTTTAAGTTTGACAAGATTCAGTCTCATTTCTGTCCTTAGAGACTCCATATTGCCGCTAATGGTTTTCTGAAGCCTAGCTATTGACTTCATAATTTCTACCCTGAAGTGTTTCTCTGATATCTTTTTTAACATAATTTTTTAGTTATGTTATGTTAGTACCATATAATACATCATTAGTTTTTGATGTAGTGCTCCATGATTCACTGTTTGAGTATAACTATCTTGCTCATATCCATATCCATTAGATCTGTGGAAGAGGCCATTGTCTCTGGTTCTTTTCTTTGATGGAAGTTCCTCCTCCTAGTCATTCTGTTGAAGGTGGTTGAGGAGATATACAGAGTCCAAAATATCAACCATAATCCAGGCATGATGCACCCTGGGAAAATCCAGAGGGTCTGAAGTCACCACCAGGAAAACAAAGCCAAAATAAAACCCAAGAGTAAAATTTATAAAATTTAAATTTTTTTTTAAACTTAAAGATTAAAAAAATTTATTAAGGGGGGAATGTGGGGAGTGGGGGCTATAATCTCTCAAAGTGGGCAAAGTAAGGTGTTTCAGTTCTTCCTGGGTGTATTTTGTTCTCTTTTTTAGAGGACACTATTTCCCGGAGTTACAGGAAAAATATAACTGGTACATATAAAAGGTAATATTGAACACAAAAAAAGGACTACATTGTATCTTATATCTATATTTTTTTAAAGGTGTGAAGAAGTACAAGTTAAAAAGCTACTATGAAATCTATTACATTAGATTTCTCAACATCTAGTTGAGAAAAAGGTAAAAAGAAAAAACAGAGAAGAAACATGAGAAAAAAGAAAAAGAAAGTTGTATCTGAAAAATACACAAGCCCTTAAGCAGCACCTAGAGCTCAATATACTATTTTCCCCTGGTTTGCAGATTTTACAGTTTTATAGAGAGCCTAGAGTTGTCATCCTCTTGTTCTTACAGCTTGTTTTCTCGGGGAGGAACTGGCCACACTTTTTTAGGCCACCCTACTTGGGTGGATTTGTCCTGCCCCCTATCAGTGGGCTGGGCTCCATGGAAACTGGATTTTGGGGCTTTCGTTTTCTGGCAGCTTTCCAGGCATTTCTGAAGGTCAGAGCAAAGGAAAATGTCTGCAAGCAGACCTCTGCCCCAGGGCATAGAAATTACAGAATTACAGTTCTTTTCTGTTCTTTTCTGAACCCTCCAGAATACACACCCTCCATTTCTGTGGCGCTGATGAAAACCTCAGCTTCCCATGGGCAGTTCACACCCCTAGCAACCCTCTAAGCAGTCGACTCAAGCCCCTGCTTGTCTCTGCTCTTTGTGCTTCTAAAACCATGAGCAGTCCGAGGTCCGGGTCCATGCCAGTGGCTGGCCCTCAGTCTGCCCACATGCCCCCTCAGCTTCTGGATCTTGTTTGAGCACTGTTTTCAGGTCCTTCCTGGTGGGCTGATACTGCTCTGTAAGCTATCACTATCCCTGGCACAGGATGCTCTTGCGCTCTGGTGTAATACTACTTTCCAGAAGCCAGTTTATGGCGGCTCCCTCCTCCTTCTCTTTATCTTCCAGTATCTACCCACAGAATCACTACCCCATCCTTCATAGCTTGTAACCAGTGGAGTTTTTCTGCTTGTAGAGATCCAGATATATATCTTCTTACATCTCAGGCTGATTTTGTGGGTGTCCAGAATAGTTTTGTAGATATCCAGCTAAATTCAGGGGACAGTTGAAATGGAGTCCCTTACCCCTCCACCACCTTGCCCCCTCACAATAAAATCTTGCTATTTGCAATGACATGATGGAGCTAGAGAGTATTATGGTAAGTGAAATAAGTCAGTCAGAGAAAGACAGATACCATATGATTTCACTCATATGTGGAATTTAAGAAACAAAACAAATGAGCAAAATGGAAAAAAAAGAGAGAGAGAGACAAACCAAGAAACAGACTCTCAACTTCATAGAACACACTGATGTTTACCAGAAGGGATGTGGTGGGGGGATGGAAGAAATAAGTGATGAGGATTAAGGGGGGGGACATGTGATGATCACCATTTGTTGTGTGGAGTGTTAAGTCACCATACTGTACTGTAAAATGAATATTACACTGTCGGTTAACTAACTAGACTTAAATAAAAACTTTAAAAATAAAAAATGAAGAATAATAAATACATAAATGAAGCTCATTTGCTTAAAAATTATTATTTCAGTTTCTTTTCTTTCCTTGTAGTCACCACCACCACATGGAACCAAGCAATGATACCGGAATTTCAGACTTTCTTCTCCTGGGATTATCAGAGGAACCAGACCTGCAGCCCCTCATCTTTGGGCTTTTCCTCTCTATGTACCTGATCACTGTATGTGGAAACCTGCTCATCATCCTGGCTGTCACCACAGACTCTCATCTCCACACCCCCATGTACTTCTTCCTTGTGAATCTGTCTTTTGTAGACATCTGCTTCATCTCCACCACTGTCCCCAAGATGCTGCAGAACATTCAGAATAACAGCAAAGTCATAACATATGCAGGCTGCATCACACAGATATACTTTGTCCTACTCTTCGCAGGGTGGGATGATTTTCTCCTTACTGTGATGGCCTATGACCGTTTCGTGGCCATCTGTCACCCTTTGCACTACACCGTCATCATGAACCCCCGGCTCTGTGGACTGCTGGTTCTGGTGTCCTGGATCATCAGTGCTCAGAATTCCTTGTTACAGAGTTTAATGGCATTGCGGTTGTCCTTCTGTACAGGCATGGAAATCCCCCATTTTTTCTGTGAACTCAGTAAGGTTGTTGGGCAAGCCTGTCCTGACAAGTTTCTTAATGACATGGTGATGTATTTTGCAACTGTGCTGCTGGGTGTTGCTCCTCTGCCTGGGATCCTTTACTCTTATTCTAAGATCGTTTCCTCCATATGTCATATATCATCAATTCAAGGCAAGTATAAAGCATTTTCCACCTGTGCATCTCACCTTTCAGTTGTCTCCTTATTTTATTGTACAGGCTTAGGAGTGTACCTTAGCTCTGCTTCTCCCCAGAGCTCCCACTCAAGTGCAGTAGCCTCGGTGATGTACACGGTGGTCACACCCATGCTCAACCCCTTCATCTACAGCCTGAGGAACAGAGACATAAAGAGTGCTCTGAAAAGAATTGTTGGGGTTCCAGTGATTTAAGGGACAGTGCCCCTGGGGTTGAAAAAGTGCCCATGATTGCAAGGTTCGCAGCCTCAGAGTCAGGAACTGACGTTCTTTGATCAGACTGTGGAAGTAGAATCTGTTCCTTCCATTTAATTCCTACAATTTCCATTTGTTTGAATTCAACTTTTCCACACATTTAAGTAACTCACTTTATTAACTTCTACTCTATCTGATATATAGACGATTCCCCTTTATCCATCTTCATATATTCCTAATGGTTTCCCAAATCATGGATCACAAATGTCTGGAAGTTTCTTACAAGGGGCAAGTTGGATTTCTTCAAACTAATTTCATTTCAAATGACTTATACAATGCCAAGTAAATTTTCCCTAAATTTACCAAAAGAATAGTCATAAATTATATTCTCCATATGGATAATACTACTTTAGCCAGTAAGACTTTCATATAACTTTATTATAGAGGAGAATACCAAACCCCAGATTTCCCCTAGAGTCTGTCACTCTTCACATCACTACCTTTATCACCTTCCTGATAATGTGGAGTCTCTAACACTGTTCCTTTTATGTCTCATGTTACTGACAGTGTGGCTTAGGTTAGGAAAGCCCAGGCATTCCCCTGTACCCATGCCCTTGTGGACATTCCCGCAGATGCTTCTCTGACCTGAGCTTCTGCTGTGGCTACACCTGCCCTTGGGTTCTCATTGTGATTGCAAGACACACCTCAACAACACCCATCAAAGAACTCTAAAAACCCAAGTTTCATTCCTCACAGTCCTGGGGGGCACATAGGATGCCCAAAAGCCACTCTGGAAAGTCTTAGAGGTGGAGAGAGACATTGAGAGGGAGAAAGAGGGAGCATCACTGAAAGATTTGTCTTTATTAGGGTCCATCGCTAGAGTATTTAGGGGTTTGTGAGTTCATGCTTTATTGGGGAATCCCATGTGATTAGAATTTGGGTGCTGGAGGGGAAAAGCAGAGTCCCTCATGTGTCAGTGTCAAGGCTACCCAGGGCTTTATGAAGAGGTACTTCGCAGCTGGGGGCACTCTGAGGGCTTATCCGGTAATAGTGTCCCACAATTGACAAAATATTTACTCAACATGGTTGTCCTTGATTGCATGTCTCAGAAATAAAAAACTTAATTTCAAGCACTTTACAAACATGCTCCTGGGTTCTCTCTCTCTCTCTCTCTCTCCCCCCCCCACTCCCTCTGTTTCAGTGGTGAATTTACTGATTTGTAGTTGCATATAACTCCTTGCTCATGCCATCATGTGCCCTCCTTAATGCCCATCACCCAGTTACTCCATCCTCCCACCCACCAGCCCTCCAGCAACCCTCAGTTTGTTTCCTAGAGTTCAGCATCTCTATGGTTTGCCTCCCTCTCAATTTTCTTTTTTTTTTTTTAAGATTCTATTTATTTATTTATTTGACAGGCAGATTACAATTAGGCAGAGAGGCAGACAGAGAGGGGGCGGGAAGCAGGCTCCTCGCTGAACAGAGACCCCGATGCGGGGCTCGATCCTGACATGACCCTGAGATCATGACCCTAGCCGAAGGCAAAGGCTTAACCCTCTGAGCCACCCAGGCACCCCTCCTTCTCAATTTTCATCTTATTTTATATTTACTGTGATTCGAATCAGTATCCAGAATTCCTACGACAGACATTGGCAAACACTGTTTAGCAAGAATATCTCTCCTAGTGCAGTCTACATGGAAAGACAAATTTGAATAAATAAATTGACTTTATAAGTTTTTAAAACTTATAAGGATGACCATAAGTATGATGAAGCAAAATTTCAAAACACTCATTTTGTTACAACACAAAACATTTCTTTCATTTTTTTTAACATCACAGTTCATGCTGTGCTTCTATTTATTGAAGCATGGAAAACTGATGTCCACAACTG
This sequence comes from Mustela nivalis, assembly GCF_964662115.1. Classification (NCBI taxonomy): domain Eukaryota; kingdom Metazoa; phylum Chordata; class Mammalia; order Carnivora; family Mustelidae; genus Mustela; species Mustela nivalis. Next base: position 204,700,745 of record NC_139020.1, on the reverse strand, counting down.
AGGAGGTTTATCAACTGAGGAGGTTTATTCACTGAGGTGAAGGGTTGGTTAAAATCTTCTATGTTTTATCCTCCATTATCTTCCTATTTCTATTTGAAAACATCCAATGTTAACTGCTAATATGACTCTCTCTATTGCTACAAAAAATAACCTCCTTTTCCTAATTTTGTCACAAATGCTAAGGGATGGCAAATGAACAGTATGAACATCACCCATTTTTTACCTCTTCCTGGTCAGAAATCTCTTCCACCTGCATGATCAGAGGACACTCAATGGGAGAACTGGATGGCCTGCCGGTAGGGTGCTTCAGAGTCACCAGTTCTTCTGCAGAAATGTGCATGTCCTTCAAACTCTCCCAGTGACCTAGAAGGAAGCCCACAGATAGTCACCTGGTCATAAAGTCATCATAAATAAACTTGAATAACAGAAATATCATGACTGGTCCCCTCATCTGTCAGATTAGGTGCCACAAATAAAAGCAGCATGTGTTCTAACTGCCTCATGTCTCTTTGCTTAGATCGTTGTGTCAGTCATCTCTTGCTATATAACAGGCTGCCTTTGTCAAATGGGATATCATATATGGATGTGGGTTGGCCAAAGGCAATGGTCAAGAAAGAATACTTGAGACAGTTTTGCTGCAAAGAGATGTTTTAATTATAGCATGGGGACAGAACTGGGGGCAGGAAAAGCTGCACTGGGATTGTGAAAAGTGACTGATTCTATAGTTTGAGTTTGTGGAAGGAGGCAGGGGGTAGAGATAATGTAAGTTTCTAAAGAATTTCTGTATGCTGAACGTGAGGTTTATAAGACCTTAGAGGTCTGGCTACTGTCAATATAAGATTGCTGTTAGTCTCTAATGAAACAACATTAAGTTAACCATGAGTTCCTGGTGTGGTGTCACTCTGTAAATGTCTGAGGAATTCATCAGGGGCTGCAGATTGTAAGGAGGTTGACTTTTACCTACATTTCTCTTGTCTTTCTTCTCCTCATCAATAATACCTTTACAATCAAATGGCATTATATTCTGGGAAGCATTTCTGATCTCTGCTGGATTCCTCATGTGTCTGTCATCAGGAATGAATCCCTAAATTGTGTTTCTAAGGTCCATCGATGATGTTGTATGTGGCAGTAATGCTCTTCTGTCTCAGCCAATTTATGGCCTTATTAGTTCATTTCTATATGTAAGGTATTCTCTATTTAGAAATTAAAGGAACTTACGTGAATTGTTTGAATTTCTTTTTTTTTTTAAGATTTTATTTATTTATTTGTCAGAGAGAGAGAGAGTGAGAGCGAGCACAGGCAGACAGAGTGGAAGGCAGAGGCAGAGGAAGAAGCAGGCTCCCTGCGGAGCAAGGAGCCCGATGTGGGACTCGATCCCAGGATGCTGGGATCATGACCTGAGCCGAAGGCAGCTGCTTAACCAACTGAGCCACCCAGGCGTCCCGAATTGTTTGAATTTCATCCCACTGTTCCTACATTTAAAGAAAACTCTTGTTTTCCTTCTCTATTAGAAGAGCTCTCTCCCAAACCTTCAATGGAGAATCTGCTAACTGTGCTCTAGATCCTACCCTTATCTGTGAGCCATAGATATTTTCCACTTAATTCAATTATTGGAGTATAATGACATACAATAAACTGCATATTTGCAAGTTTCCATTTGCATATAGTAAGACTGTTAGGTAAGCTTTGACTGCTTACCTAAGTTAAGTAATTATTAAGTAATTGTTAAAATTTTAAACTCCCTGAACCTCTTTCCTTATTTCTCAAGGTGATATGGAATACTAAATACAACATTAAATGAACCTTGTAGGAAAATAATGAATGGTATTAAAATTCAATTTTTAATCCTAAGAAAACATTCCAGTATAGTGGTTGTAACTTGTGTGTGTGTGTGTGTATACATAATTTTCTTTCAAATAAGTCCACTCCCCACAAGTGTACACCACAGACAATTTATTATTTCATCTTTTATGTTGGAAGGGAACTTGAGGGAGAGTTGGAGAGGACAGCACTGAAAGGAATGAATAGTTGAATCAACATGAAATAAAAGGATGCAGATATAAAGACACAAAATCATAACCTACAACGAGTGAATGAGTGACCTTAATTTTTATCCTGAGTTCCTTCCCTATGTCACCACCTCAAAGGCCTCAGAATCAGACCACAAGCACATTTATGCCATGAGGAATTCACATACCAGCTGATAGGGCAGAATGTCTCCAAATAGAGTTAATTTTTTTTCTAATTAATGTGGATCCTTTAAATGTAAATTGTCCTCATCCAAGGGAAACTATGAATGAATTGGAAAGATTAAATATATTCTCAAATAATTTTATTGACTATGTCCATGAGTTTCTTCCAGTTGCTGTAAAATATCCCCACACTAGTTGCTTAAAACAAATACATACGTGCTCTTATAGTTCTGGAAGCAGAAGCTTGAAAAGAGTTTTATCGGGCTAATAGTACATGTCTGTAGGGTTGAGTTCCTTCTAGATGCTCATGGGAGAATCTGTTTTCTTTCCAATTCTAGTCTCAATTTTTGGCTGCCTGCATTCTTAGCTCATGGCTCTTCCCCCACTTTCAGAACTGGCAGGGCAGCATTTTCAAAATCTCTCTGACACCAACTCTTTTGTCTCCTTCATCAACATTTGGAGGACCACTGTGATTACCTTAGTCCCACCTGGACAACCACCGCTAATCTTTTCATCTTAATGGAAACTGATTAGAACCCTGTTCAATCTGCTACCTTAATCCTTTTTTGTTATAAAAAATAACACCTTAACATTGGGGAGGGTATGTGATATGGTGAGTGCTGTGAAGTGTGTAAACCTGGTGATTCACAGACCTGTACCCCTGGGGATAAAAATATATGTTTATAAAAAATAAAAAATTAAAATGTTAAAAAAAAATTAAAAAAAAATAGCAAATGCCTAGTACTATGGAACATAAAAAGGAGAAGAGAAAATATCCAAGATCCATGCAGAGATAACCACATCGCTATTTGGTTTCATTTCAGTGTGTGCTGGTATTGGACTTCTCAGTGACATTTCAATAAATTGCCTCCCATATATAAAAAAAAAAAATTTTAAATAACACCTTAAGTGTACAGGGGATAGTTCTATTTTGAACTTTTTGAGGAATCTCCATATTGTTTTCCAGAATGCTGCAGCAACTTGCACTCCTACCATTGAACCTAGAGAGTTTCCCTTTCCCTACATCCTCACCAACACCTTACCAGCACCTCTTTTTTCATGGGCTGTTACTTTTAGCCACTCTGACAAGTGTGAGGTGGTATCTGATTGTGGTTTTGATTTGTATTTCCCTGATGATGAGGGACATTGAACATTTATTCATGTATCTGTTGGCCATTTGTGAGAGTGGTATTTTGACTTATTCCTTGCTGATCTTAATGCCTTTTAATTCTTTTTGTTGTCTCATTGCTGAGGCTAGGACTTCCAGTACTATCTTGAACAACAGTGATGACAGTGGACATCCCTGTCATGTTCCTGACCTTAGGGAAAAATTCAGTTTTTCCCCATTGCAGATGATATCAGCTGTGGGTGTATCCTACATGACCTTTTTGGGTTTGGAGGAGTTATTATGTTCAGTTAACTACTGTATAGTACATCATTACCTTTTGATGTAATGTTCAATGATTCATTAGTTATGTATAACACCCAAGGCTCATCACAACTCGTGCCTACATGGCCTTTTTGATGTTGAGGTATGTTCCTTCTATTCCTACTGTCTTGTGAGTTTTTATCAAGAATTGATGTTATATTTTATCAAATGCTTTTTCTGCATCAATTAAGGGGATCATATGTTTCATTCCTTTTATTAATCAATCGTTTTGATTGATTTGCAGATTTTCAACTATCCTTGCAACATAGAAATAAATTCCACTTTGTCATGGTGAATAACTGTTTTAATGTACTGATGCATCTGAATAGTTAGTATCTTTTATTTTGTCTTTTTTTACAGTATTTTTTCATTTCTTTGCAACATAACAGAATTCATTGTTTTTCCACCACACCCAGTGGTCCCTGCAATGCGTGCCACCCATAATACCCACCACCTGGCTCCCCCAACCTCCCACGCACTGCCCCTTCAAAACACTCAGGCTGTTTTTCAGAGTCCATAGTCTCTTACGGTTCATCTCCCCCTCCAATTTCCCTCAACTCCCTTCTCCTCTATATCTCCCCATGTCCTCCATGTTATTTGTTATGCTCCGCAAATAAGTGAAACCATATGATAGTTGACTCTCTCTGCTTGACTTATTTCACTCAGCATAATCTCTTCCAGTCCCATCCATGTTGCTACAAAATTTGGGTATTCATCCTTTCTGATGGAGGCATAATACTCCATCGTGTATATGGACCACATCTTCCTTATCCATTCGTCTGTTGAAGGGCACCTTGGTTCTTTCCACAGTTTGGCGACTGTGGCCATTGTTGCTATAAACATTGGGGTACAGATGGCTCTTCTTTTCACTACATCTGTATCCTTAGGGTAAATACCCAGTAGTGCAATTGCAGGGTCATAGGGAAGCTCTATTTTTAATTTCTTAAGGAATCTCCACACTGTTCTCCAAAGTGGCTGCACCAACTTGCATTCCCACCAACAGTGGAAGAGGGTTCCCCTTTCTCCACATCCCCTCCAAACACACGTTGTTTCCTGTCTTGCTAATTTTGGCCATTCTAACTGATGTAAGGTTAGTATCTTGAGAATTTTTACATCCATCTCAAGGATATTGGTATGCAATTCTCATTTTTACTGTGGTCTTTGTCTGATTTTAGTATCATGGTAATGCTGACCTTATAAAATGAGTTCAGAAGTTTTTCTTCTATTTTTGCTTTTTGGAATAGTTTCAGAAGGTAGGTATTAATTCTTTAAATGTTTGGTGTTTGGGGCGCCTGGGTGGCTCAGTAGTTAAGCCGCTGCCTTCAGCTGAGATCATGATCCCAGGGTCCTGGGATCACGTCCTGCATCAGGATCTCTGCTCAGTGGGAAGCCTGCTTCTCCCCGCCCTCCCACCTGTCTCTCTGCCTACTTGTGATCCCTGTCTGTCAAGTAAATAAATAATAAATGTTTGGTAGAATTACCTGGAAACTATCCAGCCCTAGACTCTTGTTTGTTGGAAGACTTTTGATTACTGATTCAATTTCATTGTTGCTTATGCATCTATTCTACAACTCAGCAATCACACTACTAAGGATTTATCCAAAGGATACAAATACAGTGATTTGAAGGGGCACATGAACCTCAATATTTATTGCAGCAATTTCCGCAATAGTCAAGACATAGAAGAGCCCAAATGTCCATTAACTGATGAATGGATGAAGAAGATGTGGTACATATATACAATGGAGCATTACTCAGCCATCAGAAGGATGAAATCTTGCCATTTGAGACAATGTGCTTGGGACTACAGTGTATTACGCTAAGTGAAATAAGTCAGTCAGAAAAAAACAAATACCATATTATTTCATTTATATGTAAAATCTAAGAAACAAAACTGATCAACATAGGGGAAGGAAGGGAAAAATAAAATAAGATAAAAACAGAAAGAAAGGCAAAACATAAGAGACTCAACTATAGAGAACTGAGGGTTGCTAGAGGGGATGTGGGTGGGGAAATGGGGTAACAGGGTGATGGGCATTAAGGAGGACATATCATGTAATGAGCACTGGGTGTTATACACAACGAATAAATCACTAAATACCACCCCTCAAGCTAATAATGTACTGTATGTTAAATGGCTTGAATTTAAATAAAATGTAAAAATAAATAAATAAAGTTACTAGGGGTGAAGATGTGAACACCTTTGGGAGGTCTTATTCTGCCTACTACAAAGTCTTTTTCAAGATGGGATTGGGAGGGAGACAAACCATAAATGACTCTTAATCTCACAAAACAAACTGAGGGTTGTTGGGGGGAGGGGGTGTGGGAGAAGGGGGTGGGGTTATGGACATTGGGGAGGGTATGTGCTTTGGTGAGTGCTGTGAAGTGTGTAAACCTGGTGATTCACAGTCCTGTACCCCTGGGGATAAAAATATATCTTTATAAAAAATAAAAAATTATATTAAAAAAGTGGGTAGAAGAAGAATAAATGAAACAAGATGGGATTGGGAGGGAGACAAACCATAAGTGACTCTTAATCTCACAAAACAAACTGAGGGTTGCTGGGGGGAGGGGGTTTGGGAGAAGGGGGTGGGATTATGGACATTGGGGAGGGTATGTGCTTTGGTGAGTGCTGTGAAGTGTGTAAACCTGGTGATTCACAGACCTGTACCCCTGGGGATAAAAATATATGTTTATAAAAAATAAAAAGTTAAAAAAAAAAAAGTGCATTATTTTCAGTCACTGTGGTGCAAAAATAATGAATACTGTTATGCTGAAAATAAATAAAAAATAATTTTTTTAAAAAAGTGCATTATTTTGGTCATTTATGAAAGCAATAAACAGAGTTTACAAATTCACTCCTGAAGAAGGAGTGAATACCTGGTTTCCTCAAAATTTCATGCTATGACAATATTTGGTACAGAATTCTTAAATATCCCTACACCTAACTCTAACATAGGATCACAGCTTTGCTAATCAAAGACTTGTCCACACACCATGACCTGCATATCAACACCATCCAAGAGTGTGCTACAAAGGTAGAATCTCTGGGCCACCCAGGACCTGTGATCAGATTCTGCATTTATAGTGGGACCTGTGTGAATTCACAGGCACATTGAAGTTGGAGAGATGCCGGTCTAGATGAATTTCTCATGTGTTATGGTTGACATTTGTGGTAGGATAATATTTTGGGGGTGCTTTCCTTTGGATAGTAGGTGTTCAGCAGCATCCATTCAGAGATCACCAGACATCCCCAGGGTCAAATTATTTTATGGCTGAAACCAATGCCACAGAACTTGAGAACTAGAAACAACCTGACAGAGCTTGAGAACTAGAAACAACCTGACAGAATGACACTCAAGGCCCACCACATGGTCACATATTCAGTGCGGACAGATCATGAGCTAGCAACAAGCACCATGTTTACAATTAAGATTGGAAGACATAAATGTACTTCCTTGGGAATAAAATGTTTATAAAAGTAAATCAAACAATCCCTGTGAGATGCAAGCTCATGTTATAGAACACAAAAATATCTAAACACATCTGTTATAACTATCAACCATTTTATGACAAAGGAGCATGTGATACTATTTGTGAAGCATAACAAACAGCATGGAAGACAAGGGGAGATGGAGAGGAGAAGGGAGTTGAGGGAAATTGGAAGGGGAGGTGAACCATGAGAGATTGTGGACTCTGAAAAACAATCTGAGGGTTTTGAAGGAGCGGGGGTGGGAGGTTGGGGGAACCAGATGGTGGGTATTGGAGAGGGCACAATTGCATGGAGCACTGGGTGTGGTGCATAAACAATGAATTCTGTTACGCTGAAAAGAAATTAAAAAAAAATTTTTAAAAAGAAGAACCCTCTTCTCTGCCTTAAAAAAGAATAGACCGTGTCTGGACACAGCAGGGCTGGATCCACACCACATGTTAATTCTTTGATGATAAAAAGTTCTAATCCAGTCAGGTTACTAGGTCTTAGATTTGAAGAAAATTATAACTTGGAGCTAAGATAAGATGCTAGGAAACTCACACATCAAAAAGGGGGGAAAGTTCAGAGAAAGGGAGTAAAAGAAACTTAAAAATTACCAAAAACTGGCTTCACTTAACCTCTAACCCTGTCTTTTGGGAATTGAGATCCATTAGGAAAACATCCTTTCTGTCCAGAGGACTTTTCCACTTGGGAATCTTGTGCTTAGAGACTGAAGTCACAAAAGGGCAATGTGCCTATGAGCAGATACAAAGAGCTCTAAATACTTCTTTGGCTCCAGTCCTTCAGCATGTGCAACCTTGGATGTGAAAGCATGCTCCTTGTCTGTTTGTTCCAAATCCCAGTTCTGGCTGGAGTCTGATGCTTCACTCCCTGCTGCCTTGGATGAGGACAGAGCTTTCAGCCCTATCATCTGCTCTCCAGGGAGGAATTCAGGCTACCACAGGACACCTTCCTCTCAGACACCCCAGCCAGGTGAGTCCAACACCCCAACTGACTGTTGATGACAGGGTCAGGGAGAATGGAAGCCAAGAACATTGACCAGTCATCACCTGAGAGCCAATTCAACCTAGCCCAAAGCAAAAGATCCCTGTGTTTGTTTGTTTGATTGATTAATTTATTCAGTGCTAACTCACACTTTTGAGGTCTTTCATATTCTTTATCATTAAACTGTTATTATTACAATGCTAGAAAAAATATGTTGAGATTGTTAAACTCAATGTGTGATTCTAATCCAGTGTGATTTTGTCCCCTGAGGGTCACTGATCACAGTCTGAAGACAGCTTTGCCTGTCACAGGGGAAATGGGTGCATGGGGGTAATGTCTAAACACCCTACAAGGTACCCCGCCCCAGGGCAGGATTTGTCCAGCATATCCATGGTGCAGAGACAGAGAAACCACGAGGTAAAAAATACCAGTTTTTGGAACACAGCTGTCTTCAGGTTCTGACTTCAATCTTGTAACAACTTACTTTTCTACCAGCAAATTCACAGTAACCCCTTGGCCACCAGTTTAAAATTTCCAACCACAAAGAATGTAACAGCTCTATAAGTTTGTTTCCCAGGCTGCTGGTGATAGAGATGTTTCTTGCTGTTCTTAAACTATCCCTCAGTTCAACTTCATGTATTTGATGACCATGCTCATTGATTTTTATTATTATATGCCTATATGTTATTCTCTTTTGCCCTATTTTTAAAACACTATCGACATTTTAAATGATTTCTTCAGATCTTTATTTCTCAATTGACTTTTGGAACATATTTTGACCATAAAAAATTGACATTTTATTTAAATGTGTCTACTTACTTCTGAGTTTCATGTTATATTTAAGTGGTTTTGCCCAACTGCAATTTTTGTGTGCAGTTTTATTAATGTTCTAATATAATCTATGGTTACAGTAATACCAAGGCCATAATCCTCTGAGTTTTAGTAAGATCTGAGAGGGAACTGATTTCATATTCTTCCAAACAGATATTTTTTTTAATTTTCTTTTCAGCATAACAGAATTCATTCAAAAAGATATTCTTTTTTTTTAAATATAATTTTTTCTTTTTTATAAACATATATTTTTATCCCCAGGGGTACAGGTCTGTGAATCACCAGGTTTACACACTTCACAGCACTCACCCAAGCACATACCCTCCCCAATGTCCATAATCCCACCCCCTTCTCCCAAGCCCCCTCCCCCCAGCAACCCTCAGTTTGTTTTGTGAGATTAAGAGTCACTTATGGTTTGTCTCCTTTTATGCCAGTATTTATTTAGCAATTCAACCTTGTCCAACAAAATAGAAATACAACCTTGCCGTATGGTAAATGTCCTTATACAATGAGACCTAATTCCTGACACATATAACAAATAAAAACTGAGGATCTGCCATAAGCCAGAACATTCTAGGAATATTACATGCTATATTCTTCATATATAAGCATTTTCCAATTTAGTTATTAATCCACACTGTTATCATAGATGATTGCTATTTTATATCCCATTTCAGTTTATTTTGGTTTTACATACAAATTTCCCTAGGACAGGTGTTTTGAAACTACTCATTTTACATTTTAACCTAGTTATGCTTAACCTAGTTAAAACTGGTTTAACCTAGTTTTTTCATTCTCTAACTTCTTACACTCTTAGGTCTTTTTATATTAAGCACATATGTTCACAAAACTTGGTGAAAAAAACAAAAGTGAGCCAGGAAGGTAAAGCCCATGCACTTTTGAATCATGTCTCATAACAGTGCGGACAACACAATGAAATAAATGTGTGTATGATATGATGCCCACAGTCAGAAGATCTGAAGCAAATTATTGAGTACAAAATGATAGAATTATCATGGTGTGGGCAGGATTATAGAGCATGGTCTGTGGACCTTTTTGCACGTTGGATGAAATCCAGTTTGAGGATTAGAGAGGGCACCTTGGGTTTGTTAAAGGATAGAAAAATACCTAAAGCCCAAGAATGTCAATAAAAAAATGTCACATAAAGCTCTGAAATTTGTGTCTGCCACTGAGTGCAGCAGATCTGAAGATATTTCCTGGATGTGGACTGTAATTTTTCAAAAGCCACAGTGGGACAGAAGCACTGCATGGGATTTGTTGAAAAATGTTTGGGAGATTGACTCTTCCAAAACTGCTTTTTACTAGCATCCTTGGAATTGCTGGAAGGATGTATATTTATCAACTAATATTGGAACAATATTACCAAGATCAGATGGAATTAAAAGAAAAGTTGAAATTGGCATAAGAATCAAAAGAGAAGAAAAGTTAATAGTACATGGAGATGAACTGTAATTGTTTAAAAATCTACTGAAATTATACACTGATTATAAATAATCTAGTAGATTGGGAACACTGAAAATAAATTTTTAAAAAATAAATAAAATTTTTTTAAAAAATAAATAATCTGGTAGAAAGTTAAAAAAAAAAAAAAGAGAGATGCCACATAAGAGAAGGGAGAAAGGGGCTAACCTTATCTCCTATCAGACCACATATAAAAGAGTTAGGCAAATAATGATGCAGAAGGTACAGGGAAAATAAGTCTTCTATGCTCCAACTTTTGTTGTTTCGTGTACCTTTCTTTTTGGGAAGTGTTGGTTTATCCCATTGCTAATTTGAGGGGGGTGTACATATATATCACACCCAATTAGAACCACACATTGAGTTTAACAATCTCAACATACTTTTTCTAACATTGTAATAATAGCAATTTAATCATAAGGAATATGAAAGACCTTTAAAAGCGTGAGCAGCAGTCACTCTGTGAAACTGACATTAGTACTGAATAAATTAATGAATTATATATATGTATACATTTACATAAATATATATTTTTTATATATTATTTGTCCATAGAAGGCTTAAGTATTGGCATTTCTGCATTTTGTAGGGGAAAGTCACTAATCTGGCCTACTTGCATTGGATCTATTCCTAGCATAACCAGGATGGTCGGGGCTGAGAAAGGGGAATAACACAACTCAGAAGACCATGGTGTCCTCTGTGTGTATGACTTGTAGAGTGGGAGCAGTCCCCACAAAAGGGTGCCAGGATTTATAACTCCCAAGGTTACACATAACTGAATCAACAGAGAACCGTAAGAAGGAGATGTTGTTCAATTAATCGGATGCCTTTGCAATACGATGAATACAGTGGGAGCAGTGGGAGAAGCAGTGTGGACACGGATATCCCTGTGCCTTGAGGGTTCAGAGGTAGAGAGGCCACTTTCCTCCTCAGCATGTCTGACAACATCTCTCCTCAGTCTCCCTCCTGCTCATTCCCCTTGCAGCACTGACTTTGCTCCTTTGACTTGAACCTGGGAAACATGTACCTTCTTTGAGGATTTTGCACTGGCCATTCCCTCTGATGGACACACACTTCCCCCATATTCCTTCATCTATCCCTCTGTCTTAGTTGAGATCTATATTCCAGTATGACCTTTGCAGAATTTCTTATATACCCAGGAAAATGGCGTGCCCTATTCACACTATGCTTTACCCCTGCTTTCATTTTCTTCATACCTCCTGCCACCATCTGAAATGCTTTTTAATTTTCTTATTTGTTAATGTATTTTTTCTACATCAGTGAATACTAAGGATTTTTATTCTTTACCACCCCCTAGTCCTTGCCTAGACAATGTCTAAAATGTGGACAACACTCAATTTATGTTTGGGGAAAAAGTAAGTAGAACAAAAATTCCAAAACTATGGGGGTATAGAGGTTCCCCTTCAGTGTACCATATCTATGCACAACCTATTAAAGTGAATTTCTAGAATATAAAATTTTAAAAGTAGCATTTAAAAACTGAGAGTAATACAAGATTGTGTGAAAATTAGTCATGCTATTTGTTTCTGTCCTTGAAGTCACCTCTACCACATGGAACCAGGAAATGATACACAAATTTCAGAGTTTCACCTTCTGGGTTTATCTGAGGACCCAGAACTGCAGCCCCTCATATTTGGGCTTTTCCTCTCCATGTACCTTATCACTGTGTTTGGAAACCTGCTCATCATCTTGGCCATCAGTTCAGACTCCCACCTCCACACCCCCATGTACTTTTTCCTTAACAACCTGTCCTTTGTTGACATCTGTTTCACCTCCACCATCATCCCCAAGATGCTATGGAACATCCAGACTCAAAGCAAGGTCATAACATATGCAGACTGCCTCACACAGATTTATTTTCTCATACTCTTTGCTGTGTCAGACATCTTCCTCCTGAGTGTGATGGCCTATGACCGGCTAGTGGCCATCTGTTACCCCCTGCACTACATGGTCATCATGAATCCCTGGCTCTGTGGTCTGCTGGTTCTGGTGTCCTGGATCATTTCTATCCTGAATTCCTTGCTACATAGTTTAATGATGTTGCGGCTTTCTTTCTGTGCACATTTCCAAATCCCCCACTTCTTTTGTGAACTCAATCAGATGATCCAACTTGCCTGTTCTGACACCTTTCTTAATAACTTGGTGATGTATTTTGCAGCTGTTCTGCTGTGTGGTGGTCCTTTTTCTGGGATCCTTTACTCTTATTCTAAGATTGTTACTGCCATATGTAGAATATCATCAGCTCAAGGCAAGTATAAAGCATTTTCCACCTGTGCATCTCACCTCTCTGTTGTCTCCTTGTTTTATTGTACAATGCTTGGTGTGTACCTTAGCTCTGCTGCTCCCCAGAGCTCCCACTCAAGTTCAGTGGTCTCCGTGATGTACACCGTGGTCACACCTATGTTGAACCCCTTCATCTATAGCCTGAGGAACAAAGATATAAAGAGGGCTCTGAAAGCAATCATTGGGATTCCAGTGATGTAACAGCCAATCATCCCGGGGCTGAGGAAGTGCCCATGATTGCATACCCATGAGGTTCACAGCCTCAGAGCCAGGAACTGATATTCGTTGATCAGACTTTGGACATAGAATTGGCTCCTTCTATTTATTTCCTGGAATTTCCATTTGTTTGAATTCAACTTCTCTGTATATTTAAGCAACTCACTTTATTAACCTTCTGCTCTATCTGATATACAGTTTTCCCCTTTGTCCATAATATATTTTTCCACGTTTTTTTTTCACCCTTGATCAAAAATACTTGGAAATTCTCATTTATGTCATGGAGTACCGTGGATTTCTTAAGAATACCTTCTCCTTGGGTCACCAGGGTGCCTCAGTCAGTTAAGCATCTTCCTTTGCCTCAAGTCATCATCCTAGAGCCCTGGGATTGAGCCCTATGTTGGGCTCCCTGCTTGGTGGGGAGTCTTCTTGTCTCTCTCCTTCTGTCTGCTGCTCCCCCTCCTTGTGCTCACTCTCTCTCTCTCCCTCTCTTTCCCTCTGTCAAATAAATGAATAAAAAAATCTTTAAAAAAAGAATACTTTCTATTTAAAGAACATGTATCATCCCAAGTAATTTTCTCTTATTTTAAAAAAGAATAGTCATGATTCATATTATTCATACAGAAAAAAATACTAGTTTGATAACTATGGTCATTTATATAATCTTATAATAAAGGAAAGTATGAGATCCCAGTTTTTCTCTTTTGTGTATGTCAAAACTTTGTATATCACTGCCTCACTGCTCATCCTGACAATGTAGACAAACTTATAGTTTGTCCTATAGGTAGTCACTGAGTTCCAGTCTCCTTATTGGGATCTTGTTCTCCCACCCAGCTGTGTCCATTGTGCCTACCACAGTGATGGGAAAAATGAATAGCAAGTACATGTCTCCAAGTGGAGTCTACACAGAAAAACATATTAGAATAAATAACTTCATATGGCCTTTGAGACAGGGAAGATCTTAAATACGATGAAGAAAAATTGAAATTATACTTTGTATTACTAAGCAGAGTATTTCATTTTATGCTGCCATAAAACACTCATACTCACTGAAGTATGCAGTTTGACATTCATGTACAAGAATTGGCTTCCCCCTTTGTGGTAAATAATTGGTTGGCATATTTATGATGTTTTCTGACTCATCTTCCTCTTTCTGCTGCATAGAAATAGGACTATTTTCTTCCTTCTAAATGAAATATTTCCTCTTTTCTAAATTTTGTCATAACCATAAAATGGGAAATGATTGAATAAAATCAATATCATCCATTACATATCATCCATAAATTTCTTCAGAATCAAAGTATGATCCATTAGAGAGACTGAATTCCTGTCCAGTCATGTGATTCAGGTTACAACCTTTGTGCAAAGAAACATCTCCTTCCAGCTTCTCTTGGTGACCTGGAAGGTACTCTAACAAAGTCTGTCTTCATTTCAGCCACCTAAAATAAATATACAGAAACACTTTGTTGAATCCAAAGGAAACACTCAAGGTTAGGAGTGTGAGTATGTACGTGTGTGTGTACTTGTATACATCTTTCTCTAAAATGAACACATTCACACAATTTATGTAGACATATAAAGAATTATTTAAATCTCATCTAATGTATTGAAAGAAAATCTAAAAAAGGGAGAGGATAAAAATCCAAAGAATAAACATTTGAATCAAAATAAAATATGAAGAACGTAGAATTTTGACACAATCATTTAAAATAGAATGAGTAACTTTAACTTTAATAAGGAATTATTTATCTCAAAATTTCAAGGACCTCAGATTCCAAACCACATTTACATTTATGCAGTGGGAAATCACTGGCCAGGTAATGGGGCAGAATAGCTCCAAACTTAAACTTATTTTCCCCTTCCAGTTAAGGTGAAATTTCACTACCAAATGCCTTTACCCAAGAGAAGTTCACTAAATGAGTTGAAAGGCTTAAACTCCATTCCTAGAAAAAATATTTTTCTGAACAAATGCATTCAATTCCTGTTTTAATGAACGGCCACATGAGTGGCTTAAAACAGTGATTTATCCTATTTCTAGAAGGCCATAAGCCTGAAATAGATCTCATCAGGCTACAAGTAAGAAGTCTGCAGGGCTGCAATCCTTCGGACACTCTAGAGGAGAACTGACTCTCTTTCTTGTTTCACTTTTCGGTGGCTACCTGCCTTTCTTGTCTTGTGGCTTTCTTCCATCTTCAAGCCCACAGCAGAGTCTGAAAATGTCTCTCAGATTCCAATACTTAGTCCTCCCTCTTCCACATTTAGAAGACCATTGTGATGACACTAGTCCCATCTGGATATTTCAGACTAATCTCTTTTTTTTTTTTTTAATTTTTTTTCTTTTCAGTGTACCAGAATTTATTGTTTATGTACCACACCCAGTGCTCCATGAAATACATGCCCTCCATAATACCCACCACCAGGCCCACCCAACCTCCCACCCCCACCCCTTCAAAACCCTCAGATTGTTTTTCAGAGTCCATGGTCTTTCATGGTTCTTCTCCCCCTCCAATTTCCCCCAACTCCCTTCTCCTCTCCATCTCCCCATGTCCTCCATGTTATTTCTTATGCTCCACAAATAAATGAATCCATATGATAATTGACTCTCTCTGCTTGACTGCTTGACTTATTATATCAAGATCAGAGATTAGCAGCTTTATTCAATATAGTAGCTGAATTTTCCATACTTGGTAAACAAATGTTTTCAGCAGTTCTTTGGCCTAGGATGTAGACATTTTTCAGAAGCCCTTATTGTGCCTGTCACAAAGTCTGTTTCAAATATAAATTTTTCTATGCCACCTTATATAAAGACTTGAAGATCACCTGGGTGGCTTAGACAGTTGAACTTCTGACTCTTTATTTCATCTTAGCTCATGATCTTTGGGTTCTGGGATCAAGTCCTGCATCAAGCTCTGTCCTCAGAACAGAATCTGCTGACAATTATCTTCCTCTACCTCTCCCTCTGCTCCTTCCCTGTTGTCTCTCTCTCCCTCCTTCTCTCTCTTTGCAAAATAAATAAAATCTTTTTATAATTTTTAAAAATTTTGAAAAAGATGAGCACTGAGTGTTATATGGAATTAATGAGTCATTGAACACTACATCAGAAACTAATGTACTACTATATGTTGACAGACTGAACTTAATTTTAAAAAAAGACTTGACCAGAGAATTTATCAAAACCCATAGAGTTATCTGAAAACCTTTTCTTTCAAAACTACAAACACTGAAGTTTCCTGGTGGAGAAGACCTAAAACTACCTACACATCACTCTAACTCAGAAACAGAGCCTTACTCTCAAACTGTGCCCCACAGACCAGGACCTGCAGTATCAACACCACCTGGGAGCTTGTTGAAATGCAGAGTCCCACCAGGTGGTGTGTATTATAGAGGGCACGGATTGCATGGAGCACTGGGTGTGGTGGAAAAATAATGAATACTGTTTTTCTGAAAATAAATAAATTAATAAATTTAAATAAATAAATAAATTTATAAATGAATAAATTTAAAATGAATAAATAAATAAATTTAAAAAATAAATAAATAAATAAATAAATAAAAAGAAATGCAGATTCCCTGGGCCCACCAGACACATGATGAATCAGAATTTGCATTTTAATTGTGAACTTTGGTGATTTGTATGTACAGTGAAAGTAGAGAAGTGTTGGTGTAGAATCATAATTCTCACCTTCTCACTGTTGACCCTTGGGGCTGGATATGTATTTGTGCTATCTCGTGGATTATAAATATTCAGCAACATCATTTGAGACATGGTCAAATATCTCCAGGAGCAAAACCATATCTGGTTGAGAACCACTGTTGCAGAGTGAGAACTGGAAGCATCCTGACAGAATCCAATCAAGGCTTCTTCCAGTACTACACTTATAACTATGATATTGCAATTTATAAATATATATATGTATATACATTTGGTCTTCATACCCATTTCTGGCATAGAGCTTCTAAAACTTTGATTTTCCTAAGTAATGAGAGCCATAAAGATGTTTTTCATCAGGTTACTGAAGTGACTTTGGGAAAGTACCCATGGAGAGGGTATGTTTGCCAGGCGGACCAACAATGTGATTAGAGAACTGGAACTTTAGTCCCCATGCCTTGACCTCCTGGGATGGGAAAGGGGCTGGAAATGGAGTCTAACCACAAAATGGTGAATAATTTAACCAAATATGTCTATATCATGAAGCTTCCATAAAGCCCAAAAGGATGATTCAGTGAGCCTTCAGACTGCTGAACACATGGAGAATGGTAGAGTGGTATACCTGGAGAATGCAAGGAAGCTCCATACTCTTTCCCCATACTTTTTATTATGCATGTCTTCCACCTGGCATCATCCCACCCATGAGACCGTACATCTCATGAAGGAAATATCCAAGAGGCATGCATAAACTTGGGCACGCACAAGCTCACCTACTGAAT
Source organism: Mustela nivalis (assembly GCF_964662115.1). Classification (NCBI taxonomy): domain Eukaryota; kingdom Metazoa; phylum Chordata; class Mammalia; order Carnivora; family Mustelidae; genus Mustela; species Mustela nivalis. The sequence continues at coordinate 204,683,389 of NC_139020.1, read as the reverse complement.
CCATCATGTGACCACCCAAGGTCAGACCTGAAGTGGTCACTAGGACTCTGGGTAGAGAAGGTCTAAAAACAACTATCCCTGACTCAACACTGAACCACAGCCTTAGTACTTAAAGAATGGTCCATAGACCAGGACTGGTGGCATTAGTATCAACTGGAAACAGTTGCAATTACAGGATCTCTGAGCCTCACCCACATCTTGCCAAATCAGGTTTGAATTTGAACAACATACTCAAGTGATTCAAATACACATTAATTTTGGAGAAGTTCTGGTCTAGAATGGTGTTTCTTTGAATCTCCACACTGTTCTCCAAAGAGGCTGCACCAACTTGCATTCCACCAACAATGGAAGAGGGGTCCCCTTTCTCCACATCCCCTCCAACACATGTTGTTTCCTGTATTGCTAATTTTGACCATTCTAACTGGTGTAAGGTGGTATCTCAATGTGGTTTTAATTTGAATCTCCCTGATGACTAGTGATGATGAACAATTTCTCAAGTGTATGATAGCCATTTGTATGTCTTCACTGGAGAAGTGTCTTTTCATATCTTCTGCCCATTTTTTGATATGATTATCGGTTTTGTGTGTGTTGAGTTTGAGGAGTTCTTTATGGATCCTGGCATGAACCTTTTGTCTGTACTGTCATTTGCAAAGATCTTCTCCCATCCCATGGGTTGCCTCTTTGTTTTGTTGACTATTTCCTTTGTTGTGCAGAAGGTTTTGATCTTGATGAAGTCCCAAAAGTTCATCTTCGCTTTTATTTCCTTTGCCTTTGGAGACATATCTTGAAAGAAGTTGCTGTGGCTGATATCGAAGAGGTTACTGCCTACATTCTCCTCTAGGGTTCTGATGGATTGTTGTCTCATTTTGAGGTCTTTATCCATTTTGAGTTTATCTTTGTGTACAGTGTAAGAGAGTGGTCGAGTTTCATTCTTCTACATATACCTGTTCAGTTTTCCCAGCACCATTTATTGAAGAGACTTTCTTTTTTCCACTGTATACTTTTTCCTGTTTTGTCGAAGATTATTTACCCATACAGTTGAGGGTCCATATCTGGGTTCTCTACTCGGTTCAACTGGTCTATGTGTCTGTTTTTGTTTTTGTTTTTGTTTTATTTTGTATTTATTTTCAGCATAACAGTATTCACTGTTTTTACCACAGCCAGTGCTCCATGCAATCTGTGCCCTCTATAATACCCACCACCTGGTACCCCGACCTCTTCCCCCCAGCCCCTTCAAAACCCTCAGATCATTTTTTGGAGTCCATAGTCTCTCATGGTTCCCCTACTCTTCCAATTTCCCCCAACTCCCTTCTCCTCTCCATCTCCCCTTGTCCTCCATGCTATTTGTTATGCTCCACAAATAAGTGAAATCATATGATAGTTGACTCTCTCTGCTTGACTTATTTCACTCAGCATAACCTCTTCCAGTCCCATCCATATTGCTACAAAAGTTGGGTATTCATCCTTTCTGATGGAGGCATAATACTCCAATGCCATTCCATTCAAAATTCCACTGGTATTTTTCAAAGAGCTGGAGCAAATAATCCAAAAATTTGTATGGAATCAGAAGAAACCCCAAATTGCTAAGGAAATGTTTAAAAACAAAAATAAAATGGGGGCATCACGTTATCTGATTTCAAGCTTTACTGCAAAGCTGTGATCACCAAGACAGCATGGTACTGGCATAAAAACAGACACATAATACTCCATATACACTGGCATAAAAACAGACACATAATACTCCATATACACTGGCATAAAAACAGACACATAATAATCTATACACTATGGAGTATTATGTGTCTGTTTTTATGCCAGTACCATGCTGTCTTGGTGATCACAACTTTGTATTAAAGCTTGAAACCAGGTAACATGATGCCCCCAGTTTTATTTTTGTTTTCAACATTTCCTTAGCGATTTGGGGTCTCTTCTGATTTCATACTAATTTTTGGATTATTTGCTCCCGCTCTTTGAAAAATACCAGTGGAACTTTGAACGGAATGGCATTACAAGTATAGATTGCTCTAGGCAGTATAGACATTTTAACAATGTTTATTCCTCTGATCCATGAGCACAGAATGGTCTTCCAACTTTTTGTGTCTTCTTCAATTTCTTTCATGAGTGTTCTCTAGTTCCTCGAGTACAGATCCTTTACCTCTTTGGTTAGGTTTATTCCCAGGTATTTTACGGTTCTTGGTGCAATAGTAAATGGAATCAATTCTCTAATTTCCCTTTCTGTATTTTGATCATTATTGTACAAGAAAGCCACTGATTTCCATACATTGACTTTGTATCCTGCCATGTTACTGAATTGCTATATGAGTTCTAGTAGCTTGGGAGTGGAGTCTTTTGGATTTTCCATATAAAGTATCATGTCATCTGTGAAGAGAGAGAGAGTTTGACTTCTTCATTGCCAACTTGGATACTTTTTATTTCTCTTTGTTGTCTGATTGCTGTTGCTAAGACTTCTAATACTATGTTGAACAAGAGTGGTGAGAGTGGGCATCCTTGTCGTGTTCCTGATCTCAACAGGAAGGCTATGAGCTTTTTCCCATTGAGGATGATATTTGCTGTGGGTCTTTCATAGATAGATTTTATGAAATTGAGGAATGTTCCCTCTATCCCTATACTTTGAAGTGTTTTAATCAGGAATGGATGCTGCATTTTGTCAAATGCTTTCTCTACATCAATTGAGAGGACCATGTGGTTCAGACACATGAAAAAATCTTCATCATCACTAGCCCTCAGGGAGATCCAATATAAAACCACATTGAGATACCACCTTACACCAGTTTAGAATGGCCAAAATTAACAAGACAGGAAAAAACCTGTGTTGGAGAGGATGTGGAGAAATGGGAACCCTCTTACACTGTTGGTGAGAATGCAAGTTGGTGCAGCCTCTTTGGAGAATAGTGTGGAGATTCCTCAGGAAATTAAAAGTAGAACTTCCCTATGACCCTGCCATTGCACTCCTGGGTATTTACCCCAAAGATATAGATGTCATGAAAAGAAGGGCCATCTGTACCCCAATGTTTATAGCAGCAATGGCCATGGTCACCAAACTGTGGAAAGAACCAAGATGCCCTTCAACGGGTGAATGGATAAGGAAGATGTGGTCCATATACACTATGGAGTATTGTGCTTCCATCAGAAAGGACGAATCCCCAACTTTTGTAGCAACATGGACGGGACTGGAAGAGATTATGCTGAGTGAAATAAGTCAAGCAGAGAGAGTCAATTATCATATGGTTTCACTTATTTGTGGAGCATAACAAACATCATGGAGGACATGGGGAGTTAGAGAGAAGGGGGTTGGGGTAAATTGGAAGGGGAGGTGAATCATGAGAGACTATGGACTCTAAAAAACAATCTTAGGGGTTTGAAGTGGCGGGGAGGTGGGAGGTTGGGGTACCAGGTGGTGGGTATTATAGAGGGCATGGATTGCATGGAGCACTGGGTGTGGTGAAAAAATAATGATACTGTTATGCTGAAAATAAATAAATGAAAAAAAAACAGAAATAATATGAAAGACATGGGGAGATGGAGAGGAGAAGGGAGTTGAGGGAAACTGAAAGGGGAGATCAACCATGAGAGACTATGGACTCTGAAGGACAATCTGAGGGTTTTGAAGGGGCAGTGGGTGGGAGGTTGGGGGAGCCAGGTGGTGGGTACTATGGAGGGCATGGATTGCATGGAGCACTGGGTGTGGTGCATAAACAATGAATTCTGTTACATTGAAAAGAAATAAATTTTTAAAAAATTTTTAAAAATCTAAATATTTCATAATTAACATTTTTTTAAATGGCAGCTCTAAATTTCTCTTATCAACATGATACATGATTAGTGAAACATCTCAAAAAAAAAGGTATACTACCATCTGTTTAATGCAAACTAATGTACCCCTCTCTCTTGTTGAAGAGGGAAATAGCAATTTTCTAGAGATATTGGGAGATCTTCTCTACCATAAGACAATTCTTCAAAGGTCCGTGAAACCTGGTGAAGGAGATTCAGTCTTAGATGTGGAGAAAATACGAACTCAAAATTGGGATAAGATGCAAGAAGATTAGTGCTCTGTAAGGCAGGCAAAATCTTGGAGAAGAAGAAAGAAAAAACTGGATTCACCTGACTTCTAATGTCTCTTAGGAACAGAGAATTGGCAGGAAAAAATTTTCTTTCCATCCAGACCAGTGGCCCTTGGGGAAATAATGTGCTCTGATGTGGTAGTAACAATGGAAGCAGTGCCTAATGAGAAGACATAGGGAGCTGTAAATATCTCCTCTGATGCAGTCCTTTACCATGGTTACATCCTTGTGTGGGACAAGACATGGTTGGTAATCTTGGGTTCCTAACTAAGGTTAGAGAACCCATGCTTCACTCCCTTCCTGCTGTCCTGTCTGTGAACAGAGCTTTGTTCTCCATTATCAACCATCCAGGGACAAATTTTGACCTCCACACATAGACTTTCATCTGGCAGAGCCCATCTAGGTGAGTCTCAGAGCTCAGCAGGTATTTCAGGAAAGGGTCAGAGAGAACAGAACCTGGAAACCTTTACCTGAGGTCACCTGAGAGCTTAACTGGCTTATCCCAGAGTCAAGAGAGTATTGCATGTTTGTTTGCTGACTTGATAAAAATAAGTTTTTAATATATTTTTAAAAGATGTGTTCCTTGGACTCAGCAAAACAGGGACCATTGTTGATAATATGTGGTGGGAAGTCCAGTTGGATGAGACAGTGGTAAGAATGGTAAGTATAAATGGCTTCCAGTGAAATTAGAACATATTTAAGGAGTTTTGCAGTTAAGGGGAGTAGGATAACATAATATTGGGCTTGGAGGTGTGAGCAATCAAGGGAGAGAATTTTAAAAATTTTTTAAGATTGGGTGTTTGTTCTATATTTATTAGAAGGATCCAGACAGTGTTTTTGTCAAGTGTGGTCTCAACAGGAAGACAATTCATGAACTTTGCATCAAAAGACAATTTTTTATTCACATTCTTATAAATATAAAGCTCACCTGTTGCTTACAATTTTTTTTTATTTTGTATTTTCCAAGTTTTCATATTGTACACTTTGGGGGGATATGCTTAGTTATGCTATGTATGATTTTTCTGGAGGCTGGTAACTTTGCCTGCAATACATTTTCTTTAAAAGAATGGGCAATAATATGCACACTTCAAAAGTATTTTTCTGTAAAAAAAAAGTTATATAGGTTTTGTTTGCTGTCTTAATCTTGGTTGCATTCTTTGATGTTAACAGATTTTATATAATTGTATTATATAGTTGTATTGAATCATGCAGTATCAAATATTAGATGTTATTTAGTAGTGTTAATCAATTTAAACCCATTTTATTCACTTTTTTTTTTTTTTTCAAAAAATACTGTCAGGGGCTGATGTTCAGTGTAATTTCTTTGCCTGTTCAGTTACAGAAAGTGTTGCTCAGTTGTAGAATGTATTGTACCTTTTACCACCTGATGTTTACACCCCATGTAACAGAAAAGGGCAACAATAAAACAGCAATCATACAGGAAAAAAAAAAAAGAAGGATCCAGGCCCATTGAGGTAAATACTACCTTGTGACAGCTGTTTTTGGGAAATATATTTCGCAGTATCTTCTCTCTCATTGGTACTCACTGGAGGTTGGGCGGAGGGGGGGGGGGGTATGGGGATGTATTTAATGTGCATGAAGAGATATGCCAAGGAGCATTACTTGGCAACTATTTTATTGCTAAGGAGGTTTAATACATTTTCTACTTTGTTTTCCATTTACTTCCTATATGCAAATTGGTTTTACAAGTACATTGCTTTCATGTACTGAAATTTGTGTGTTTTTATTGTGTTGTGATTGCATTCTCTCTTTTATTTATTTTTCATTATGGTCTGTTAGCCACCATTTGGTACATCATTAATTTTTTTCATTTAGTGCCCTGAATGTGTCTTGCCAGACCTTTTCTGGCTTGTCAGGTTTCTGTGGACAGTTCTGACATTATTCTGATGGTCCTTCCTCTGTACATAAGGAACCTCTTCCCCCTACCTTCCCTTAAGATCTCCTGTCTGAAATTATGATCCATGAATTTCACAATTAAGTGTCTGGAGGTCTTTCTAGAATCATTGATCTTGGGGGCTGTCCTTTCTGACTCTAGGACACAATCACTTGTTCAATTCCCCAGATTAGGGCAATTTTCCTCCAGAATTTCTTGAACTATATCTTCTAGTCTTCTCTCTCCACCCCCCAGGGGTCCCAATAATTCTTATGTTGGAACATTCCAGGGTGTCATTTATTTCCTTAATTCTGTTTTCATGGCTTCTAAGCTGCTCATTCCAGGCCTCCTCCTGATCCTTCATTTCTATCAGCTTGTCTTCTAGATCACTAATTCAATCCTCTGCCTTGTTTACCCTAGCTCTTAGAGTATTTAGATTAGATTGGATCTCATTGATAGCATTTTTTAGTACTGCCATATCAGCCCTCACTTCCACCCTTAGAAATTCTATGTTGCCACTAATGCTCTTCTCCAACATAGCCATTGCCTAGATAACTGTTACCCTGAATTCCCTTATTGACATACTGCTTATGTCCATATCCAATAGTTCTGTAGCAGAGTGCTCAGTCTCTGAATTTTTCCTCTGTTGAGTGTTCCTCCTCCTAGTCATTTTTGGTGAGGGGATATATAGCTAAATATATCAACCACAATCCAGGCAAGGTGCACCCTGGAAAGTTTTGGAGCAATCGAAGTCATCATCAGAGAGAAAAAAAAGAGAAAAAAAGAAAGAACACCCAGCCAAAATGAGCCCCCAAAGTAAGATTTATAAGTTACATAAACAAAAATGAACAAACAAAAAGACCAACAAAAGCAAAAGACGAGGAAAAAGAAAAAAAAAAGCCAAAATGAACCCCTAGAATAGGATTTGTATAGTACAAAAACCAAAACAAATACACAGAAACACTGACAGAAGAATAAAATGGGAAGGTGGATATAAACCCTTGATGTGGGCAAGGAAGGTTACTTCAGTTATTCCTGGGTGTATCTCATTATCTTTGTTAAAGGACTCAACTTTCCAGAGATAAAGGAAAATTAAAACTGGTTTATATATAGGGGTAGTATTGAATTGGGAAAAAGGATTACCTTGAAGCTTATACCTATATGTATATTTTTTTAAAAAGAAGCACAGGTATATGTATGGAAAATGTTCAAGTTAAAAAGTTATTATGGAATATGTTTTATTACACCACTAGTTGTAATGGTAAGTAGGTTAAAAAAATTAGAAGAACAAGAATCATGAGAATGAATTAAAAAACAAGAGAAAGAAAGAAAGAAAATTTGTATCTATGAAATATAGAGGTTTGGGGGCAATACCAGGGGCTTAATATATTGCTTTCCCCTGATGTTGAGGTTTTACAGTTTTATGGGGACACTGTGGTGGTTGTCCTCTTGTTCTTTTGGCTTGTCTTCTGGGGAAGGGGCCTGTGGCATTGTTTTTGATGTAGTGGTCCATGATTCATTAGTTGCACATAACACGGAATGCTCATCACAACACATGCTCTCCTTAATACCCAACACCTGGCAACGGCAGGCCCTCAGCCCCCTCCCATCTGGAACCCTCAGTTTGTTTCTCAGAGTCCATAGTCTCTCATGGTTTGTCTCCCTCTCTGATTCCCCCCTTCAGTTTTCCCTCCCTTCCCCTAAGAATGATAATTTTTTTTACCAAGTTTGCTGTTTTCCACTTAATCCCTGTATTGTGTTTAGATGTATTTATGAGATCAAGTGAGAGCCTACATATTTTGTGAGGTCCGATCTATCAATTGGTCACATCATGTTCCCCTCATTCCTTTTAAACATTGAAATTATTCTGCATCTTACTGAGGGTTTTAGAGGGGGAGGATGGTGGGAAAATGGGTGAACCTGGTGGTGGGTATTAAGGAGGGCACGTGTTTCATGGAGTACTGGGTGTGGTACATAAACAATAAATCTTGGAACACTGAAGACATAAAACTAAATTTTAAAAAAAGAAAGCCTTCTGTATCCTTAGTAGTAAGAATCTCCTTTTACACATATTGCCATCTTATTGCATATCTAATTGTCATTATTTCTACCATTTTATATTTTGGAAATAGATTTGTTTTTTTAAATATCAATAACCTGAATTACTTAAGTTTTTTCTTGATTTCCTGACTGATAAAAACATTCTTGAGCAGGATGGTCTTTGGTTTCCAAGTGTTTGAATTCCTTCCAAGCTTTTTTTTTTTTTTTCTTTTTGTGGTTGAGTTCCACTTTCAAAGCATTGTGGTCTGAGAATATGTAGGAAATAATATCAGTCTTCTGGTATTTATTGAGCCCTGATTTGTGACCCAGTATGTGGTCTATTCTGGAGAAAGTTCTGTGTGCGCTCAAGAAGAATGAGAATTCTGTTGTTTTGGGGTGGAATGTTCTGTAAATACCAGTCATGCCCTGTCATTGTATGAAACATGCTCTTTTGTATTCAACTAAAGATCCCTTCCATCTTTTTTGTAAGCTTGATTGAATCTATTTTCGGTTACATACAGTCAAATTATAACTGGAGCAACTGCTTCCTGCACTGTATATTAAAAAAGAATGTTTCCCACTCTTTTATTTCCAAGCTTTCATCCTGAATTAAAGATGTAATTTTTGCTGTTTTATATATTTTCTGTAAGATGTTAATATTAGATATTGTACAGTTTTGTTGAAGAGTTACTTGAATCCACCATATTTAACGTGATTTTATTTTCCCTACCATTCTTTCAATTTAATGAATTCCCATTTCTTAAAACTTGTTTCTATACAAATGCACACCTTTGTGAACATAAATATGTGAACAAAGCAGGTGAGACCCCTGCTCCTTTGCAGCATAGATTATAATGGGTAACAGGGAACTAAGTGTTCACATGCTACATAGTCTTCAAGGATAACTCATATACAGAGATGAGATATATTGTCATGGAACTTGTGAGATTTTGCAGAGTATTGTCGGGGAAGGTTTCTGCATGTTGGATGAGGAACAGAGAAACAAGACAGTGCATACCCATTGATTTTGTGTCAAACAAAGACCAAACCCCAAAACTCAAGATAACAAAGGAACAAATGACGGCAAGGAAAGTAAGAGAAGAGCCAGCCTCATCCACTCTTGGGTCACATTAAAACAAGTGTGGTCAAATAAATAGAGCATGGAAACAAAAATGGCAATTAGATCAGGGGCCTGAGGTGGACCCCATGATGAAGCCAGTAGATTTGTCATAATGGGCTCCCTAGTCTCTGATGTAACATCAGCACCCATGGTAACTGCCTTTTTCCTCTGCAGTCTGTCTTCTGATGGACTCTTCATTCATACAGTTTTTCCCACATTAGCAGACACTAGCTCTCTATTAAACCATTTTCTCTCCTTACTGCAGTAGATTCCAACTTTTTTTAACTGTCCATAGTAAACATATCTTTTACATTATGATCAAGCATACATGCACCTGCAAACAAACAAATCCACATATATGTACACACACATATATACAAATAACAAAAGAACAAAGAGAATAGCCATCCACATACTAACATGGAAGAACTGTCCTCAACTTTTTACATATATTGACTCAATCTGTCAACCACCTTAGGAGGATGAACAGGAGGTGAAAATATTAACATTTTAGAGTGAATTGTTTGTTTTCCAAATTCAAAAAGCTAACATTGGTAGATCCAAAATTCAAAATTCATTCACTGATTCCAAAATTTTGCATTTAATATCATTTAGAAGTCTTTTACTATTTCTTCTTGATAAATAACCACTATTTTTATACATTGTATATTTCCTTTTGTCAATTATAAATTTGTTCATTTTACTCATATATCTAGAGGATGTTGATACATTAAGGTGAGTTGACATCATAAATAAATCACTCTTTTCTCTTTTGGAGAAATTGGAAGGTTTGCTGCCTTATTAGTTATTCTGGGCATCAAGGGCATATATCTAGGGTTGGAATGCAGCCAGACTCAAGGAAACTTTCTCTCCATCACAATCTCTCAGGGACCACCTGGGCTTATTAGACCTTTCTCTCCCCTCTTCCTTTTCTCTGTCTCTTTTTAGATTTTTATAGTTCTCTAAATACAGGACAAAATGGTCATATAAAATGGAGCACCAAATTACATTTGGTGTTTATGGGAGTCTAACCACCTAGATTTGGGTACTTTTCTGTATTCTTTAGGGTAATGATAATTTGAATTTGAGAGCTTTACTAGTGTCATTTCTTTCCTAAATATTGTAGCTGGAGGTGATAAGACTCTGGTAGTCACATGGCCCTAGGAGTCTGTTGTGTGCCAAAATGGGACTCTTGAAATAGGGATGCCAGAATGTTAACCAACACTTAGAAATAAGGAAGGGATCCATTTTAAAAAATATATATTTTTATTTATTTATTATTTGAGAGAGAGAGAGAGAGAAACATGAGAAGGTCAGGGGAAGAGGAAGAGGGGGAAGCAGATTCCCCACTGAGCAGAGAGCCCTATCCTGGGCTCCATCCCAGGACCCTGGGATCATGTCAAAGGCAGATGCTTAATCAACTGAGCCACTCAGGCGCCCCAGGAAGGGATCCATTTCTATTGACAGAATTCCTTGGAAACAAATCAATGAAGTACAAGGAACACCATGTGAATGAAGGACTCCTTGTGTCTTGAAGTCTCAGCTGCAGTGGGGAGACCATCTCATTCCTCAACAACCTAACACCACCTCTCATCACTCTCCCTCTTGCTCTTCTCCTGTCGATAATGGCTCCATTTTCAATACTGAATATCCCTCTGAAATAAGGGCCTTCCTCAGGGTCTTTTCACTGGCTCTTTCTCCTGCAGGGCACACAAGTCCCCAGATAAACTCATGTCTTTCAAACAGACTTCCCTAAGGTCATCCTTCAAACATCACCCTCTTTTAAGTCTTCCTGAGCTCCCATAAAGATAACACCCCATCTATTTTCATTTATGCCTGCTTTTTTCCCCACTGTCATTGTAATTATAGCATTTCCACCATATTACTAATACGTACTTGTGTTAAAATTAAACATTTTTGTGCTATTTTCTAGTCATCACGACCACCACATGGGACCAGGCAATGACTCTCAAATTTCAGGATTGATTCTTTTGGGATTATCAAATAAACCAGAACTGCAGCCTCTCATTTTTGGGCTTTTCTTATCCATGTACCTGATCACTGTGTTTGGAAACTTGCTCATCATTCTGGTCATCTGCTCTGACTCCCACCTCCACAACCCCATGTATTTCTTCCTTGCCAACCTGTCCTTTGTAGACATCTGTTTTACTTCCACCACTGTCCCCAAGATGCTGATGAACATCCAGACTCAGAACAAAGAGATAACTTATGAAGGCTGCCTAAGCCAGATGTTTTTTTTCATACTCTTTGCAGGATTAGATTTCTTCCTCCTGACTGTGATGTCCTATGACCGTTTTGTGGCCATCTGCCACCCCCTGCACTACACAGTCACCATGAACCCCCAAGTCTGTGGACTATTGGTTCTGATGTGCTGGATCATAAGCATTCTGAACTCCTTGTCAGAAAGCTTAATGGTGTTGCGGCTGTCCTTCTGTACAGCCATGAAAATTCCCCACTTTTTCTGTGAACTCAATCAGATGATCCAACTTTCCTGTTCTAATACATTTATTAATAATATGATGGTGTTTTTTGCAACTGTGCTGCTGGGTGTTGGTTCCCTGGCTGGGGTCCTTTACTCTTATTGCAAGATAATTTCTTCTGTATGTGGGAATTCATCAACTCAGGGCAAGTATAAAGCATTTTCCACCTGTGCATCTCACCTCTCAGTTGTCTCCTTATTTTATTGTACAAGCCTAGGAGTGTACCTTAGCTCTGCTGCTCCCCAGAGCTCCCATGCAAGTGCAGTAGCCTCGGTGATGTACACTGTGGTCACACCCATGCTGAACCCTTTCATCTACAGCCTGAGGAACAAAGACATAAAGAGGGCTCTGATTAGATTCTCTGGGATGGCAATGATGAAAGGGACAATTGTCCTGGGCTGAAGAATTTGCCATGATTGCAGGGTCTGAGGCCATAGAATCAGAGGTTGGATTTTTTATGCAGATTTTGGAAGCAGAACTTCCTTCTTTATTTCCTGTAATTTCTTTTTTGTTTGGCCTCTCATACAATGTATTTACTTACTTCATTAAACTTTGTATTATCTTTGATACCCAGGAGATTTTCCCTTTGTCATTTTCTTACTCTCTCAAAGTTATTCCTAACATTGTATGTGATATATTTGGAAATTCTCACTGATTTCAAAGGACTAGATGGTTCTGCTAAGAATAATTTCTTCTCAAATGAAATATATCATAACGAATATTTTTTTCTTTTGTGTTACTGAAAAAACAGTCATAAGTTGTACTACTCATATGGAAAATTCTTGGCCACCACATCTATTTATTTAAGTTTATAACAGAAAAATCTGAGATCACTGTGCTTCACTTTTGTGAACATCATTCCATTGTATATCACTACCTTAACTGCTCTTACTTAGAATGCAGATTTTGATGTACTGGTGGTTATAGCTGATCATGGGGATTTTACTACACATTAGGATCCTGTTCTATTACACAGCAAGTGTCTACCATGCCTCCCATAGTCACTCACAAGAGAAATGATAGTAAAATATATGTCCCCAAGTGGAATCTACACAGAAAGACAAATAAGGAAAAAATAGATTGACATAATTATGGCCCTAGAGTCAAACCTAATTTTAAGGAAGATGAAGAAAATATTAAAGCATACATTTATCCTTATGCAAAATATTTCTTTCTCAGACACTTCATCTATTCATTGAATTATGGATTATCATGGATTATGGATTATGGATTATCACGGTCTATCTATAAGGTGTATTCATTAAGATGAAACACTGGCTTGGATTTTATTAAATTTTATTAAATTATTTTATGATTTCTGGTTTCCAGTACTACATACAAAGATGATTCATTCTACTTTACTAAATGAAATATCTCCCACAATTTGAAATTTGGCATAAATTCTAAGGGGGGGGGAGACACTGAATAAACAACATCAGTATGATGCATTATATATGATCCTCATAACCACAGGATAACTCACCAAAAATCTTGGATTCCTGTCGAGGATGTGATTCACAGACACAACTTTTATGCACACATGCATGTCATTCCAACCATTCCTTGTTACCTCCAAGGAGCGTGAGATTTTTTTTTTTTTAGCTTAAATTTAATTTTTTTTATTTTCCATGTTACATCCAAGGGGCCTGAGATTTTTTTTTAATTTTTTTTTATTTTGGGGGGCGTTTCTGGATTTTTTTAAATTTTCAGCATAACAGTATTCGTTATTTTTTCACCACACCTAGTATCCATGCAATCTGTGACCTCTGTAATACCCACCACCTGGTTCCCCAACCCTCCATGCCCCTGCCCCTTCAAAACCCACAGATTGTTTTTCAGATTCCATAGTCTCTCATGGTTCACCTCCCCTTCCAGTTTTGCCCAACTCCCTTCTCCTCTCTAACTTCCCATGTCCGCCATGCTATTTGTTATGCTCCACAAATAAGTGAAACCATATGATAATTGACACTCTCTGCTTGACTTATTTCACTCAGCATAACCTCTTCCAGCCCCATCCATGCTGCTACAAAAAAAAAAAAAGTTGGGTATTCGTCCTTTCCAATGGAGGCATAATACACCATAGTGTATATGGACCACATTTTCCTTATGCATTCGTCCATTGAAGCGCATCTTGGTTCTTTCCACAGTTTGGCGACCGTGGCCATTGCTGCTATAAACATTGGGGTACAGATGGCCCTTCTTTTACTACATCTGTATCTTTGGGGTAAATACTCAGGAGGGCAATCGCAGGGTCTTAGGGGAGTTCTATTTTAAATTTCATGAAGAATCTCCACACTGTTCTCCATGAGGCTGCACCAATTTCCATTCCCACCAACAGTGTAAGAGGGTTCCCCTTTCTCCACATCCACTCCAACACATGTTGTTTCCTGTCTTTTTAATTTTAGCCATTCTAACTGGTATAAGGTGATATCTCAATGTGCTTTTAATTTGAATCTCCCTCAGGGCTAGTGATGATGAAAATTTTTTCATATGTCTGATAGCCATTTGTACGTCTTCATTGAAGAAATCTCTGTTCATATCTTCTGCCAATTTCTTGCTATGATTGCCTGTTTCGTGTGTGTTGAGTTTGAGGAGTTCATTATAGATCCTGGATATCAACCTTTTGTCTGTACTGTCACTTGCAAATATCTTCTCCAATTCCGTGGGATACCTCCTTGTTTTTTTGACTGTTTCCAGGTATTTGAGTTCCTTCAGAACTTTTCCTTGTGATTTAGCTCCAGTTTCAAAGCATTGTGATCTGAGAATGTGCAGGGAATAATCTCAGTCTTTTAGTATTGGTTGAGTCCTGATTTGTGACCCAGTATGTGGTCTATTCTGGAGAAGGTTCCATGTGCACTTGAGAAGAATGAGTATTCTGTTGTTTTAGGGTGGAATGTTCTGTGTATATCTATGAGGTCCATCTGGTCCAGTGTATCATTCAATGCTCTTGTTTCTTTATTGATTTTCTGCTTCAATGATCTGTCTATTTCTGAGAGAGGCATGTTAAGATCTCCAACGATTAGTGTATTCATATCAATATGACTCTTTATCTTGATTAACAGTTTTCTTATGTAATTGGCTGCTCCCATATTGGGGGAATAGATATTTACAATTGTTAGATCATCTTGGTGGATAGTCCCTTTAAGGATTATGTAGTGTCCTTCTGTATCTCTGACCACAGTCTTTAGTTTAAAGTCTAATTTATCTGATATGAGAATCGCTACCCCAGCCTTCTTTTGAGGCCCATTGACATGAAAGATGCTTCTCCATCCCTTCACTTTCAGTCTGCGTGTATCTTTAGGTTCAAAATGGGTCTCTTGTAGACAACATATGGATGGGTCCTGTCGTTTTATCCAGTCTGCAACCATGTGCCAATTTATGGGCCCATTTAGGCCATTCACATTGAGAATGATTATTGATAGATACGTTTTTATTGACATCGTGTTACCTTTGAAGTCTTTCTTTTTGTATATTGTCTCTATATTTCTGTTCAATGCTATTCTTGGGCTTTTTCCTCCTTTAAAGAAGCCCCCTTAATATTTCCTGCAGTATTGGCTTGGTGGTTGCATAGTCTTTTAAGCCTTGCCAGTCCTGGAAACTCTTTATCTCTCCATCCATTTTGAATGTCAGTCTTACTGGATCAAGTATTCTTGGCTGCAGGTTCTTCTCATTCAGTGCCCTGAATATATCTTGCCAGCCCTTTCTGGCTTGCCAGGTCTCTGTGGACAGGTCTGACGTTATTCTGATGGGCTTTCCTCTGTACATAAGGATATTCTTTGTCCTAGCTGCTTTCAGGAGGTCTGCCTACAATTATAATTCTTCATTCTTACTATTAGATCATCTTGAGGATTTTTGAGAATCTGTAATCTTGGGGGAAACCTTTCAGCCTCTAGTACATGAACGCTGGTTCCATTCATGAGATTCAGAAAATTTTCAGGAAGAAGTTGTTCCACTATATCTTCTAGATTTCTTTCTTTCTCCTCCCCTTCAGGGATTCCAATAATTCTGATGCTGGAATGTTTCGTGGCATCATTTATTCCCCTGATTCTGTTTTCGCAGCTTCTAAGCTGTTTGTTCCTGGCTTCATCCTGATCCTTTCTCTCTATCTGTTTGTCCTCCAGATCACCAATTCTATCTTCTGTCTCAGTTACTCTAGTGTTGAGAGAATTTAGATTAGATTAGAACTCATTGAGAGCATTGTGAAGCTCAGCTCATCCCTGGTAGCTTTCAGCTCTTCCCTAATATTTAAAACATGATCTCTGGTCGTTTTCAGTTTGGCCCTAATCAATTCCGTTTGGTCACCCATGGCTTTCTCCAACCTAGCTATTGCTTGGATAATTGTTAGCCTGAATTCTCTTTCCAACATATTGTCTATGTTGATCGCCATTAGCTCTGTTGCAGAAGGTCCATCCTCTGTATTTTTCTTGTTGGGCATTCTTCCTCCTAGTCATTTTGGTGATATATGTCTGAATGGGTGTAGCTGGATGTGTTGACTGTGGTGCAGTCAAGGTGCACCCTGGAACACTTCTGAGCCATCAGGATTCCCCACCCAAATGAGAGGAAAAAGAAAAGGAAAAGAAAAAAAAGAGAGAGGGAGAGAGACAGGAAGGAAACTTGAGATAAAAGAGAAGATTCGGCCCAAATGGGCTTCAAGGTAAGATTTATAAAGTATACAAACATAAACAGACAAACAAAAAGACTGATACAAGTATATGACAAGAGAAAAAAATAATATATATATTTGCATATATATACGCAAATTAAGGAAGAACCTTGTCAAAAATAACCCCGAGTGTAAGATTTATATACTATCAGGACAAACACAAAAACACAGAAATACTGGTGGAAAAAAAAGATGGGAGAGTGGTTGTAAGTTCTCAGTGTGGGTGAGGAAGGTTGTTTTGATTCTTCCTGGATGTATCTTGATATCTTTGTTAAAGGACTCAACTTCCCTAAGATAAAGGGGGCATTAGGAATTGGTTTACCTATAGGGGTGGCATTGATTGGGGAAAGGGGATTACCTTGAAGTTTAACTCTATATGAATATTAGAAAATAAGAATTAAAAAAACGAATAAACTAGACTAAACTAAACTTAAATTTTAAAAAAAAGAAATTTAAAAAATAGAAATGCAAAAGGAAAACACAGGTGTATGTATCAAAAAGTTCAGGTTAGAAGGTTATTATGGAATTTGATGTACTGGACATCTCACTGTGACGGTAAATAGATTAAAAATTACGGATTGCATGGAGCACTGGGTGTGGTGAAAAAATAATGAATACTGTTTTTCTGAAAATAAATAAATTGAAAAAATTAAAAAATAAAAAAATTATCTATATAAAAAAAATGAGCCAGAATAGTGGGAACGAATTAATAATAAAAATTGTCCTATGAAGTAGTGGTGGTTGTTCTCTTGTCCTCTTTTTTTTTTTTTTTTTCCCTTTCCTAGTTGGTTTTCTGGGGGAGGGGCCTGCCACGTGGATTTTCAGTCAATGATGTTCTCTGAGTTAAGTCCTCCTACCCCACTCAAGGGGGTGGGCTCTGAGGAAACTGGTTTTTTCAGGCTTTTGTTCTCTGGGGGTTTTTATATTCGTTCACTTTTGTTTTCCTCTCTCGCCTTGACCACTTTTTTTTTTTTAATTAATTTTTTATTTTTTATAAACATATATTTTTATCGCCTTGACCACTTTTGATGGTTTTTGTAGGTTTAGAGAAAAGAAAACTGCACCCTGACCTCCCTCTCAGAGAGAAGCCTCAGTCTGACTGCAGAGCCCAAATAAATCCCCCCTTGGCTGCTGGCAGAGCAGGTTCCCAGTCGCGGTCCCTGGGGATGCAGGATCTTTTGCTTGTACCCAAAACCACAGCAGCGGTGGCTGTCTGGGCAGCTCCAGACTGCCAGAGAAGTTCCAACCAGTGATCGCACACTGAGATTTTCCTGCTGGCCCAGGCTGGGAGTGCCTGATCTTTCTGTTCTGAGAGCACCGGGCTGGTGCCTGTGTGCACCTCTCTCAGGGGAGGGCGCGGGGCATGACTTGAACTCTGATGGCATGGCAGGGCACTCGCATGGGGACTGCAAAAAGGTTGTGCTTCTGTTGCCTGGCGAGGCTCCCAGCCTTTCACGGGAGCCGGGTGCCAGGCAATCTCAGGCGCGCTGGTGGTTCATGGACCAAGACCTGGTTTCTCTGCCGCACTCTCTCTGGCTCTTCACCAGGGGTGGCTGTCCTGAGTCTGGGGAGTTAAGCCCTGACCCTAACACCCCGATTCCCTCAATTTCCCCCCAGTGATCCTTTGCTCTTTTTGAGTGCTTTCTACCAGACTCCCGAGTTAATGCTGGTCCCCAGGCACAGGGTACTCTCGTATTGGGATATTACTTTCCAATGGGTCGCCTCTGGTGGCTTCCTCCCCCTTTTGTTTATCTTCTGATATCAGTCCGACTTTCCCACTCTGCTTTACCTGCCCACTGGCGTCTTCTGCTCCAGTAGAGATCCAGACGTGTATAATTCTGATCTCAGGGTGATTTCGTGGGTGATCAGAGTTCTTTGGAAGGTAATCAGCTCACTTTAGGGTACAGGTTGAAAAGGCGCCTCCTCCTACTTCCCTGCCATCTTGTCTCTAGGAAGGTTGTTTTTATTCTTCCTGGATGTATCTTGATATCTTTTCTAAATGACTCAACTTTCCTAAGATAAAGGGGGATTAAATATTGGTTTACCTATATGGGTAGTATTGACTGGGGAAAGGGGATTACTTTGAAGTTTAACTCTATATGAATATTAGAAAATAAAAATAAAAAGGAATAAACTAGACTAAACTAAACCAAAATTTTAAAAAAATTCAAAAAATAGAAATCCAAAAGAAAAACACAGGTGTATGTATCAAAGATCAGGTGAGAAGGTTATTATGGAATATGATGTACTGGACATCTCACTGTGATGGTAAATACGTTACAAAATTATCTATATAAAAAAAATGAACCAGAATAGTGGGAACAAGTTAAAAATAAAAGTTGTCCTATGAAGTAGTGGTGGTTGTTCTCTTGTAGTCCTTTTTTTTTTTCCTTTCTTGGTTGGTTTTCTGGGGGAGGGGCCTGCCACGTGGGTTTTCAGTCAATGATGTTCCCTGAGTTAATTCCCCCCACCTCCCTCAAAGGGGTGGGCTCTGAGGAAACTGGTTTTTTTCAGGCTTTTGTTCTCTGGTGGTTTTTATGTTTGTTCACTTTTTTTTCTCTCACCTTGACCGCTTTTGATGGTTTTGTAGTTTTAGAGGAAAAGAAACTGCACCCTAACCTCCCTCTCAGAGAGAAGCCTCAGTCTGCCTGCAGAGCCCAAATAAGTTCCCCCTTGGCCTCTGGCAGAGCAGTTCCCAAACGCGGTTCCTGGGGGTGCAGGATCTTTTGCTTGTACCCAAAACCACAGCAGCAGAGGCTGTCTGGGCAGCTCCAGACCGCCAAAGAGGTTCCAAGCAGTGATCGCACACTGAGATTTTCCCGCTGGCCCGGGCTGGAAGTGCCTGGCCTTTCTGGGTCTAAGAGTGAAGGACCCCAGGTCAGAACTATAGTACAGCCTATAAGTTTTAACATTCTTTTTATAACCAGCTTATGCTAAACTAAGAAACTGTGGCCAGCTGACCATAGATAAGGGAGTCAGCAAGCAGCATAACAGGATAACGAATAGCAAAAATCTGTGTTTAACCCAGCTGTTTCTGGCTTCTGTATAATAATGCTTCTAATGCTCTGCTAAGAAATGAAAAATTGCTTAAACCCTCAACTCTAAGGAGCAAGAGGCTGGCTGAGGACAAAGCAAAAGCTGGCGCCTTGAACCCCCCCCCCTTCACCTACTCTCCTCCATATGTGTAGCATTCCTCAGGCACCCCTGACTACCATAAAATGATAAATAGTTAACTTGCAGAAATCACAGTCCTGTAGGGTAGGAGTCTCCCTTGGTTTGCAAATGTCCTTGAGATTTACAACAAAGAAGTTACCTTATGTTTGATAGCAGGAATGTAACATTTCACCAGGAGACTCCCAATTGTCTTTATGTTAGTGCCACATTAGAGGGAAAGTGGCCTTGGCTTGATAGTAACCAGGCCTTCAATATCCTGATAGTGCTTTTTTTCGCATGCGTGGGCTAACCGGCCAGTTCTGCTTCTGTAAGATTGCTTTGTCTGCTTTCGCGGGTGGGTCCCCTGACCCAATCCACTGACGCCAAGTATGCCTGTTCAAACTATCAATCAGCTCAGCCCCACCCAAAACTTGTTTGTATCTGTCTATAAAAATCCTGCACCGACCCAGCTCTGGACCTCTCGGTGTTATCGGCAACAAGCGGCGCAGAGGTCCAGGTTCGAACCTGCAATAAATGAACCTTGCTGCTTGGCTTTGACTCCTGTCTCTGGTGGTCTTTTAAGGTGGGGGTAATATTCAGTTGGCATTACAAGAGCGCCCAGCTTGTGTACACCTCTTTCAGGGGAGGCTGTGGGTCACACACGTGTTTCAAGCTCTGAGAACCAGGCACAGGTCCAAAAGCACCAGGCTGGGCTTTCGCACATCTCTATCAGGGGAGAGTTTGGGGCACGCGTCTTAGGCTCTGAAACAATGGCGCGGGTCAAAGAGCACTGGCTGGGCCTTAGTGTACCTCTCTCAGGGGAGGATGAGGGGCGCGCGCATCTCAGGCTCTATAGCAGGGCTTGCGCATTCTGTCCTCTGGTGAGGCTCCCAGCCCCTCACAGGAGCCGGACCCCACGCGTTCTCGGGCGCGCTGGCGGCTTAGGGACCAAGACCTGGTTTCTCCACTGCACTCTCTCTGGCTCAGTGCCAGGGGAGGCTGTCCTGGGACTGGGGACTTAAGCCCCTGTCCCTAGCCACCCTGATTCCCACAATCCGCACTCCCCACACCCTCGATCCTTTGCTTTTTTAAGTGCTTTCAACCAGTCTCCAAGTTAATGCTGGTCCCCAGACACAGTGCACTCTCTCTCATATTAGGGGTTTTACTTTCCAACCAGTCGCCTCTGGTGGCTTCCTCCCCCTTTTGTATATCTTCTGATATCAGTTCGCCATTCCCACTCCACTTTACCTGCCCACTGGCATCTTCTGCCCCTGTAGAGATCCAGACGTGTATAATTCTGATTTCAGGCTGATTTCATGGGTGATCGGAATTCTTTGGTAGGTAATCAGCTCACTTTAGGGTACAGGTTGAAAAGGTGCCTTCTCCTATTTCCCCGCCATCCTGTCCATCCTCCCCGCCTCAGTTTTTTTTTTTTTTAATACAGTTACATGATATAAACTTCAAGAACAGGGTAATCATGGAAGTTAACTTCAAGTATCAGAACAAATGCCTAGAATAAAAAGAATCAGATTATTACAAATGTCTTCTGTTCTTCCTGATTTAGTTATTATATCAGTTAGCAATTGCTGCATACAAAGCATCCTAAAATAACATGGTACAATATAATGTCTTTATTATTGAAGGGAATTCTAGGGTAGGGCATTGTCTTGATCTCTGCAGGGCTTTGCATGAGTCCTTACTCAGCTGCAAATCTCTACATGTGTTTCTAAGGCTCATACATGAGGTGTGTGGCTGTAGTGTTCTTCTGTCTTGAACCAAATTATATCATTTTATTCGTTTTATATATATCTAGACTAATCTTATACTTACAAAAAAAATTGAGTCTATCAATTGTGAAATGCCATAATTTACTTCCAGTATTGTTTTTATTCATTGTTTTTGCACCACACTCAGTGCTCCATGCAATCCATGCCCTCCATATTACCCACCACCTGGATCTCCCAACCTCCCACTCCCTGCCCCTTCAAAACCCTCAGGTTGTTTTTCAGACTCCATAGTCTCTCGTGCTTCATCTCCCCCTC
This sequence comes from Mustela nivalis, assembly GCF_964662115.1. Lineage (NCBI taxonomy): Eukaryota > Metazoa > Chordata > Mammalia > Carnivora > Mustelidae > Mustela > Mustela nivalis. The sequence goes on along the minus strand of NC_139020.1, from coordinate 204,661,894 downwards.
CAATTTCCCTCAACTCCCTTCTCCTCTCCATCTCCCCATATCTTCCGTGTTATTTGTTATGCTCCACAAATAAGTGAAACCATACGATAATTGACTCTCTCTGCTTGACTTATTTCACTCAGCATACTCTCTTCCAGTCCCATCCATGTTGCTACAAAAGTTGGGTATTCATCCTTTCTGATAGAGGCATAATACTCCATAGTGTATACGGACCACATCTTCCTTATCCATTTGTCAGTTGAAGGGCATCTTGGTTCCTTCCAATATTTTAATACCCACATATGAACTTTTGTCTTTTCACAGGTGGAAGAAAGTATCCCACCCTGTTAGGTGTGACTCAGCTAACTGGGCTCCAAATGACTTTGAGTCATGCACATGACTAAAATAGAATCTAAAATCTAAAAATAGAATTTTTAAATTCTATTTATTTTATGGAACATTACCAATGCAATAAAATGTACATATATAAATTGTATAATTTAGGTAATTTAAAGAGTCATTAAAAATCATGGGTACAGCAGCATCACGTTACCTGATTTCAAGAGCTACTACTAAGCTGTGATCACCAAGACAGCAGGGTACTGGCATAAAAACAGACACAAAGACCAGTGAAACAGAGTAGAGAGACCAAATATGGACCCTCAACTCTATGTTCAAATAATCTTCGACCAAACAGGAAAAAATATGCAGTGGAAAAATGACAGTCTCTTCAATAAATGGTGCTGGGAAAACTGGACAGCTATATGTAGAAGAACGAAACTTGACCATTCTCTTACACTGTACACAAAGATAAACTCAAAATGGATAAAAGCCCTCAATGTGAGACATTAGAGAACCCAAGTATTGGAGCCAGGAAGCAAGTTATGGTCAGTGAGCGCAGAAAGGGACTCTCAGCTCAGATCTCTATAAACTAGAAGCCAGGCCAGTTGATAATCACTCTTCTCCTTGGCAGCCTAAAAAGTCTGGAGCCCGTATCCAGGCAAAAACTCTCAGACTGGTAACATCCCAGAAATTGTTTTAGAGTGGTGCTCATACATTATCCATGAGCTTCAGGTGCCCTCATGAGGCCACTCAGTTTTAAAATCACAAAAGGTAGCGGCAGATCCTGGGCAATAAATCTGTGGTGCTGTGGGCACACACCATGGGCAGCTGTGGTTTTCACTGGCACAAGCAGAAGGGGAAACTCTTTGTCCTGAAGGGTTTATTAAAGGATAAACTGATAATTTTCTGCTGGGGTATGGAGGTTTGACTGTAGCCATTTTTGCTCTGATCTTCTGAAGAGGAGCAGAAAGCTCCAAGGGAACAAAGGTCACACAGAAAATGGATTTCCACTGAACACAACCCCCTTACAGATACTGGGGCAACTCCTCATAGGCAAGGTTACCTGAGAAACTGCATGGCAGGCCCCTCCTCTAGATGACAAGCTGGAAGAACAGGTGAACAACAACCCTATGGATCCCATAAGACTGTAAAATCCCAATGCCAGGGGAAAATTATATATTGAGCTCCATGTGAGGCCTTGCAACCTGTTTATTTTTCAGATAAAATTTTCCTTTCCTTTTTTCTTTTTTCTTTTTCTTATGTTTTTTTCCTTGTTTATTTTTCTTTTTACTTTCACATTTTAACTAGATATTTAGAATACCAATTTATATTTCATGGTAACTTTTTTTTTTAAAGGTTGATTATTTTTTTTAAGATTTTATTTATTTATTTGACAGAGAGAGATGACAAGTAGGCAGAGAGGCAGGCAGAGAGAGAGAGGAGGAAGCAGGCTCCCCGATGAGCAGAGAGCCCGATGTGGGACTCGATCCCAGGACCCTGAGATCATGACCTGAGCCGAAGGCAGTGGCTTAACCCACTGAGCCACCCAGGCGCCCACATGGTAGCTTTTTAACTTGTATTTTTCACACCTATATTTTTATAGATATATGGTTTACTGTAGTCCTTTTTCCCTATTCATTTTACCTTTATATATATACAAGTTTTACTTTTGTTATACTTTGGGGACACAGTGTTCTCTAACACAGACACCAAAGAACAATCAGGAACAACTGAAACACCTTATTTTATCCACACTGAGAGATTATAGCTCTATGTCTGCCCCCTTTATAATAATAATTTAATTTATAATAAAATAATTTGATTTAATAATTATTTAAGTATTATTCTTGTGTTTCATTTTGGCTTTGTTTTTTCAGTGGTGGCTTCAGACCACTCTGAAATTTCTCAGGATGCATCTTGCCTGGACCATTCCTCAACAGAATGACAAGTAGAAGGAACTCTCAACAAAGAAAAGAAACACAGCCAATGTCTCCCACAGAATTAGATATGGATATAAGCAAGATGCCAGAGATAGAATTCAGGATAACAATCATATAGTCAATAGGTAGGCTTGAAAAAAGCATTACTGACAATATAGGATTCCTAAGAGCAGAAATGAGACCAAATTAGGCTGAACTTTAAAATTCTCTGAACGAGATGCAGTCTAAACTGGATCCTCTAACAGCCAGGGTAAATGAGGCAGACAAGAAAATCAATGAACTAGAAGATAAGCTGATAGTAAGGAATCTGAGGAGAGAGGTATAAGCAGGTAGTAGCCCATGAAAATAAACTGGAGAGATCAACAATGTCATCAACATTCCAAAGTCAGAATTATTGGGATCCCTGAGGAGGTGGAGAGAGAGGACTAGAAGGTATATTTGAATAAATCATAGTTGAGAACTACCTAATCTGGAGAAGAAAACAAACATTCATTTCCAAGAGGCAGACAGGTCCTCTCCCAAAATCAATAAAAATAGATCAACACCATGACATACAATAGCGAAGCTTGAAAATCTTACAGCCAAAGAATCTAACCAGAGATTAGGTAACAAGAGGCAGTTCCTTACATATGGAGGGAGGAACATCAGAATAACTTCAGACCTGTCCACAAAAACCTGGAAAGCCTGAAAGGGCTGGCAAGATATACTCAGGGCACTAAATGAGAATAACATGCAGCCAAGAATACTTTACCCAGCAAAGCTGTCATTCAGAATGGATAGAGAGATGAAGAGCTTCCAGGACTGGCAGAAACTGAAAAGAATATGTGATAACCAAGCCATCCTTGCAAGAAGTATTAAGGGGGATTATATAAAAGGAGAAATACCCCAAAAGTGATATAGAACAGAAATTTGCAGAGATAATCTATAGAAACAGGAACTGTACAGATAATATGATGGCACTAAATACATATCTTCCAGTACTTACTGTCAGTGTGAACAGCCTAAATCCTCTAATGAAATAGCACAGAGTCAAAGATTTGATACAAAGACAGGATCCATCCATCTGCTGTCTATAAGAGACTCATTTTGAACCTAAAGTCACCTCCAAACTGAAAGTGAGGAGATGGGGAACCATTTATTATGCTAATGGACATCATTGCCATAGTCTCCAAACTGTGGAAAGAGCCAAGATGTCCTTCAACAGATGAAGAGATAAAGAAGATGTGCTCTGTATATAAAATGTAATCTTACACAGCCATCAGAAAGGATGAATACCCAACTTTTCTATCAGTGGGGCTGGAGATCATGCTGAGTGGAATAAGTCAAGCAGAGAAAGTCAATTATCATATGGTTTTACTTACTTGCGGAGTATAAGGAATAACATGGATGACATTAGGAGAAGGAAGGGAAAAGTGAATTGGGGGTAATAGGAGGGGAAGATGAGGCATGAGAGATTGTGGCCTCTGAGAAACAAACTGAGAGTTTTGGAGGGGGTGGGGAGATGGGTGAGCTGGGTGGTGGGTACTGAGGGCAGGTATTGCATGGAGCCCTGGGTGTGGTGCATAAACAATGAATCTTGGAATAGTGAAAAAAAAAATGTTCCTAAAAAGAAGAAGAAGGTAGAGTAGCAATTAGACAAATTAGAGTTTAAACCAAAGACGATAGAAGAGATGCAGAGGGAAACTATATCATGCTTAAAGTGTCTAATCAACAAGAAGATCTAACAATTGTAACTATCTATGCCACCAATGTGGGAGCAACAAATTATATACACCAACTAATAACCAAACTAAAGAGACATATTGATAATACTATTTTAATACTAGGAGACCTCAACACTCCACTCTCAGCAATAGACAGATCATCTAAGCAGAAGATTTAAAAAAAAAAAAAAAAAAGCAAAAGCATTGAAAGACACATGGGACCAGAAGGACTTCACAGATATATACAAAATATTGCATCCTAAAACAACAGAATACTCATTATTCTCACATGCGCATGGAACTTTCTCCAGAATAGACTACATACTGGGTCGCAAATCAAGTCTCAACCAATACCAAAAGATTCAGATTATTCCCTGCATATTTTTAGATCACAATGCTTTGAAACTGGAACTCAACCACAAGAAGAATTTGGAAGGAATTGAAATACTTGGAAGTTAAAGAGCATCCTGCTAAAGAATGATTGAGTCAACAGGAAATTAAAGAACTTAAACAATTCATAGAAACTAATGAGAATGAGGAGGAGAAAAGAAAACAGAGGAGTAGCGGACTCTATTTCAACCAATCCCCTGAACTGAGCTGGATATCTACTAGATATCTACTAGATATCTACTAGACCATTCTGGACACCCATGAAATCAGCCTGAGGTGTAAGAAGATATATCTGAATATCTCCCACGGTTTGTCTCAAGGTATGAAGCAGGGAGCCATGATTCTGCAAGCAGATATTGGAAGATAAACAGAAGGGGGAAGGAGATTTCAGGATCTTGCACCAGAGTGCAAAAACCTCTCACACTGGGGACCAGGCACAGATTTTCAGACAGGTAACAGCCAGGAAAGTATTTTAGGGAAGCCCCTCAGACTGAAACCTGGTACTTTGGGATTGTACAAGGAGGTGCTTGCAGTTTTAGAACCACAAAGGGCAGAAACGTCCTGACCTAGGAGAGAGGGCTGGGAGTGATGCCATTGTCACTACATTTTTTGTATGTTTGCGAAGTCCCATATCAAAAATACTTTTTAAGTGGAACACATGGGCCTAATTTTAACAATTAATCACTTTTCTTACCTAAATGCTAGAGGTCTCAAAGACATAACCACATTGACATTTTTTTTATCAGTTTCAAAACTGCTGAATTTTATTCATAGCATTGAGGAACTGAAACCACATTTCTCCCCCGCCCCGATGGAAAATTCAATGCCAAATTTGTAAGATGGTGCCAATAAGATTTCCCATTTTTGCTCCCCTATTCATTTACCCACATTGACATTTATGCAAGAAACCCTCTATACCATTTAATAGGACTGAATATCTCAAAACTGACTTAAGACTTTTCTTCTACTTAAGATAGGGTTTCAACACAAAATGCACTTATCCAAAAAGCTAAGTGAAAGAATTGAGAGGCTTAAATAAGTTTCTTCAAAGAAAATTTTGTGGGATAAATGTCTTTGTTATGTTCTTATTGCTACTATCACCAGTTACCACACTGAGCATTTAAAAGAAAGAGATTTATACTCTTCCAGTACTGGAGGTCAATGCAGAATATGAGTCTCATTGGGCTAAAATCAAGATGTCTCTGCAGGACACAAAGAGCATGAATTCCTGTTTAGTTATATTACTCTGTGTACCCTTTATTCTCCACAAAAATGCATGCCCTTCCAAACTCCACTTGGTACTGGAAAAGTATCCTCATTAGTTTCACTTCTAAATTTTTTAAATTATTTATTTATTTATTTATTTATTTATTTGAGAGAGAAAGAGGAAAAGTCAGGGGTGTGGGTGGGACAGGGGCAAAGGGAGGTGGGACAGGGGCAAAGGGATAGAGAATCTACACAGACTCACCACTGTGTGTGGAGCCCAAGGTAGGGCTTGATCCGAAGACCTTGACTGAGATCATGACCTGAGGTGAAACCAAGAGTCAGATGTTCAACTGACTGAGCTACCCAGAGGCCCCTAGAGTCACTTTTTAACAATTATCTGAAATAAACTTGAACAACAGAATGATCATGAATGTTGCTGCATAGCAAGTCACCCTGAAAGCAAATGGATTGTTATAATGTCTTTAGTATCAAGTGGAATTATGTCGTGATGAGTTGTGCTAATCTCTGTTGATCTCAAGAATCTTAGTGAGTTGTGTTTCAACTGGAGGAGCTATGCTGATATCTTCCAGACATTCTAATATAATTGGGGTTTGGCTAGCTAGTTGTGGCTGGTCCAGAGTGGCCTTGGCTTGGACAAGAGGGCTTTACTCCACATGTCCCCACATGTCCTCACTTCTTCTGGCAACCCACCTGAATTTATTCACTTTTTGGAGGCAGAGATCCAAGACAGAGCAGCTTAAATGTACCAAGGCTCTAAGGTCCACTGTGACTCCTATCATACTCTGCTGGTCACAACAAATAAAAAATCCTAATCCAGCCCAGATCAAAGGTAGAGGAATGGTCTCCACCACCTCATGGAAGGTGCTGTCCACATTGCCAAAGACATGGCTACAGAGGAAGACAGGGATTGGGGACCATCTCTGAAAAAAGTATACCACTGGTGTAAATTTCAGTTTGAAAGGAACACTGCATCAAAAACTAATGATGATGGGCGCCTGGGTGGCTCAGTGGTTAAGCCGCTGCCTTCGGCTCAGGTCATGATCTCAGGGTCCTGGGATCGAGGCCCGCATCGGGCTCTCTGCTCAGCAGGGAGCCTGCTTCCTCCTCTCTCTCTCTCTCTGCCTGCCTCTCTGCCTACTTGTGATTTCTCTCTGTTAAATAAATAAATAAATAAATAAATCTTTTAAAAAAAAAAAAACTAATGATGAATTTTATGGGGACTAACATAACACAATAAAAAAAATGAAAGATTCCATTTCCACTTCCACCTTCAGCAGTGAAATGATCTCTGAGAAGACAGCGAAACTGAATTATGTGTTTACTGGGCAGTTATGGAAACTTACTTCAGAAGGTCAGGCTTTCATCCAAAAGTAAATATTTCCTCCCACCCGCTCATATAGATCACCATTCCTAGTCTAAGACCAAAGAAATAAAGGTTTTGCTTTCCAGATACCTCAGAGAGACCAGGGACCTCATATCTAACTCACTGATTGATAGAGCTAAGAATTCTTGTATCACTGATGCTGTCTTAAAGGCATCCTTATGTTGGTACTGTTTTCCTATTGATTGAGCTTCCCATTGACATATTCATAATGGGTTTCATTCTGGTACTTTTTTATGGGGAGGGTTCTGCTGGAAGGAAGTGACATTTGAGATGTAAGGAGGAAGAGAGACATAGGAATATTTTTTCTTCATTTTTCCAGCTTTATTTTTTTTATTTAAATTCAATTAGCCAACATATAGTACATCATTAGTTGCAGATGTAGAGTTCAATAATACATCAATTGCATATAACACCCAGTGCTCATCACATCATGTGCCCTCCTTAATGCCCATCACCCAATTATCCCATCTCCCCACCCCTCCTTTTTCCACTTTAATTGAAATATAATTGACATATAAAATTCTGGAAGTTAAAGCATACAACTTGGTGAAAAAAAAAAAAAAAATATATATATATATATGTATATGTATATATATATATATATACATTGTGAAATGATCACCAGGATCACCAGGATACATTAGTAAACACATCTATCACTTCACAGAGTTATCATTTCTTTTTGTTGTACACTGAGTGAAATAAGTCAAGCAGAGAGAGTCAATTATCATATGGTTTCACTTATTTGTGGAGCATAACAAATAACATGGAGGACATGGGGAGATGGAGAGGAGAGGGGAGCTGAGGGAAATTGGAAGGGGAGATGAACCATGAGAGACTATGGACTCTGAAAAGCAACCTGAGGGTTTTGAAGGAGAAGGGGGTGGGAGGTTGGGGGAACCAGGTGGTGGGTATTGGGGAGGGCACGTATTGCATGGAGCACTGGGTGTGGTGCAAAGCAATAAATACTGTTATGCTGAAAATAAATTTTAAAAAAAGAATATAGTTAATAATACCATATTATACCATATTATTATATTGTATTAATTATAATTAATATAATAATTAAATCATTCATTATATTAATTAATTATATATTAATTATATTAATTGATATAATGATTAAATAGTTAATTATATTATTATGATGTATTAATACCATATTATTATACCATACTAAAATATAGCTAACAGTAGATTTAAGGGATTCCCATCACACACAGAACATGGTAATTACTTGAAGGAATAATGTGCTAAAAAGTTTGATTGTAATAATCATCTCAATATGTATATGTATATCAAACAATCATGTTCTTTGTATTAAATATATACAATATTTAACAATGTATTTAATAGTGCAAGATGAAAATTACAGGTATTATGGTTTATTTGCTTTTATTTTTTTAGAAAGGGAGGGGTGAGGGCAGAGGAAGAGATACAGAAAGAATATTAAGCAGGCTCCACACCCATCATGGACCCCAATGCAGGGTTCAATCCCAACACACTGAAAACATGACCTGACTGAAATAGAGTTGGATGCCTAACCAACTAAATCACGCAGGCACCCTGAAAATTAGAGTTTTAAAAATAAGATCATCAAGAGAAGACTTATTGGGCACCTGGCTGGATCAGCCAGTTTATCTTCCCCTCCTGATTATGGCTTAGGTCATGATCTCACCGTCATGTGACTGAACCCCAGGGTGGCACTGCACTCTGCTGGGAGGCTGCTTGAGATTCTTTGCCTTTACCTCTCTTTCTGCCCCTCTCCACACTTGCAAGAGTTTGGTATAAATAAATAAAATCATTTTAAAAAGACAGATGACTTATATTCCCAAAAAAAAAGAAATAAGAATAAGAATAAGAACATTTATTTTCAACATTCTGAGGAACCTCCATGCTTTGCTGAGTGCTGTGAAGTGTGTAAACCTGGTAATTCACAGACCTGTACCCCTGGGGATAAAAATATATGTTTATAAAAAATAAAAAGTTAAAAAAAAAAGAATAAGAACATTTACAATGTACTCTGTCCACAACATTCAAGTATACAACACAATAAAGTTAACCATAATGACCATGCTGTACATTGTCTTCCCAGAATTCATTCATCTTATAACTAAAGGTGTGTGGGCTTTCACCAACATCTTTTCATTACATCAACCCCAGCCACAGGCAAACATCAACCTACTCTCTGTTTCTATGAGTTGGGATTTTTGTATTTCACATATAAGTGAGATCATACAGTATTGGTCTTTCTCTGTCTGATTATTTCACTTAGCATAATGCCCTCAGGGTGGGGGGGCATCCATGTTATAGCAAAGGAAAAGATGTCTTCCCTTTTTATTGCTGAATTCCACTGTATAAATATGCCATCATCATTAATTCATCTGTTGGTGAATACTCAGCTGTTTCCATGTATTGATTCTTGTAAATAATGTTTCAATGAATTTAAGGATATAGATATCTGAGATATCCACAAATAAGTGGGAACCAAACCACATACTCATCAACAGCTGGTGAGTGAAAGAAGAAAACAAGAAAGGAATTTTAAAAATCTTTAATTAAATGAAAATGGAAACATGGCCTATCAAAACTTATGGGATGTTGTAAAAGCAACTCTAAGAGGGAATTTCATAACTATAAATGTCTACATTAAGAAAAATAAAGGAGCCTAAGTGAATAACCTAACTGTTCAAATAATTAAAAGACCTAGAAAAAGAAGAAAAAACTAAGTCCCGAGCCACAGATGAAAGAAGAAACAAATATCACAGCATACAGAAATGATATATAAACCAGAAAACCAATAGAAAGATTGACAAAATTAGGAGATAGTTTTTGGAAAGCTAAGCAAAATTGACAAACCATTTGTTAGAGTAAGGAAAGGGGGGAGGGATAAGATGCAAATAAATAAAATCAGCAGCAAAACATCAAAAGATAAGTAAAGAATTTAGTGATAGAGTAAAAACACTTATTCATTCACTCACACTATAACATTTGTAACAACATTTTTACAGAGGGAGATATTAAGTTTATGGCAATGGAAAGAGTAATATTTGCAGGTAGCACTGGATATTTTCATATATAACAGCAAAATCATCCAATTAAATAATATAAAATCTACAGCTATGTTCTTCACTTCAACCAATAAAACTCTTTAAACATGGACACCAAATATCCCACACTTCAATGAATGGATGTACATCATCATAAACACAATTTCCACAAAGCAATATGGTGTGATTGAAAATTTTGCTTAATCCAGTTTCAGGTCTTCCCTGATACCATGCCCGTATTAAGTCTCTTGGCTTATGCAAATTTGTCTTTCACTTGGATTTTGTGTTTCATAAGCAAATTTTGCTTTCCCATTCTGTGGCAGGGATACTGTGGATGCTGAGCTGATATGAGAACATGATCATAATGAGGATCATAAAACCCCATGACTACAAAACAAACCGGTGGTTAAAGTCTATATTATCAGGAAAAGTATTTAAGCTAGTTATATGGAAAGGAATGCAGACACAGAGTGAAAAACAGTGATCTCAGAATTTCCTCTATAATAAATTTATAAGAATAGCCTCATTTGAGGGGCCCCTGGGTGGCTCAGATGGCTAAGCATCTGCCTTTGGCTCAGGTCATGATCCCAGGATCCTGAGATAGAGCCCCACATCAGGCTCCCTGCTCGGTGGGGAGTCTGCTTCTCCCTCTCCCACTCGCCCTGCTTGTATTCCCTCTCTTGCTGTCTCTCCCTCTCTCTCTGTGTGTGTCAAATAAATATTTTTTTGTATTTTTTTCATTTATTTTCAGCATAACAGTATCATTATTTTTTCACCACACCCAGTATTTTTTAAAAATCTTTTAAAAAAAAGAATAACCTCATTTGCAAAACATAATTTATTCCATAAAACTAGTACAGCCCATAATTCTGTGAGATAAGTGGAAATCTTCAAATTATTTCTGATTGGAGGTTGGAAATAACTTGGAAATTAAGAAAACAAAAAAGAAAAAAATATTGGCTATCAAAAGGAGCAGAGGGGTGCCTGGGTGGCTTAGTGGGTTGGGCCCATGAGTTGGCTCAACTCATGATCTCGGGGTCCTGGGATCTAGTCCCACATCAGGCTCTCTGCTTGGCAGGGAGCCTGCTTCCCCCCTCTCTCTCTCTGCCTGCCTTTCTGCCTACTTGTAATCTCTCTATGTGCATCAAATAAATAAATAAAATCCTTTTTTAAAAGGAACAGAAAGTTTAATGAAACAGTTGAACTTAAGAAAACATGACTCTCCAGGGCACAAATACAGGGATTGAGTTCTTATTTCATGATCCTATCAAAGATTAACAATTTCTGTCTGTTAGGAATAACAGGTACTTTTGGGGGGAAAAAATGGAACTTTCATGGCTTCCTTCTGAAAAATACATTTAGAGCCCCCTTTATGTCTCTGTTCCTCAAACTGTAGATGAAGGGATTCAGCATGGGTGTGACCACTGTGTACATCACTGAAGCCATTGCACTTGAGTGGGAGCTTTGGGGAGCAGCAGAGCTAAGGTACACTCCTAGGCCTGTACAGTAAAATAAGGAGACAACGGAGAGGTGAGATGCACAGGTGGAAAATGCTTTGTACTTCCCCTGAGTTGTTGAGATCCCACATATGGAGGAAACTATCTTAGAGTATGAGTAAAGGACCCCAGCCAGGGGAGCAGCAACCAGCAGCACAGTTGCAAAATACATCACCATGTCATTAAGAAAGGTATCAGAACAAGCAAGTTGGATCATCTGATTGAGTTCACAGAAAAAGTGGGGGATTTCTACCTCTGTACAGAAGGACAGCCTCAACACCATTAGGGTTTGTAACAGTGAATGCAGAACACTCATGATCCAGGACACTAAAACCAATAGTCCACAGAGCCGGGGGTTCATGGTGACCATGTAATGTAGGGGGTGACAGATGGCCACAAAGCGGTCATAAGCCATCACAGTCAGGAGGAAGTTGTCCAAACCTACAAAAAGTATGAAAAAGTACATCTGTATGATACAACTTTCATAAGTTATGACCTTTTTCTGCGTTTGTATATTCACCAGCATCTTAGGGACAGTGGTGGAGGTGAAACAGATGTCTACAAGGGACAGATTGGCCAGGAAGAAGTACATGGGGGTGTAGAGGTGGGAGTCTGAGCTGACAGCCAGGATGATGAGCAGGTTCCCAAGAATGATGACCAGGTACATGGATAGAAACAGACCAAAGAGGAAGGGTTGCAGTTCTCGTTCCTCTGAAAATCCCAGAAGAAGAAATTCTGAAATTTGTGTATCATTCTCCAGTTCCATGTCACTGATGTGACTACAAAAACAAAAAAGAAAGAACATGACAAAATCATGCATTATGAACCTGGCAAGTGCATTATTTTTTATATTCTTCACCTCAAACAATTAATATTTATGTTTATATGGCACATAATAAAAACACTAAAAACTAGGAATAGAAGGAAACACTCTCAACATAAAGCCATTCATGAAAACCCACAGCAAACATGGTTCTCACTGGGGATAGAGGGAACATTTTTCCTCTATGATCAAGAACACGCAAGGATGCCCACTTTCCTGACTTCTACTCAACATAACACTGGAATTTCTAGACAGAGAAACTAAAGAAATAATGAGTGGCATCCAAACTGGAAAGGAAGAAATAAATTATGTGTGTAAATGATGTTCTCTTATATGTAGTAAATACCAAAGATGCCACAGACACTAACAAAACTATTAAATTAATTCAACCAAGTAACTGGATACAAAACCAACCCTCAAAAAATCTGTTGCATATCTATATAGGAGATGTGAAAATCTGAAAAGGAAGTAAAATAATTCCATCTATGTGACATCCAAATGAATAAGACTATCACCTCACACCAGTCAGAAAGGTTAGTATAGAAGGACAAGAAATGACAAGGTTTTTTAAGATTTTACTTATTCACTTGACAGACAGAGATCACAAGTAGGCAGAGAGAGGCAGGCAGAGAGAGAGAGGAGGAAGCAGGTTCCCCACTAAGCAAAGAGCCCAATGCGGGGCTCAATCCCAGGACTCTGAGATCATAACCTGAGCTGAAGGCAGAGGTTTAACCCACTGAGCGACCCAGATTCCCCAAGAAATGACAAGTTTTGAGGAGGCTGTGAAGAAGAGGACACATTCATGCACTTTGGTGGGAATGCAAACTGGTGTAGCCACTATGGAAAGCACTATGAGGTTCTTGAAAAAGTTAAAAATAGGAATACCACATGATCATATATTACACTTCTCAAACAAGACAAAAAGCACTCATTTGAAAATATATATGCACCCAAATATATAGTGGAAAAAAGACAGTCTCTTCAATAAATGGTGATGGGAAAACTGGACAGCTATAAGTAGAAGAATGAAACTCGACCATTCTCTTACACCATACACACAGATAAACTTGAAATGGATAAAAAACCTCAACATGAGACAGGAATCCATCAGAATCCTAGAGGAGAACATAGGCAGTAATCTCTTCGATATCAGCCACAGCAACTTCTTTCAAGATATGTCTCTAAAGGCAAAGGAAACAAAAGCAACAATAAACTTTTGGGTCTTCATCAAAATCAAAAGTTTCTGCACAGCAAAGGAAACAGTCAAGAAAACAAAGAGGGAACCCACAGAATGGGAGAAGATATTTGCAAGTGACAGTACAGACAAAAGGTTGATATCCAGGATCTATAATGAACTCCTCAAACTCAACATACACAAAACAGGCAAACACATCAAAAAATGGGCAGAAGATATGAACAGACACTTCTCCCATCAAGACATACAAATGGCTATCAGACACATGAAAAAATGTTCATCATCACTAGCCCTCAGGGAGACTCAAATTAAAACCACATTGAGATATCACCTTACACAAGTTAGAATGGCCAAAATTAAAAGACGGGAAACAACGTGTTGGAGAGGATGCGGAGAAAGGGGAACCCTCTTACACTGTTGGTGGGAATGCAAGTTGGTGCAGCCTCTTGGGAGATTGTGGAGATTCCTCAAGAAACTAAAAATAGAACTTCCCTATGACCCTGCAATTGCACTCCAGGGTGTTTGCCCCAAAGATACAGATGTCGTGAAAAGAAGGGCTATCTGTAACCCAATGTTTATAGCAGCAATGGCCGCGGTCACCAAACTGTGGAAAGAACCAAGATACCCTTCAAGGGACGAATGGATAAGGAAGATGTGGTCCATATACACTATGGAGTATTATGCCTCCATCAGAAAGGATGAATACCCAATTTTTGTAGCAACATGGACGGGACTGGGAGAGATTATGCTGAGTGAAATAAGTCAAGCAGAGAGAGTCAATTATCATATGGTTTCACTTATTTGTGGAGCATAACAAATAGCATGGAGGACATGGGGAGTTAGAGAGGAGAAGGAAGTTGGGGGAAATTAAAAGGGAAGGTGAATCATGAGAGACTATGAACTCTGAAAAACAATCTGAGGGGTTTGAAGTGGCGGGGGGATGGGAGGTTGGGGTAGCAGGTGGTGGGTATTATAGAGGGCATGGATTGCATGGAGTACTGGGTGTGGTGAAAAAATAATGAATACTGTTGTGCTTAAAATAAATAAATTTAATTTTTAAAAAATCTTTGGAGATGCTGATACTTATAGAAAATGGGTACACAATATATGGGTATATAATAATAATGGGCAAAACAAAATGGTGACCAAATATATGAGTTTTGCTCTAACACACTAGTAGCTTATGAAAGCAACATGAAAGCTCTTCCACACCCATCAGCCTGCCAAAAAATTTAAAGAGCTATCACATCAATTGGGATTGGAACTTTAAAACAGGTAGCAAAGTGGTACTCCTTAATTTTAATTGCAGAAATATGATGTGCTATAACATTTGGTGAAAATCTGGAAACAGCTATAAATATTAAAATATATATATATGTATTGTTTACTTCAGGGTTTCTCAATTTCAGCACTACTGACATTCTGGCCAAGATCATTCTCTGAGGTAGGGCCATAGGGAAGTTCTATTTTTAATTTCTTGAGAACAAGCATTTAAACAAAATCTCAAAATATTTTTGTATGATTGATATAATATCAAGTTAAAGAGAAAAAAATGTGAAAATTTTTCAAAAAAGCGTTAATGACACACCTGAAATACTATGCAATCACTGGAATAATGAATTAGGATTATACTTGTTGTGGAGTCTCTGGAAGGTATTATTGAAGGAGACAAGCATTTTTAAAAATGGAGAGGAGAAGGGAGTTGAGGGAAATTGGAGGGAGATGAACCATCAGGGAGATGCAAATTAAAACCACATTGAGATACCACCTTACACCAGTTAGAATGGCCAAAATTAGCAAGACAGAAAACAATGTGTGTTGGAGAGGATGTGGAGAAAGGGGAACCCTCTTACACTGTTGGTGGGAATGCAAGTTGGTGCAGCCTCTTGGGAGAACAATGTGAAGATTCCTTAAGAAACTAAAAATAGAACTTCCCTATGACCCTGCAATTGCACTCCTGGGTATTTGCCCCAAAGATACAGATGTCGTGAAAAGAAGGGCTATCTGTAACCCAATGTTTATAGCAGCAATGGCCGCGGTCACCAAACTGTGGAAAGAACCAAGATGCCCTTCAAGGGATGAATGGATAAGGAAGATGTGGTCCATATACACTATGGAGTATTATGCCTCCATCAGAAAGGATGAATACCCAATTTTTGTAGCAACATGGACGGGACTGGGAGAGATTATGCTGAGTGAAATAAGTCAAGCAGAGAGAGTCAATTATCATATGGTTTCACTTATTTGTGGAGCATAACAAATAGCATGGAGGACATGGGGAGTTAGAGAGGAGAAGGAAGTTGGGGGAAATTGGAAGGGAAGATGAATCATGAGAGACTATGGACTCTGAAAAATAACCTGAAGATTTTGAAGGGGTGGGGGGTGGGAGGTTGGGGAACCAGTTGGTGGGTATTAGAAAGGGCACGGGTTGCATGGAGCACTGGGTGTGGTGCAAAAATAATGAATACTGTTATGCTGAAAATAAAAAATAAATTTAAGACAATAAATACATTTTTTAAAAAAGAAATTAGAAAAAATAAAAAATAAATAAAAATAAAATTTTAAAAAAGTCTGCATGGGAGTTAAAGACCATTTACAATGAGCATAAGATTATATATACGCATATATATTTATACTATATATATGCATATATGTTTTTTATATATATAAATTTATGTGTATGAATATTTGTGTGTGCATGATATAGAAACATAACTTTAAGGAGGTCATGTGTTGTGATAAGCACTGGGTATTATATGCACCTAATGAATCTTTGAACATTACATCAAAAACTAATGATTTATTATATGTTGGCTAACTGAACATAATAAAAAAAAGAAACAAAGAGCTTAAGGAACAAAGGATAGCAGTTAGAGTGAGATTAGGTTAGGCACAACTGTTTGAAACACAATGACAATCTAAAACTATCTTTATAGAGCAGTATAAAATACTATTAATGTAATCACATCAATGTGGATTACTGATTTGAGATGAAAGCTAAAGGCTAGATAACAGAAAAACCTGGCTGGCTCAGTCAGGAGATTGTGTTGTTCTTGATCTAGGGGTTGTTCTCATTAAATTGGCTTAAAGGAATAAACGCCCTCCCTTGACTGCATATCCCTCCTGGCTGACATCCTAAATCTCTCATCCCCTTAATTGCAAAGGTGTTTGGACTCATGTTCTACTCTTCTTGGGACCACTTTCTGCCACCCATCACCACTCTTCCATCAGCACTACTTAATCCTCAACAATCTCCCCTGCGTAGATAATTTCAATGTTTACTTCTATCTTTAGGATCATAAATAAATCTATTCATTAGTTAATCAAGCAAGCCAACAACCACAGTGATGTCCCAATGCTGGACTAGGCTGGGTTGGCTCTCATGTGGCTTCAGGTAACTGTTCTCACCCTTCTTTCTCTCTGGCCCTTTCCTGCTGGGTTTTGGACTCACCTGCATGAGGGTCTCCATGAGGAAGTCTGAATTCCTCCCTCATGGTTGATGAAGGAAACTGAAGCTCTGTTCTCAAATAATACAGCAGAAATCTCCTAACCAGACCTAGGACTCCAGAAAAAATACCCAAGTCCCATTTCATCCAAGGTCATACCTGCTGAGAGGCAACAGCCAAAGAGATATTTACAGCTCCCTATCTCCTCTTTAGGCTTATTTCCCTCCTGTTACTTCAACCCCTGGGCACATCATCTCCCAGAGGACATTGCTCTATACAGATCAGAATACAGATAGGAATTTTTTTTTCCTGTCATTTCCCTGCACCCCAGAGACAAGTTTTTGAAGTCAAATGAATCCACTTATTACTCTTCCCCGAACTCACCCACCTCCCACAGAGCTAACCTCCTAGCACTTTATCCCAACCCTGAGTTAATGATATCTCCAAATCTAAGAGTGAAGAGTTTTTTCTTATTAGGTTCCTTTGGTTTCCCAAATATTGACTCCTGGTGGGACACAGCACTGATATCTCGAGAAGATTGCTATTCCCCTCCTTCAACAAAGTGAAGAAAGGTATTCCTTTTATGTAAAACCACAGGTACTACATTCCTTGACTTCCATGTCACTTTTGCCAAAACAGTAAGAGTTCAATGCTTTAACATAAATTAATACCTGTCTTAATTTATAAAACATATAGTGGGTGTATTTTTTAATTTAAACTCAATTAATTAAGATATAATTATTATATGTTTCAGGGGTACAGATCTATGATTCATCAGTCTTACACAATACCCAGTGCTTATTCAAGGCATACCCTCCCCAATGTCCATCACCCAGTCACCTCATCCCTCTACCCAACCTCTCTGCTAGCAGCCCTCAGTTTGTTTCCTGTGATTAAGTCTCATATGGTTGCCTCACTCTCTGTTTTCATCTTGTTTCATTTTTTTCCTCATATGGTTGCCTCCCTCTCTGTTTTCATCTTGTTTCATTTTTTTCCTCTCTTCTCCTATAATCTTATGCCTTATTTCTTAAATTTCACATATTGGTGAGATCATACGATAAATGTCTTTCTCTGATTGACTTATTTCACTTAGCAGAATACCCTCTAGTTTCATCCACATCATTGAAAATGGCAAGATTTCATTTTTTTGATGGCTGAGTAGTATTCCTGTGTGTGTGTGTGTGTGTGTGTGTGTGTAGATAGATAGATCATAGATGATAGATATAGATATCAATATATATCTATATCGATATCTCTATCTACCACCCCCATTCATCTGTCAATGGACATATAGGCTCCTTCCATAGTTTGCCTATTGTGGAAATTGCTGCTATAAACATTGGGGTGGAGGTGCCCCTTTGAATAACTACATTTGTATCTTTAGGGTAAATATCCAATAGTGCAATTTCTGGCTCATAGAGCAGCTCTACTTTCAACTTTTTGAGGAAATTCCATACTGCTTTCCAGAGTGCCTGCACCAGCTTGCATATCCACCAATAGAGTAAGAGGGTTCCCCTATCTCCACATACATACTCACCATCATCTGTCATTTCCTGACTTGTTAATTTTAGCCATTCTGCCTGATGTGAGGTGGTATCTCATTGTGGTTTGGATTTGTATTTCCCTGATGCCAAATGATGTTGAGCACTTTTTCATGTGTCTGTTGGCCATTTGGATCTCTTCCAAGGAAAAATGTCTGTTCATGTCTTCTGCCCATTTCTTGATTGGATTATTTTTTCTTTGTGTGTTGAGTTTAATAAATTCTTTATATATTTCGGATACAAGCCCTTAATCTTTTTTCCATTTATTTATTTTCAGCATAACAGTATCATTATTTTTCACGACACCCAGTGCTCCATGCAATCCGTGCCCTCTATAATACCCACCACCTGGTACCCCAACCTCCCATGCCCCCGCCCCTTCAAACCCCTCAGATTGTTTTTCAAGAGTCCATAGTCTCTCATGATTCACCTCCCCTTCCAATTTACCCCAACCCCCTTCTCTCTAACTCCTCATGTCCTCCATGCTTTGTTATGTTCCACAAATAAGTGAAACCATATGATAATTGACTCTCTTTGCTTGACTTATTTCACTCAGCATAATCTCTTCAGGTCCCGTCCATGTTGCTACAAAACATGTTGCCTTGCTGATGGAGGCATAATACTCCATAGTGTATATGGACCACATCTTCCTTATCCATTCGTCCCCTGAAGGGCATCTTGGTTCTATCCACAGTTTGGAGACCATGGCCATTGCTGCTATAAACATTGGGGTACAGATGGCCCTTCTTTTCACTACATCTGTATCTTTGGGGTAAATACCCAGGAGTGCAATGGCAGGGTCATAGGGAAGCTCTATTTTTAATTTCTTGAGGAATCTCCACACTGTTCTCCAAAGAGGCTGCACCAACTTGCATTCCCACCAACAGTGTAAGAGGGTTCCCCTTTCTCCACATCATCTCCAATGCATGTTGTTTCCTGTCTTGCTAATGTTGGCCATTCTAACTGGTGTAAGGTGATATCTCAATGTAGTTTTAATTTGAATCTCCATGAGGGCTAGTGATGATGAACATTTTTCATGTGTCTGATAGCCATTTGTATGTCTTTATTGGAGAAGTGTCTTTCCATATCTTCTGCCCATTTTTTGATATGATTGTCTGTTTTGTGTGTGTTGAGTTTCAGGAGTTCTTTATAGATCCTGGATATCAACCTTTTGTCTGTACTGTCATTTGCAAATATCTTCTCCCATTCCGTGGGTTGCCTCTTTGTTTTCTTGACTGTTTCCTTTGCTGTGCAGAAGCTTTTGATTTTGATGAAGTCCCAAAAGTTCATCTTCACTTTTGTTTCCTTTGCCTTTGGAGACATATCTTGAAAGAAGTTGCTGTGGCTGATATCGAAGAGATTACTGCCTATGTTCTCCTCTAGGATTCTGATGGATTCCTGTCTCATATTGAGGTCTTTTATCCATTTTGAGTTTATCTTTGTGTACAGAGTAAGAGAATGGTCGAGTTTCATTCTTCTACATGTAGCTGCCCAGTTTTCCCAGCACCATTTATTGAAGAGACTTCCTTTTTTCCACTGTATATTTTTTCCTGTTTTGTCGAAGATTATTTAACAAGCCCTTAATCTGATCTGTCATTTGAAAATACCTTCTCCCAATCTGTTGGTTGTCTTTTGGTTTTGTAGACTCTTTCCTTTGCTATGCAAAGATTTTATTTTGATTAAGTTCCAATAGTTCTTTTTTGCCTTTGTATCCTTTTCCTTGGAGATGTGTCTAGCAAGAAATTGCTGTGTCCAGTGTCAAGGAGGTTGTTGCCTGTGTTGTCTTTTAGGATTTTGATGGATTCCTATTTCACATTGAGGTCTTCCATCCATTTTTTTTAGGTTTATTCCTAGCTGTCTTTTTTTATTTTTTTTTAATTTTCAGCATAACAGTATTCATTATTTTTTCACCACACCATTTTGAGTCTATTTTCCATGCATGATACAAGGAAATGATCCAGTTTCATTCTTCTGCATATGCCTATCCAATTTTTCCAACACCATTTGTTGAAGACACTGTCTTATTTCCATTGGACATTCTTTCCTTTGTCAAAGATTATTTATCTGTAAATTTTGAGTCCATTTCTGACTTCTCTATTCTGTTCCACTGATATATATATGTCTGTTTTGTGCCAGTAACATAATGTCTTGAAAACTGCAACTTTTTAATAGAGCTTGAAGACTGTAATTCTGATGCCATATGTTTGGGTTTTCTTTTTCAAGAAAGAAAACCAAATCAGTTTTGGTTTTCTATTAAGTCTCTTGTCTGGTTCCATACAAATTTTGGGTGTGTTTTTTCCAGCTCTGTGAAAAAGTTGATGGTATTTTGATAGAGATCGCTTTGAATGTATAGATTGCTCTGGTAACATAGACACTTTAACAATATTTGTTCTTCCAATCCCTGAGCCTGGAATGTTTTCCCATTTCTTTGTACTTCCCTCAATTACTTTCATGTGTATACTTAGTCTTTTTGGTTAAGTATCTTATGGCTTAGGGTGCAATTGTAAGTCGGATTGACTCCTTAATTTATTTCTCCAGTTACATTATTAGTGTATAGAAATGCAACAGATTTCTGTTTATTGATTTTATATCCTGCCACTTTATTTAATTCTTTTATGAGTTCTAGCAACTTGGAGGTGGAGTCTTGTGAGTTTTCCACAGAAAGTATCAAGTCATCTGCAAAGAGTGATAGTTTGACTTCTTTGCCAATTTGGATACCTTTTATTTCTTTTTATTGTCTGATTACTGAGACTCAGACTTCTAGTATTAGGTTGAATGAAAGTTGTGAGAGTGGGAATTCCTGCCATGTTCCTGACCTTAGGGAAAAGCTCTCAGATTTTCCACATTGAGAACAATATTTGCTGTGAGTTTTTCAAACATGGCTTTTATGATATTGAGGTATGTACTCTCTATCCCTATACTCTGAAGAGTTTTAGTCAAGAATGCTGTATTTTCTCAAATGCTTTTTCTGCATCAATTGAGAGGATCATATGGTTCTTGTCTTTTTTTTACTTATGTAGTCTGTCACATTGATTGATTTGTGGATGTTGAACCAACCTTGCAGCCCAGAAATAAATCCCTTTTGGTCATGGTGAATAATCCTTTGAATGTACTTTTGGATCCTATTAGCTAATATTTTGGTGAGAATTTTTGCATCGATGTTCATCAAGGATATTGGTCTATAACTCTCCTTTTTGGTGGGGTCTTTGACTAGTCTGGCATTTGTGCTGGCCTCATAGAATGAGTTTGGAAGTTTTCCTTCCATTTTGATTTTTTTAATTAATTTATTGATTTTCAGCATAACAGTATTTATTATTTTTTCACCACACCCAGTGCTCCATGCAATCCATGCCCTCTATAATACCCACCACCTGGTACCCCAACAACCCACCCTCCCCCGCCACTTCAAACCCCTCAGATTGTTTTTCAAGAGTCCATAGTCTCTCATGATTCACCTCCCCTTCCAATTTCCCCCAACTCCCTTCTCTTCTCTAACTCCCGATGTCCTCCATGCTATTTGTTATGCTCCACAAATAAGTGAAACCATATGATAATTGACTCTCTCTGCTTGACTTATTTCACTCAGCATAATCTCTTCCAGTCCTGTCCATGTTGCTACAAAAGTTGGGTATTCATCCTTTCTGATGGAGGCATAGTACTCCATAGTGTATATGGACCACATTTTCCTTATCCATTCGTCCATTGAAGGGCATCTTGGTTCTTTCCGTAATTTGGCGACCATGGCCATTGCTGCTATAAACATTGAGGTACAGATGGCCCTTCTTTTCACGACATCTGTATCTTTGGGGTAAACACCCAGGAGTGCAATGGCAGGATCATAGGGAAGTTCTATTTTTAATTTCTTAAGGAATCACCACACTGTTCTCCGAAGTGGCTGCACCAACTTGCATTCCCACCAACAGTGTAAGAGGGTCCCCCTTTCTCCACATCCCCTCCAACACATGTTGTTTCCTGTCTTGTCAATTTTGGCCATTCTAACACCAACTCCACACATAAGAAGGGAAATCATCAAGAGTAGAGCTGAGATCAATGAGGTAGAAACCAAAGATACAGTAGAACGTATCAATGAAACTAGAAGTTGGGTTTTTGAGAGAATCAATGAGATTAATAAGCCATTGGCCACACTGATTCAAAAGAAAAGATAGAAAGCCCAAATTCATAAAATTATGAATGAAAAGGGAGAGATCACAACTAACACCAAGGAAGTAGAAACAATCATCAGAAGTTATTATCAACAGTTATATGCCAATAAGCTTAGCAACCTTGGTGAAATGGGTGCATTCCTGGAAAAGTATCAACTCCCAAAATTGAACCAGGAAGAAATCGACAACCTGAATAGATCAATATCTAGTAATGAGATTGAAGCAGTGATCAAAAACCTCCCAAAATACAAGAGCCTAGGACCTGACGGATTCCCTGGGGAATTCTATCAAACTCCCATTTTGATTTTGAAATAGTTTCAGAAGAATAGGTAATATATATATACAAAAATAATATTAAAGACAATGAAAGTATAGAATATAACTGTAAGGGTGAACATTTAAAAGACTAACAAAACAAACCAAAAAAAAGAACCAAAAAAAAGGTAGAAGAAGAAAAAAAGAGAGAGTATGATCATATGGGTGAATAGAACAGACCCATACATGAGATTTTGGGTCTATTTTGGTCTGTTAGAAGAAACTGCGTCCCAAAATTTTAAACAAAGAAAAACATATATATACAAAAATAAGATTAAATACTATTAAGAGATAGAATGTAACTGTTAAACTGAAAATTTTGTGTTGGAAGGGATGTGGAGAAAGGGGAACCCTCTTAAACTGTTGGTGGGAATGCAAGTTGGTGCAGCCTCTTTGGAGAACAGTGTGGAGATTCCTCAAGAAATTAATAATAGAACTTCCCTATGACCCTGCCATTGCACTCCTGGGTATTTGCCCCAAAAGATACAGATGTAGTGAAAAGAAGGGCCATCTGTACCCCAATGTTTATAGCAGCAATGGCCATGGTCTCCAAACTGTGGAAAGAACCAAGATGCCCTTCAAGGGACGAATGGATAAGGAAAATGTGGTCCATATATACTATGGAGTATTATGCCTCCATCAGAAAGGATGAATACCCAACTTTTGTAGCAACATGGACGGGACCTGAAGAGATTATGCTGAGTGAAATAAGTCAAGCAGAGAGAGTCAATTATCATATGGTTGTACTTATTTGTGGAGCATAACAAATAGCAGGAGGACATGGGGAGTTAGAGAAGAGAAGGGAGTTGGGGGAAATTGGAAGGGGAGGTGAATCATGAGAGACTATGGGCTCTGAAAAACAATCTGAGGGGTTTGAAGTGACAGGGAGGTGAGAGGGTGGGGTACCAGGTTGTGGGTATTATAGAGGGCATGGATTGCATGGAGCACTGGGTGTGGTGGAAAAATAATGAATACTGTTATGCTGAAAATAAATAAATCAATTTAATTTAAAAGAAGAAGAATATTTTAAAAAGAAACAAAATTTTTAAAAAATTTTAATTGAAGTTGAAAGCCTAAATGATCATGAGGAAAAGCCATGAGTTCTATGTACTGTATTCCCCTAATGCTAGAGTTTGGTAGTTCTCACTGATCAGTAAACTTTGTCTTGACTGAATGTTCTTCTAGGGGAGGGGCCTGTTTCATTGATTCTCAAATGTCTTTGCTGAAAGCAGAATTGCACTGTCCTTGCCTGGGGCCAAGCTAAGTAATCTTCTTGGATTTGCTCTTGGTAGATTTGTTCCCTGGAAGCTTTATGAGCAGTTTTAGAGGATGAGAATGAAAATGGCAGCCTCACAATCTCTGGCCCCAGAGCCAAATTTTGGGACCCCACTCCTCAGTGAACCCTCAGAGGAAAACAGTCAATCACTATGTCTCCCTGGTCTTCAGGTGCAGTCCGTGCTCAACCAGCCTATGACTGCGCAATTCTTCTTCAGGCACATGACTCTGAGTTGAGTCCCAAGCCATGAAGACTCCTGTGGCATGCTCCTGCCTTGCTCCCTCCAGGGGAGGGGTGGAGGATCTTGCCAGTTCCGTTGCTTACTGGGCCTGTGCTCAGAGCAGTTGCCTGAATGTACTGCCATTCAAGGTTTATGGCAACCCCAAGATGAGAGCCTACTCCTGGGCTCATTCTTTACAGCCGGTTTTCCTGCTACAATGCCTGGAAGCTTTGCTGCACTCAGGGATCCACAGTCTTCCTGTGACCCTTAGGATCCTGAAACCACAAGGCCCCAGCCAGGGTTCAGTCACCATTTAGCAGCCTGAGATATGTCCCTCACCAGAGCAGACTTTTAAAATTTCTGTTTTTGTGCTCCACTTCTATATCACTTGCTGGTAGCCAGCTGACATAGGCTCCCTCCCGCTGTGGTCTATCTTCCCATATATCACCTGTGATTGACTTCTCCTCACCTCCTACCTTACAGAAAGTGGTCACTTTTCTATTTGTAGAGTTGCATCTTTTCTTTTCTTCAATTTCTGTTTGCAAGTGTTCAGAATTATATCATAGCTATTTAGCTGAATTCCTACGACCAGACAAAAATAAGGTCTCCTACTCCTCTGCCGTCTTGGACTCTCTTCCCTATATAGTGAATGTATTTAATACCACTGAGCTATGAACCTAAGAAAGTCAAAATAGACATGAAATAAGTGATGAGATTAAGGACCACACTTGCCTTCACGAGCACTGGGTGATGTATGGAAATGTTGAATCACTATATTGTACATCTGAAACTTATATACCACTGTATGTTAAGTATACTGGAATTAAAATTTTAAATTAATGTTGAACCATCCTTGAAGCCCAGGGATAAATCCCACCTGATCATGGTGGATAATCTTTTTAATGTGCTGTTGGATCCTGTTGGCTAGGATCTTGTTGAGAATCGTAGCATCGATATTCATCAGTGATACTGGTCTAAAATTCTACTTTTTCGTAGGGTCTTTGCCAGGTTTGGGTATCAGGGTAATGCTGGCTTCATAGAAAGAGTCTGGAAGTTTTACTTCTGCTTCAATTTTTTGAAACAGCTTCAGGATAATAGGTGTTATTTCTTCTTTGAAGGTTTGGTAGAATTCCCCAGGAAATCTGTCAGGTCTTGGGCTCTTGTTTTTTGGGAGGTTTTTGAACACTGCTTCAATCTCGTTATTAGATATTGGTCTGTTCAGGTTGTCGATTTCTTCTTGGTTAAATTTTGGGAGTTTATAGTTTTCCAAGAATGCATCCATTTCATCTAGGTTGCTAAGCTTATTGGCATATGACTGTTGATGATAACTTCTGATTATTGTTTCTACTTCCTTGGTGTTAGTTGTGATCTCTCCTTTTTCATTCATAATTTTATGAATTTGGGCTTTCTATCTTTTCTTTTGGATTAGTGTGGCCAATGGTTTATTGATCTTATTGATTGTTCCAAAAAACCAGTTTCTAGTTTCATTGATACGTTCTACTGTATCTCTGATTCCTACCTCATTGATCTCAGCTCTAATCTTGAGGATTTCCCTTCTTATGTGTGGAGTTGGTTTGATTTGTTGTTGATTCTCCAGTTCTTTAAGGTGTAGAAACAGCTGCTGTGTTCTGGATTTTTCAATTTTTTGAGGGAGGCTTGGATGGCTATGTATTTCCCCCTTAGGACCGCCTTTGCTGTATCCCATAGGTTTTGGATCGAAGTGTCTTCATTCTCATTGGTTTCCATGAATTGTTTCAGTTCTTCCTTGATCTCCTGGTTGATCCAAGCATTCTTAAGCAAGGTGGTCTTTAGCTTCCCATTGTTTGAGCTCCTTCTGAACTTTTCCTTGTGATTGAGCTCCAGTTTCAAAGCATTGTGATCTGAAAATTTGCAGGGAATAATCTCAGTCTTTTGGTATCGGTTGAGTCCTGATTTTTGACCCAGTATGTGGTCTATTCTTGAGAAGGTTCCGTGTGCACTTGAGAATAATGAGTATTCTGTTGTTTTAGGGTGGGATGTTCTGTATATATCTATGAGGTCCATCTGGTCCAATGTGTCATTCAATGCTCTGGCTTCTTTATTGATTTTCTGCTTCGATGATCTGTCTATTTCTGAGAGAGGTGTGTTAAGATCTCCTACGATTAGTGTATTCATATCAATATGACGCTTTATCTTGTTTAACAGTTTTCTTAAGTAATTGGCTGCTCCCATATTGGGGGCATAGATAACATTGTTAAAATGTCTATACAGCCTAGAGCAATATATACTTTTAATGCCATTCCAATCAAAATTCCACCAGTATTTTTTAAAGAGCTGGAGCAAATAATACAAAAATTTGTATGGAATCAGAAGAGACCCAGAATCTCTAAGGAAATGTTGAAAAACAAAAATAAAGCTGGGGGCATCACATTACCTGATTTCAAGCTTTATTACAAAGCTGTGAACACCAAGACAGCATGGTACTGGCATAAAAACAGACACAGAGACCAGTGGAACAGAGAAGAGAGCCCAGATATGGACCCTCAACTCTATGGTCAAATAATCTTCGACCAAACAGGAAAAAATATACAGTGGGAAAAAGTCTCTTCAATAAATGGTGCTAGGGAAACAAGTGGAAGAATGAAACTCGACCATTCTCTTACACCGTACACAAAGATAAACTCAAAATGGATAAAAGACCTCAAAGTGAGACAGGAATCCATCAGAATCTTAGAGGAGAACATAGTAATCTCTTCAATATCAGCACAGCAACTTCTTTCAAGATATGTCTCTAAAGGCAAAGGAAGCAAAAGCGAAGATGAACTTTAGGGGCTTCATCAAAATCAAAACCTTCTGCACAGCAAAAAAAAAAAAAAAAAAAAAAAAAAAAAAAAAAAAAAAAAAAAACAGCCAAAGGGGAAAAAAAAAAAAAACAAAGAGGCAACCCACAGAATGGGAGAAGGTATTTGCAAATGACAGTACAGACTAAAGGTTGATATCCAGGATCTATAATGAACTCCTCAAACTCCACACACACAAAACAGACAAACATATTCAAAAAATGGGCAGAAGATATGGACAGACACTTCTCCAATGAGGACATACAAATGGCTATCAGACACATGAAAAAATGTTCATCATCACTAGCCATCAGGGAGATTCAAATTAAAACTACATTGAGATATCACCTTACACCAGTTAGAATGGCCAAAATTAACAAAACAGGAAACAACATGTGTTGGAGAGGATGTGGAGAAAGGGGAACCCTCTCAAACTGTTGGTGGGAATGCAAGTTGGTGCAGCCTCTTTGGAGAACAGTGTGGAGATTCCTCAAGAAATTAATAATAGAACTTCCCTATGACCCTGCAATTGCACTCCTGGGTATTTACCCCAAAGATACAGATGTAGTGAAAAGAAGGGCCATCTGTACTCCAATGTTTATAGCAGCAATGGCCACGGTCGCCAAACTATGGAAAGAACCAAGATGCCCTTCAACGGACGAATGAATAAGGAAGATGTGATGCATATACACTATGGAGTATTATGCCTCCCTCAGAAAGGATGAATACCCAAATTTTGTAGCAACATGGACGGGACTAGAAGAGATTATGCTGAGTGAAATAAGTCAAGCAGAGAGAGTTATCATATGGTTTCACTTATTTGTGGAGCATAACAAATATCATGGAGGAAAAGGGGTGTTAGAGAAGAGAAGGGAGTTGGGGTAAATTGGAAGGGGAGCTGAATCATGAGAGACTATGGACTCTGAAAAACAATCTGAGGGGTTTGAAGTGGCAGGGGGGTGGAAGGTTGGGGTACCAGGTGGTGGGTATTATATAGGGCACGGATTGCATGGAGCACTGGGTGTGGTGAAAAAATAATGAATACTGTTTTTCTGAAAATAAATAAATTTTTTTAAAAAATTAAAATGAAGTAAAATAATAAAAGTATAGAGAGTGAATAAAAAATGGTTAATATGGAAAACCCTATGTAAAGTGTATTTTATCACAATAAAAAATCTTTAAAATATATATATATTTAGACATTTTATGCACATTGCCTTGAGATTGGCATCTTCTAGGAATTATCTCATTTAATTTTTATAAAAATCCATTCTCTCAAAAGACAAGATGGCGGGAAGTAGGAGGAGGCGCCCTTTCAACCTGTACCCTAAAGTGAGCTGATTACCTTCCAAAGAACTCCGATCACCCACGAAATCACCCTGAGATCAGAATTATACACGTCTGGATCTCTACTGGAGCAGAAGACGCCAGTGGGCAAGTAAAGCAGAGTGGGGAAGTCAGACTGATATCAGAAGATAAACAAAACGGAGAGGGAGCCACCAGAGGCGACCTGTTGGAAAGTAATATCCCAATACGAGAGTGCCCTGCGCCTGGGGACCAGCATTAACTCGGGAGACTGGTAAAAAGCACTCTAAAAGACCAAGGGATCATGGGGGGAAATTGCGGAAATCGGGGTGTTAGGGTCGGGGCTTAAGACCCAGACCCAGGACAGCCACCCCTGGTGCAGAGCCAGAGAGAGTGCGGCAGAGAAACCAGGTCTCCATCCCTGAACCACCAGCGCACCTGGGTGCGGGCTCCCCTGAGAGGCTGGGAGCCTCAACAGCCAACAGAAGCACAGCCTTTTTGCAGTCCCCATGCGAGTGCCCTGCCCTGCCATCAGAGTCCGAGTCGTGCCCCGCGCCCTCACCTGAGAGAGGTGCACACAAATGCCAGCCGGGTGCTCTCAGACCCAGAAAGACCAGGCACTCCCAGCCCGGGCCAGCGGGAAAATCTCAGTGTGTGATCACTGCTTGGAACTTCTCTGGCAGTCTGGAGCTGCCCAGAAAGCCGCCATTGCCCTTTCCCCAATCAATGCCACCCCTATAGGTAAACCAATTCCTAATGCCCCCTTTATCTTAGGAAAGTTGAGTCCTTTAACAAAGATATCAAGATACATCCAGGAAGAATCAAAGCAACCTTCCTCACCAACACTGAGAATTTACAACCACTCTCCCATCTTTTTCTTCCACCAGTATTTCTGTGTTTTTGTGTTTGTCCTGATAGTATATAAATCTTACACTCGGGGTTATTTTTGACAAGGTTCTTCCTTAATTTGCATATATATATGCAAATATATATATTATTTTTTTCTCTTGTCATATACTTGTATCAGTCTTTTTGTTTGTCTGTTTATGTTTGTATACTTTATAAATCTTACCTTGGGGCCCATTTGGGCTGAACCTTCTCTTTTATCTCAAGTTTCCTTCCTGTCTCTCTCCCTCTCTCTTTTTTTCTTTTCCTTTTCTTTTTCCTCTCATTTAGGTGGGGAACCATGATGGCTCAGAAGCGTTCCAGGGTGCACCTTGACTGCACCACAGTCAACACATCCAGCTACACCCATTCAGCCATCTCTCACCAAAATGACTAGGAGGAGGAATGCCCAATAGAAGAAAAATTCAGAGGATGGACCTTCTGCAACAAAGCTAACAACTATCAACATAGACAATATGTCAGAAAGAGAATTCAGGCTAACAATTATCATAGCTCCAATAGCTAGGTTGGAGAAAGCCATGGGTGACCAAACGGAATTGATTAGGGCCAAACTGAAAACGACCAGAGATCAAGTTTTCAATATTAGGGAAGAGCTGAAAGCTATCAGGGATGAGCTTCACAATGCTCTCAATGAGTTCCAATCTAATCTAAATTCTCTCAATGCTAGAGTAACTGAGACAGAAGATAGAATTGGTGATCTGGAAGACAAACAGAGAGAAAGGCCAAGGAGGAGGCCACAAAAACAGAATCAGAGAAATAAATGATGCCATGAAATGTTCCAACGTCAGAATTATTGGAATCCCTGAAGGGGAGGAGAAAGAATGAAGTCTAGAAGATATAGTGGAACAACTTCTTCATGAAAACTTTCCAAAATCATGAATGGAACCAGCGTTCATGTACTAGAGGCCGAAAGGTTTCCCCCCAAGATTACAGATACTTGAAAGTTCTCGAGACACCTAATAGTAAGAATGAAGAATTATAATTCTAGGCAGACCCTCTTGAAAGCAGCTAGGACAAAGAAGATCCTTACGTACAGAGGAAAGCCAATCAGAATAACGTCAGATCTGTCCACAGAGACCTGGCAAGCCAGAAAGGGCTGGCAAGATATATTCAGGGCACTGAATGAGAAGAACCTGCAGCCAAGAATACTTTATCCAGCAAGACTGACATTCAAAATGGATGGAGAGATAAAGAGTTTCCAGGACCGGCAATGCTTAAAAGACTATGCAACCACCAAGCCAATACTGCAGGAAATATTAAGGAGGCTTCTTTAAAGAAGGAAAAAGCCCAAGAATGGCATTGAACAGAAATATAGAGACAATATACAAAAAGAAAGACTTCAAAGATAACACAATGTCAATAAAAACGTATCTATCAATAATCACCCTCAATGTGAATGGCCTAAATGCGCCCATAAAACAGCACAGGGTTGCAGACTGGACAAAACGACAGGACCCATCCATATGTTGTCTACAAGAGACCCATTTTGAACCTAAAGATACACCCAGACTGAAAGTGAAAGGATGGAGAAGCATCTTTCATGCCAGTGGGCCTCAAAAGAAGGCTGGGGTAGTGATTCTCATATCAGACCAATTAGATTTTAAACTAAAGACTGTAGTCAGAGATACAGAAGGACACAACATCATTCTTAAAAGGACTATCCACCAAGATGATCTAACAACTGTAAATATCTATGCCCCCAATATGGGAGCAGCCAATTACATAAGAAAACTGTAATCAAGATAAAGAGTCATATTGATGAGGAGTCAAGATGGCAGAGAAGTAGCAGGCTGAGACTACTTCACCTAGCAGGAGATCAGTTAGATAGCTTATCTAAAGATTGCAAACACCTGCAAACCATCAGCAGATCAAAGGAAAGAAGAACAGCGATTCTGGAAACAGAAAAACAACCACTTTCTGAAAGGTAGGACTGGCGGAGACGTGAATCCAAAGCGACGGGAAGATAGACCCCGGGGGGGAAGGGCCAGCTCCCGGCAAGCGGCGGAGCAATGGTGCACAAAATCAGGACTTTTAAAAGTCTGTTCCACTGAGGGACATCGCTCCAGAGGCTAAACCGGGGCAAAGCCCACGTGGGGTCAGCGTGGCCTCAGGTCCAGCAGGGTCACAGAAGGATCGGGGGTGTCTGAGTGTCGCAGAGCTTGCGGTTATTGGAACAGGAAAGCCGGCTACGGAGACAGAGCCAACAGTAAGCTCACAGCTCGGTGTTACCTTGAACCAGCCACAGGCTCGGTGAGCTCGGAGCGCGGCCGGAGATCAGGCAGATGGGAGTAACTGGGTGCTGTACTCTGAGGGCGCACTGAGGAGTGGAGCCCTGGGCTCCTGGATCCCCGGGCCGGAGACCAGGAGGCTGCCATTTGTATTCCCGTCCTCCGGAACTCTACAGAAAGCACTCAGGGAACAAAAGCTCCTAAAAGCAAACCCTAGCGGATTACTCAGCCCGGCCCCTGGTAAGGGCGGTGCAATTCCGCCTGGGGCAAAGACACTTGAGAATCACTACACCAGGCCCCTCCCACAGAAGATCAACAAGAAATCCAGGCAAGACCAAGTTCACCTACCAAGGAGTGCGGTTTCAATACCAAGGAGAGCAGCAGAATTCCAGAAGAGGAGAAAGCAAAGCATGGAACTCATGGCTTTCTCCCTGTGATTTTTTTTAGTCTTGCAGTTAATTTAATTTTTTTCTTTTTCATTTTATGTTTTTTTTCTCACCTTCTGGTAAAATTTTTAAGTTTACCCTTTTCTTTTTTAACGTTTTTTAACTAGTTTATCTAATATATATATATATTCTTTTTTATATTTTTCTTTATTGGTTTTCTTTTTTTTAATTCTTTTCTTTTTTTTTCTTTTTTTTTTTTCTTTCTTCCTTTTTGAACCTCTTTTTATCCCCTTCCCCACCCCTCACTATTTGGGATCTCTTCTGATTTGGTTAAAGCATATTTTCCTGGGGTTGTTGCCACCCTTTTAGTATTTTACTTGCTTTTTCATATACTCTTATCTGGACAAAATGACAAGGCGGAAAAATTCACCACAAAAAAAAGAACAAGAGGCAGTACCAAAGGCTAGGGACCTAATCAATACAGACATTGGTAATATGTCAGATCTAGAGTTCAGAATGACAATTCTCAAGGTTCTAGCCGGGCTCGAAAAAGGCATGGAAGATATTAGAGAAACCCTCTCGGGAGATATAAAAGCCCTTTCCTGAGAAATAAAAGAACTAAAATCAAACCAAGTTGAAATCAAAAAAGCTATTAATGAGGTGCAATCAAAAATGGAGGCTCTCACCGCTAGGATAAATGATGCAGAAGAAAGAATTAGTGATATAGAAGACCAAATGACAGAGAATAAAGAAGCAGAGCAAAAGAGGGACAAACAGCTACTGGACCACGAGGGGAGAATTCGAGAGATAAGTGGCACCATAAGACGAAACAACATTAGAATAATTGGGATTCCTGGGACGCCTGGGTGGCTCAGTTGGTTAAGAATAATTGGGATTCCAGAAGAAGAAGAAAGAAAGAGGGGAGCAGAAGGTATACTGGAGAGAATTATTGGAGAGAATTTTCCCAATATGGCAAAGGGAATGAGCATCAAAATTCAGGAGGTTCAGAGAACCCCCTCAAATCAATAAGAATAGGCCCACACCCTGTCACCTAATAGTAAAATTTACAAGTCTTAGTGCCAAAGAGAAAATCCTGAAAGCAGCCTGGGAAAAGAAGTCCTGTAACATACAATAGCAAAAATATTAGATTGGCAGCTGACTTATCCACAGAGACCTGGCAGGCCAGAAAGAGATGGCATGATATTTTCAGAGCACTAAACGAGAAAAACTAAATGCAGCCAAGAATACTATATCCAGCTAGACTATCATTGAAAATAGAAGGAGAGATTAAAACTTCCAGGACAAACAAAAACTAAAAGAATTTGCAAATACCAAACCAGCTCTACAGGAAATATTGAAAGGGGTCCTCTAAGCAAAGAGAGAGCTTAGAAGTGGTAGATCAGAAAGGAACAGAGACCATATACAGTAACAGTCACCTTACAGGCAATACAATGGCACTAAATTCATATCTCTCAATAGTTACCCTGAATGTTAATGGGCTAAATGCCCCTATCAAAAGACACGGAGTATCAGAATGGATAAAAAAACAAAACCCATCTATATGTTACCTCCAGGAAACTCATTTTAAGCCCGAAGACACCTCCAGATTTAAAGTGAGGGGGTGGAAAAGAATTTACCATTCTAATGGACATCAGAAGAAAGTAGGAGTGGCAATCCTTATATCAGATCATTAGATTTTAAGCCAAAGACTATAATAAGAGATGAGGAAGGACACTATATCATACTCAAAGGGTCTGTCCAACAAGAAGATCTAACAATTTTAAATATCTATGCCTCCAACGTGGGAGCAGCCAACTATATAAACCAATTAATAACAAAATCAAAGAAACACATCAACAATAATACAATAATAGTAGGGGACTTTAACACTCCCCTCACTGAAATGGACAGATCATCCAAGCAAAAGATCAGCAAGGAAATAAAGGCCTTAAAAGACACACTAGACCAGATGGACATCACAGATATATTCAGAACATTTCATCCAAAGCAACAGAATACTAATTCTTCTCTAGTGCAAATGGAACATTCTCCAGAATAGATCACATCCTCGGTCCTAAATCAGGACTCAACTGGTATCAAAAGATTGGGATCATTCCCTGCATATTTTCAGACCACAATGCTCTAAAGCTAGAACTCAATGACAAAAGGAAGTTTGGAAAGAACCCAAATACATGGAGACTAAACAGCATCCTTCTAAAGAATGAATGGGTCAACCAGGAAATTAAAGAAGAATTGAAAAAAATCATGGAAACAAATGATAATGAAAATACAACAGTTCAAAATCTGTGGGACACAACAAAGGCAGTCCTGAGAGGAAAATATATAGTGGTACAAGCCTTTCTCAAGAAACAAGGAAGGTCTCAGGTACACAACCTAACCCTACACCTAAAGGAGCTGGAGAAAGAACAAGAAAGAAACCCTACGCCCAGCAGGAGAAGAGAAATCATAAAGATCAGAGCAGAAATCAATGAACTAGAAACCAAAAAAAAAAAAAAATAGAACAAATCAACGAAACTAGGAGCTGGTTCTTTGAAAGAATTAATAAAATTGATAACCCCCTGGCCCGACTTATCAAAAAGAAAAGAGAAAGGACCCAAATAAATAAAATCATGATTGAAAGAGGAGAGATCACAACTAACACCAAAGAAATACAAACTATTATAAGAACATACTATGAGCAACTCTATGCCAACAAATTTGACAATCGGAAGAAATGGATGCATTCCTAGAAACATATAAACTACCACAACTGAACCAGAAAGAAATAGAAAGCCTGAGCAGACCCATAACCGGTAAGGAGATTGAAACAGTCATTAAAAACCTCCAAACAAACAAAAGCCCAGGGCCAGACGGCTTCCCGGGGGAATTCTACCAAACATTTAAAGAAGAACTAATT
Organism: Mustela nivalis; assembly: GCF_964662115.1. NCBI lineage: Eukaryota > Metazoa > Chordata > Mammalia > Carnivora > Mustelidae > Mustela > Mustela nivalis. The sequence goes on along the minus strand of NC_139020.1, from coordinate 204,626,843 downwards.
CCTATTCTCCTGAAACTGTTCCAAAAAATGGAAATGGAAGGAAAACTTCCAAACTCATTTTATGAGGCCAGCATCACCTTGATCCCAAAACCAGACAAGGATCCAATCAAAAAAGAGAGCTATAGACCAATATCCTTGATGAACACAGATGCGAAAATACTCAACAAAATACTAGACAATAGGATTCAACAGTACATTAAAAGGATTATTCACCACGACCAAGTGGGATTTATTCCAGGGCTGCAAGGATGGTTCCAAATCTGCCATTCAATCAATGTGATACAACACATCAATAAAAGAAAGAACAAGAACCATATGATACTCTCAATAGATGCTGAAAAAGCATTTGACAAAGTACAGCATCCCTTCCTGATCAAAACTCTTCAAAGTGTAGGGATAGAGGGCACATACCTCAATATCATCAAAGCCATCTATGAAAAACCCACCGCAAATATCATTCTCAATGGAGAAAAACTGAAAGCTTTTCCGCTAAGGTCAGGAACACGGCAGGGATGTCCATTATCACCACTGCTAGAGGTCCTAGTACTAGAGGTCCTAGCCTCAGCAATGAGACAACAAAAGGAAATTAAAGGCATCCAAATTGGAAAAGAAGAAGTCAACTTATCACTCTTCGCAGATGATATGATACTATATGTGGAAAACCCAAAAGACTCCACTCCAAAACTGCTAGAACTTGTACAGGAATTCAGTAAAGTGTCAGGATATAAAATCAATGCACAGAAATCAGTTGCATTTCTCTACACCAACAACAAGACAGAAGAAAGAGAAATTAAGGAGTCCATCCCATTTACAATTGCACCCCAAACCATAAGATACCTAGGAATAAACCTAACCAAGGAGGCACAGAATCTATACTCAGAAAACTATAAAGTACTCATGAAAGAAATTGAGGAAGACACAAAGAAATGGAAAAATGTTCCATGCTCCTGGATTGGAAGAATAAATATTGTGAAAATGTCTATGCTACCTAAAGCAATCTACACATAATGCAATTCCTATCAAAGTACCACCCATCTTTTTCAAAGAAATGGAACAAATAATTCTAAAATTTATATGGAACCAGAAAAGACCTCAAATAGCCAAAGGGATATTGGAAAAGAAAGCCAACGTTGGTGGCATCACAATTCCGGACTTCAAGCTCTATTACAAAGCTGTCATCATCAAGACAGCATGGTACTGGCACAAAAACAGACACATAGATCAATGGAACAGAATAGAGAGCCCAGAAATAGACCCTCAACTCTATGGTCAACTAATCTTCGACAAAGCAGGAAAGAATGTCCAATGGAAAAAAGAGAGCCTCTTCAATAAATGGTGCTGGGAAAATTGGACAGCCACATGCAGAAAAATGAAATTGGACCATTTCCTTACACCACACACGAAAATAGTCTCAAAATGGATGAAGGACCTCAATGTGCGAAAGGAATCCATCAAAATCCTTGAGGACAACACAGGCAGCAACCTATTCGACTTCAGCCGCAGCAACATCTTCCTAGGAACATCGCCAAAGGCAAGGGAAGCAATGGCAAAAATGAACTATTGAGATTTCATCAAGATCAAAAGCTTTTGCACAGCAAAGGAAACAGTTAACAAAATCAAAGGACAACTGACAGAATGGGAGAAGATATTTGCAAACGACATATCAGATAAAGGACTAGTATCCAAAATCTATAAAGAACTTAGCAAACTCAACACCCAAAGAACAAATAATTTAATCAAGAAATGGGCAGAGGACATGAACAGACATTTCTGCAAAGAAGACATCCAGATGGCCAACAGACACATGAAAAAGTGTTCCATATCACTCGGCATCAGGGAAATACAAATCAAAACCACAATGAGATACCACCTCACACCAGTCAGAATGGCTAAAATGAACAAGTCAGGAAATGACAGATGCTGGCGAGGATGCGGAGAAAGGGGAACCCTCCTACACTGTTGGTGGGAATGCAAGCTGGTGCAGCCACTCTGGAAAACAGCATGGAGATTCCTCAAAATGTTGAAAATAGAACTGCCCTATGACCCAGCAATTGCACTATTGGGTATTTACCCTAAAGATACAAACGTAGTGATCCAAAGGGGCACGTGCACCCGAATGTTTATAGCAGCAATTTCCACAATAGCCAAACTATGGAAAGAACCTAGATGTCCATCAACAGATAAATGGATCAAGAAGATGTGGTATATATACACAATACTATGCAGCCATCAAAAGAAATGAAATCTTGCCATTTGCGACAACATGGATGGAACTAGAGCATATCATGCTTAGAGAAATAAGTCAAGCAGAGAAAGACAACGATCATATGATCTCCCTGATATGAGGAAGTGGTGATGCAACATGGGGGATTAAGTGGGTAGAAGAAGAATCAATGAAACAAGATGGAATTGGGAGGGAGACAAACCATAAGTGACTCTTAATCTCACAAAACAAACTGAGGGTTGCTGGGGGGAGGGGGTTTGGGAGAAGGGGGTGCGATTATGGACATTGGGGAGGGTATGTGCTTTGGTGAGTGCTGTGAAGTGTGTAAACCTGGCGATTCACAGACCTGTACCCCTGGGGATAAAAATATATGTTTATAAAAAATAAAAAATTTTTAAAAAGAGTCATATTGATATGAATACACGAATCGTTGGAGATCTTAACACACCTCTCTCAGAAATAGACAGATCATCGAAGCAGAAAATCAATAAAGAAACAAGAGCATTGAATGACACATTGGACCAGATGGACCTCATAGATATATACAGAACATTCCACCCTAAAACAACAGAATACTCATTATTCTCAAGTGCGCATGGAACCTTCTCAAGAATAGACCACATACTGGGTCAAAAATCAGGACTCAGCCAATACCAAAAGACTGACATTATTCTCTGCACATTCTCAGATCACAATGCTTTGAAACTGGAGCTCAATCACAAAGAAAAGTTCAGAAGGAACTCAAACACCTGGAAGCTAAAGACCACCTTGCTTAAGAATGCTTGGATCAACCAGGAGATCAAGGAAGAACTGACACAATTCATGGAAACCAATGAGAATGAAGACACTTTGATCCAAAACCTATGGGATACTGCAAAGGTGGTCCTAAGGGGAAATACATAGCCTTCCAAGCCTCCCTCAAAAAATTGAAAAATCCAGAACACAGCAGCTGTCTCTACACCTTAAAGAACTGGAAAATCAACAACAAATCAAACCAACTCCACACATAAGAAGGGAAATCATCCAAAGGGGCACGTGCATCCGAATGTTTATAGCAGCAATGTCCACAATAGCCAAACTATGGAAAGAACCTAGATGTCCATCAACAGATGAATGGATCAAGAAGATGTGGTATATATACACAATGGAATACTATGCAGCCATCAAAACAATGAAATCTTGCCATTTGCGACAACATGGATGGAACTAGAGCGTATCGTGTTTAGCGAAATAAGTCAAGCAGAGAAAGACAACTATCATATGATCTGCCTGATATGAGGAAGTGGTGATGCAACATGGGGGCTTAAGTGGGTAGGAGAAGAATCAATGAAACAAGATGGAATTGGGAGGGAGACAAACCATAAGTGACTCTTAATCTCACAAAACAAACTGAGGGTTGGTGGGGGGAGGGGGTTTGGGAGAAGGGGGTGGGATTATGGACATTGGGGAGGGTATGTGCTTTGGTGAGTGCTGTGAAGTGTGTAAACCTGGTGATTCACAGACCTGTACCCCTGGGGATAAAAATATATGTTCATAAAAAATAAAAAATTATTTAAAAAAAAGAAGAAGGGAAATCATCAAGATTAGAGCTGAGATCAATGAGTTAGAAACCAAAGATACAGTAGAATGTATCAATTAAACTAGAAGTTGGTTTTTTGTTCATATCTTCTGCCCATTTTTTGATATGATTGTCTGTTTTGTGTGTGTTGAGTTTGAGGAGTTCATTATAGATCCTGGACATCAACCTTTTGTCTGTAATATCATTTGCAAATATCTTCTCCCATTCCGTGGGTTGCCTCTTTGTTTTGTTGACTGTTTCCTTCGCTGTGCAGAAGCTTTTGATTTTGATGAAGTCCCAAAAGATCATTTTGCTTTTGTTTCCTTTGCCTTTGGAGACATATCTTGAAAGAAGTTGCTGTGGCTAATATCGAAGAGATTACTGCCTATCTTCTCTATTTTTTAATTTTTTGAAGAATCTCCACACTGTTTTCCAAAGTGGCTGCACCCACTTGCATTCCCACCAATAGCATAACAGTTTCCCCTTGCTCCACATCCTCTCCAACTTTTGTTGTTTCTCGCCTTGTTAATTTTGGCCATTCTAACTGGTGTAAGGTGGTATCTCAATGTGGTTTTGATTTGAATTTCCCTGATGGCTAATGATGATGAACATTTTTTTATGTGTCTGTTAACCATTTGTGTGTCTTCCTTGGATAATTGACTGGTTATGTCTTCTGCCCATTTTTTGACTTGATTATCTGGTTTTTGGTGTCAAGTTTGAGAAATTCTTATAGATATTGCATATCAGCCCTTTGTCTGTAGTGTCTTTTGCAAATATCTGCTCCCATTCCGTGGGTTCCCTCTTGGTTTTGCTAACTCTTTCCTTTGCTGTACAGAAGCTTTTGATCTTGATGAAGTCCCAAAAGTTTATTTTCGCTTTTGTTTCCCTTGCCTTTGGAGATGTGTCTCTCTCTTTTTTTTAGGATTTTATTTACTTATATATTTGACAGAGAGATCACAAGTAAGCAGAGAGTCATGCAGAGAGAGAGGGGGAAGCAGGCTCTCTGCTCAGCAGGGATGCTGAGGCAGATGCAGGGATTGCTTCCAGGACCCTGAAATCATGACCTGAGCCAAAGGCAGCAGCTTAATCCACTGAGCCTCCCAGACACCCCTGGAGATGTGTCTTGAAAGAAGTTATGGCCAATATCAAAGATGTTACTGCCTATGTTCTCCTCTAGAATTTTTATGGATTCCTGTCTCATGTTGAGGTCTTTCTTCCATTTTTGAGGTCATCTTTGTGTATGGTGTAGGAGAGTGGTCAAGTTTCATTCTTCTGTACATAGCTGTGCGATTTTCCCAATACCATTTGTTGAAGAGACCGTCTTTTTTTCCACTGGATATTATTTCTTGCTTTGTTGAAGATTATTTGACCATAGAGTTGAAGGTCCATATCTGCACTTTCCACTCTGTTCCATTAGTCTATGTGTCTGTTTTTGTGCCAGTACTATGCTGTCTTGGTGATCACAACATTGTAATAAAGCTTGAAATCAGCAAACATGATGCCCCCAGCTTTGGTTTTCTTTTTAAATATTTTCTTTCTGATTTGGGGTCTTTTCTGGTTCCATACAAATTTCAGGATTATTTGTTCTGAAACTTTGAAAAATACCAATGGTATTTTGATTAGGATGGCATTAAAAGTGTAGATTGCTCTGGGCAGCATAGACATTTTAACAATGTTTATTCTTCTGATCCATGAGTGATCTGGCAATTGCACTACTGAGTATTTTCCCAAAAGACACAGAAATGGTGTAAAGAAGGGCCATAGGTACAGCAATGTTCATAGAAGCAATGTCCACAATACCCAAACTTTGGAAAAAGGCAAGATACCCTTCAACAGATGAATGGATAAAGAAAATGTGGTCCGTATATACAATGGAGTATTACTCAGCCATCAGATAGGATCCAACTTTTGCATCAACATAAATGGGACTGGTTTATGCTGAGTGAAATTATTCAAGCAGAGAAAGTCAGCTGTCATATAGTTTCACTTACTTGTAGAAAATAAGGAATAACATGGAGGACATTAGGAGATGGAAAGGAAAAGTGAAGGGGGATAAGTTAGAGGGGGAGATGAACCATGAGAGACTGTGGACTCCAAGAAATGAACTGAGGGTTTTAGAGGGGAAGGAGTGGGGGATGGGTGAGCCTGGTGATGGGTATTAAGGAGGGCATGTATTGCATGGAGCACTGGGTGTTTTATGTTAACAATGAATCTTGGAACACTGCATCAAAAACTAATGCTGTGGCAGGGGGTAGGAGATTGGGGTACCAGGTGGTGGGTATTATAGAAGCCACGGATTGCATGGAGCACTGGGTGTGGTGAAAAAATAATGAATACTGTTATGCTGAAAATAAATAAATTATTTTAAAAAAATAAAAATTAAAAAAAAACTAATGCTGTATTGTATGGTAACTAACATAACACAATAAAAAAAAAAGAAAAAGAAAGACTACCTGCTGAACAGAAGAAGATATTTGCAAGTGATATATCTGATAAGGGGTTAGTATCAAAAATATATAAAGAACATACACAACTCAACACCTAAAAAACAAACAATTCAATTAAAAATAGACAGAGAACCTGAACAAAAAAAAAAAAAAATACTCTATTTTCCCAATTATATGAGATAACTAGAGCAGTCAAATTCATAGAGACAGAAAGTAGAATAGTGATTACCAGGGTCTGGAGGCAGAGGGAATGGGGAGTTGTTTTTTAAAAGGGACAGAGTTTCAGTTATGCAAGACAAAACTGTTCGGTGTTTGGTTGTTGCTGATGGTTGCACAACAGTGTAAATGTGCTTACTACCACAGAAATGTACACTTAAAAATGAATGAGATGGAAAATTTTATCCTGAGTATTTTATGAAAACTTAGAATTGAAGGAAGAATAAGTTAAACACAAATCCCTTTTCCTGTGTAACTGTGAAGAATACATTGAAAATTTTAATTGTTAAAATACAGAAAGAGTGGTTGTTTAAGAATCTGTATCTCCAGTTAACTTGTATTTAGGAATTTTAAAATTCACAAATAAAATTAGAAACATGAGACATTGAAAATAATCATTTTTAAAATCTATTTAATGAATGTATTTTTTATATTTATTTAAATTCCAATTTGTTATTTTGTCCCTGCTAGTCTCCACACATTTTTTGTGTGACAACTGAATAAGATTATTAGGATAATAATCAAAATAATTATAAGAATTATTGTTAGACTTATTTCACCCAGCATAATCTCTTCCAGTCCCGGGTGGTGGGTATTATAGAGGGCACGGATTGCATGGAGCACTGGGTGTGGTGAAAAAATAATGATACTGTTATGCAGAAAATAAATAAATGAAAAAAAAAGATAAGCCAGAGATGATACAATATTTAATTTTAAAACATAACACTAAAAAAAATTATTGTTAGAATAATCATCAAAATAATTATATGGACAACTTGCTATCTGAAATCAAATTGTTCTTGCCATTCAAAATTCAAGAACTAAGTAGATCTGGATAGTAATGTGTTATTTGTTTGTTTTCAAGATTTTGTTCTTAAGTAATGTCTACACCCAATATGGGGCTCAAAATAACAACCCCAAGATCAAGAGTCACACGCTCTTCTGACTAAGCAAGCCAGACACTCCTATTTGTTTGGTTTTTTAATCATCTTCTTTAAGAGATACACACTGAAGTTGCTTGAATATTTATGGGTAAAATTATATTTTATCTGGGAGTTGTTTAAAAATAATGCTCTTGTGGTGACTAGAAATAGAGTGGCATGGCTACTGATAAAATAAAACGTGTCATGGGCTAATAATTGTTGAACTTCAGTGATGGTTACGTGAATGGGAGTTCATCCATGATGATTAGAATCTTCTCTCTCCTTCCATATGTTCTCTCTTTCCATAATTAAAAAGATTTTTAATGATCCCAGTGGGAGGGGACACATTCTTCTGACATCAGAGACACCCCCAAGAGACACAATTGACTGAAAATTTTTCATTTCGATTACAATCCCCAGATTCCTAGCAGTTATACTTCCCCAAGATTACAACAACAGAAAATTTTATTTAAGAGTAAGCTATGAGAATTCAGCGTAGAGTTCAACAAACTTTGTCCCTCACCTTCAGTTCATAAGTCTGAGGAAAGAAAGAAACCCTCTTGTGCCTCCCAGAACCATCATCCTGGTCCAAAGATCCATGCCTGATTCCATCTCCGTGATCTGGAGGATACAGCTGCTGCCTCCACCCTTCACCTTCCTGGGAAGACTGGATTAATAAAACACATCCTGTAGATGACTCCATCTGAGGTCAAGTAGGAAGAACAAGACAGCACATTCTTGGGAAATGAAATAAGAGGGAGGAGAAGCAGTTTCCCTAGCTGCACAGCCAGGGGTAAGGAGACTGGGAAAAGCTATACATTCAAAATGACTCAGTAAATTTGAAATGTCCAACTGACTAACCAAGCAGGATGTACTTCATTCTTTGCTTGTTCCAAGTTTTCCACAGCCCTCCCCCTTTTCACAGGAACTGTCCTCCTAATTCTCTCCCCAGTGGCTTGGGGCTTCCCCTAACACCTCACCCAGTGCCTGGTCTCCCCCTGGTCACCCTACTGGCACTTGCACCACAGAGGGACTATACTCCTCAGACTCACACACCCAACAAGCATTCACTCAGTTGTCTCTGCCATGTCCATGAGTGATGGCAACCTTCTCATTCCACCTGTTTCTAAAGAGATAAAATGAGAACGTTCAGAAAAGGTTATCATGGTTCCAGCACCTTGTAAGTGTTAATAAATATTAATTAATGTTGTATTACCTAAAACTATTCAATGGTTTCCAATCTTACTTGATATAAAATATATAAGCTTTAATATGCCCTAAAAAGCATCCCCCAAAAAATATTAATTACTATTTGTATCATTTTTCCAAGCACCTTCAAAAAGCCAGCCCCTGGTCTGTGTATGTCATATTTTCATACAGTTGTAAATAGGCTGTTTTTCCCATTGTGTGTCTGCTTATTGCTGGAACTAGAGAAGGAAGATACTTGTTTATTTTTTTAAATCTAGCCTTATCAGAATGACTTCTTGGTTGTAACAGCTTTCCAACTGATCTTATGTAACCAATTATATCATCTGAGAAATGTGATCAATTTACTTTTACCTGAGACATAAACCTATTGTTGTTTTCTTTGTACTTATTTTTTTATTTAAGTTCAAGTATCATTGTTTTTTCTCTAGTTATATTGGTTTGAAATTTCAGAACAGTGCTGCATAGTGGCAATGGCAGGCATACTTGTCTTCTCTATGATCTTCATGGGGATTCCTCAAATATTTTCATGTCAAGGTTGATATTAGCTAATGATCAGGGAGCCATTTTTTTAAGATTCTATTTATTTATTTGAGAGAGAGAGTGAGAAATCATGAGAGGGGAGAAGGTCAGAGGGAGAAGCAGGCTCCCCATGGAGCTGGGAGCCCCATGTGGGACCCGATCCAGGACTGCAGGATCATGACCTGAGCCAAAGGCAGTCGCCCAACCAACTGAGCCACCCAGGAGCCCCAATCAGGGAGCCATTTTATCATAGTTAAGAAATACCCTGTTTACAGTGTCCTCAGAACTGAGAGATTCATGCAGAATCTCTAACATCTTATATTTGGATGATGTTTTCCTTCTCATTTGCTCTACTATACTAAATAAAGTATCAATATGAAATGCTGGTTACTTTCCAGGGTTGAATGTTACCTAGTCATAGCATTTGGTTTGCTTGATCAACTGCTGGATGTATTTTTTTGCTATTGTCTTTTTTTTTTCTTTTGGAAGAATCTTTTTTTTATTATATCACATTATTCACCACATGGTATATTACTATTATCTTTGATCTTTTCCCTAATACACTAATTAAAGAGATTAAACAGTGATTTTTGTTATATTCCTCCTATCATAGAGGGCTGTTGGTTTTTATATCCTGATGGAAATGGCTTCAGAAAACTCATTGGGACATTTATTTTCTCATGCTTCCAAATAATTTTTATTTATTGCAAATACCTTTTGTGAGATTTCAAAGTCAGTGATTTGGCATCATATTTTTCTGGGAAGTAAATTTGGTTGATGGCTCAATTTCTTCTTTGATGATTGGCCCATTATACATTTTATTATTTTATTTTATTTTATTTTACTTATTTATTTATTTATGTTGTAAGAGAGAGAGAGGGAGAGAGAGAGAGAGAGAGAGAGCAGTTGGTGGGGTGGGGTGGAGGGGATGAGGAAGAGTGAGAATTTTAAGCAGCCTCCATGCTGAGCCCCAGCACAGAGCTCGATCTCACAATCCTGAGATCATGACCCAAGCTGAAATCAAGTCAGGTGCTTAACCAACTGAGCCACCCAGGCAACCCAGTTCATTTTATATGTTGAATGGTCAAGCGAGTAACAAATATCATGATGTTATCATAGCTTATGGAAATTATTAGACCCAAACCCTTTTATTTTGTATTATTAAAATGATAATAAAATTATACTTTTATTATAAAGAAAATGTCCTTTTATTATATTTAGAAGTAAAGTATGAATTAAAGATATCTGAGAAGGCTAAGGCTGGGTGATCAGGTGTCAGTACAGTTGAACAACTGGGGTGAGCTTTGAGTGCAAAATTAGTTTTTACATGTAGGTTTTCCAGCTGGTGGTGGTAACACAGGGGAATTTGGCGGCATCTGGAAACCCCAAATTGACAGACAAGAAAGAAGAGACCATTAATCAAATAATTGTCTCCTCAATATTAGGTTCAAGGTAAAGGTGATTATGTTTCTGAGTTGCCTGTTGGTCATTGATTTAATCTCGCTCCTTGTGCTCTTGGCAGACACTCCCTTTACATGGATCCAAGAAACCACTCAGGTATTCCAGTATTTCTCCTCCTGGGACTTTCTGAGAAGCCAGGGATTCAGTCTGTTCTCTTTGGGCTGTTCCTGTCTTTGTACCTGGTCACTGTCTTTGGGAACCTGCTCATCATCCTGGCGATAAGTTCAGACTCTCATCTCCACACACCCATGTACTTCTTCCTCTCCAACCTGTCCTTCTCTGACATCTGTTTCACCTCCACCACCATCCCCAAGATGCTGCTGAACATCCAGACTCAGAGAAAAGTCATTACCTATGCAGGCTGCATCACACAGATGTATTTTTTCACCGTTTTTGGACTTTTGGACAATTTACTCCTGACTGCAATGGCTTATGACCGCTTTGTGGCTGTCTGTCATCCCCTGCACTACACAGTCATCATGAATCCCCAGATCTGTGCCCAGTTACTCATCCTGACCTGGCTCATCAGTATTCTGGGGGCCCTTCCTGAGAGTTTAACCATGTTGCGGCTCTCCTTCTGTGCAGTCATTGAAATTCCACACTATTTCTGTGAACTCCCTAAGGTCCTGCACCTTGCCTGCTCTGACACCTTCATCAATAATGTCGTATTATATATTGTGACAGGTGTTATGGGTTTTTTTCCTCTCGCTGGGATCCTTTTCTCTTATTCCCGAATTGTCTCTTCTGTACTGAAGATCTCAACAGTGGGAGGAAAGTATAAAGCATTTTCTACCTGTGGGTCTCACCTCTCTGTGGTCTCCTTGTTCTATGGAACCTGCCTGGGTGTCTATCTCAGTTCCATGTGGACATATGCCTCTCAGACAGGGGTGTTCATCTCAGTCCTATACACCATGGTCACTCCCATGATGAACCCCTTCATCTACAGCCTGAGGAACAGGGACATGAAGAGGGCCCTGAGAAAGCTTTGCTGTATTGTGTTGTCCTCCCAATGACAACAACAATGACCCTGTGCTTGGGCAAGTGATTAAGGACAACAGAACAGAGTTCTTCATAGTGTGGACTCTGAAATTTCCCTGACTGGGCTCAAATGCTAGTGCCACCTTCGATAGATAATGACCTCGAGAAAAATGCTCACCCTTCTTGCACCTCCATTTCTCCATGGAACTATAACAAAGCATGCTTCAGGGTGATGAAAGGATTGAATGGAATAATATGTTAAGCTCCAGCATAGGGCATGCAAGTGGCAAGTACTAAGTAAATATAAGCTACTGTTACAAAAAAAAAAAAAAGGAGCTATTTTTTATGATGTTCTGGTTTCTGTTTCCATACAATTAAGCTAGATTCTCTTCCCAAGTGCTGTCCTCCATTATGACTAAGTCATAAAGCTCAGTGACCCAAGGAAGTAAAAGACTTTGATGTAGGGCAAAATCTCTCAACCTTGGCATTATTGATATTTAGAGCTGGATCATTCCTTGCTGTGGGAGTTGTCCTGTGTGTTATAGGATGTTTAGCAGTATCTCAGGCCTCTAAACACTGGGTGCCAGTAGCATTGCCAGCCAAGTTACAACAATTAAAAATGCCTCCAGATATAACCAAATTCTCCATGGGGACCAAATCACCCCCACAGGGGAGTGTCTTTCCTTTTATTTTCTCTTTTCAGTTTTTCATTTAAATTCTAGTTAGTTAACATACAGTGCAATATTGGTTCCAGGAGTAGAATTCAGCATTCATCACTTAAATGCAATATCCAGGACTCATCACAAGTACCCTCCTAATACCCATCACCCATCTAGCCCATCCCCCACCCATATCCCTCCATCAACCCTGTTTTTTCTCTCTCTCTTTTTTTTTAAGATTTTATTTATTTTAGAAAGAGAGAGCTTGTGAGCAGGGTGGAGGGGCAGAGGGAGAGAATCTCAAGCGACTCCACACCAAGCACAGGCCCAGTGTGGTGCTTGATCTCACAATCCTGAGGTCAAGGCCCAAGAAGAAACCAAAAGTAGGACACTCAAGCAACTGAGCCACCCAGGTGCCCCTGTTCTCTGTCTTGTGTGTGTGTTTGTGTGTGTGTGTGTTATGTCAGTCACCATAAAATACATTAGTTTCCCTGTTCTCTATCTTTAAGAGTCCCTACAGTTTGTTTCCCTCTCTTTTTTCTCTTTTCCCCTTCCCATATGTTCATCTGTTTTGTTTCTTAACTTCCACATATGAGTGTAATCCCATGGTATTGGTCTTTCTCTGACTGATTTATTTTGCTTAGCATAATACACTCTAACTCCATCCATGTTATTGCAAATGGCAAGATTTCATTTTTTTTGATAGCTGACTAATATTCCATTGGCTATGCCATATATTCTTTATCCATTCATCATTCAATGGACATTTGGGCTCTCCCTATAGTTTGACTATTGTTGATAATGCTGCTATAAACATTGGGGTGTATGTACCCCCTTTGAATCTGTATTTTTATATCCTTGGGTAAAGGACTAGTAATACAATTGCTGGACCAGAAGATAGTTCTATTTTTTTATTACTATGTAATGTATTATTTGTTTCAGGAGTACAGATCTGTGAATCCTCAGTCTTACAAAATTCACAGCAGATAGTTTTATTTTTAACTTTTTCTCTTTTTTTATTTTATTCAAATTCAATTAATTTCTTTCTTTTTTTATTATGTTCAACTAGCCAACATATAATACATCATTAGTTTGTGACATTACTCATTATCCAATGATTCATTGGTTGTGTATAACCCCCGTGCTCATCACAACACATGCCCTCCTTAATATCTACCAGGCAGCTACCCCATCCCCCCATCCATCCCTTCTGACACCCTTAGTTTGTTTCCCAGAGTCCAGAGTCTCTCACGGTTTGTCTCCCCCTCTGATTTCTTCCCATTCAGTTTTCCCAACCTTCCTTTATGGTCCTCAGTGCTAGTCCTTATGTTCTATATATGAGTGAAACCATGGGATAATTGTCTTTCTCTGTTTGACTTTTTTCATTTAGCATAATCACTCAGCCATCAGAAAGGATAAATTTAATTAATTAACATATAATGTATGATTAGTTTCAGAGGTAGAGTTCAGTGATTCATCAGTCTTATATAATACCCAGTGCTCATTACATCAGGTGCCCTCCTTATTTCCATTACCCAGTTACCCAATCCCACCCCCCCCTCAATTATAGCAACCATCTGTTTGTTTCCTATGATTAAGAGTCTCTTATGATTCTTCTCCCTCTCTCTGGTTTCATCTTGTTTCATTTTTTCCTCTCTTCTCCTATGGTCTTCTGCCTTGTTTCTTAAATTCCATGTATCAGTGAGATCATATGATAATTGATTAACTTATTTTGCTAAGTATAATACCCTCTAGTTCAATCCACATCATTGCAAATGGCAAGATTTCATTTTTTGATGACTAAGTATCTATTCAAAGATAGATTATAAACGACATTAAAGCTTTGCCCTTTACCCTCCTCTGCATTGCTGTCTCTGAGGGGGGAAGTTAGCCACCCTGTTGTGAGAACACTCAATCAGTCCTGTGAAAAAGTTCACATGGTCTGGAGCTGAGGCTTCCTGTCAGCAGCTAAAATCAGATCTTTCTGCCCATGCTGGAGTTTCCAGTGTCAGCAGCACCAGCCAACATTTGAACTGCAAGGCCATGACAGAATTCATATATTTATATGAATTTATATATATAACTATATATATAAAACAATTCCCAAATAAGTGGCTTAAAACACCAATCAACATTTACTATTCAACATTGTTTCTTTGTGTCAGGTTTTCAGGAGTGGTTTCGCCCAAAATTCTGGTCTGAATTCTGTATATATAACTATATATATAAATTTTTATATATATAAAAATTCTATATATATAACTATATATAAAAAACAATTTATATATATATTTATTTTATTTATATATATTTTATATATATATCTCACATATATGTGTGTGTTCATTTATGAGATATATATAATTTTATATTTATATTTATTTATATTATATATATAATGAGATATATATATTTTATGAGAGAGAGCCCATGAGAGAGATGGGGGGGGGCAGAGGGAGAGAGAGAGAGAATCTTTTTCTTTTTTTAAGATTTTATTTATTTATTTATTTATTTAAGAGAAAGAGAGCATGAGAAGGGGCGACAGAGGTTTAGATAGGAAAGGGAGAAGCAGAATCCCCACTGAGCAGGGAACCCAACATGGGGCTCAATCCCAGGATCCCAGGATCATGACCTGAACTGAAGGCAGCTGCTTAACCAACTGAACCACCACCCTGAGAGAGAGAATCTTTTTTTTTGCAGTGTTCCAAGATTCATTGTTCATGCACCACACCCAGGGCTCCATGCAATATGTGCCCTCCTTAATACCCACCACTAGGTTCAACTATCCCCCCACCCATCTCCCCTCCAAAACCCTCAGTTTGTTTCTCAGAGTCCACAGTCTCTCATGCTTCATCACCCCTCTGATTCCCCCTAATTCACTTATCCTTTCCTTCTCTTAATGTCCTCCATGTTATTCCTTATGTTCCACAAGTAAGTGAAACCATATGATAATTGACCTTCGAGAGAAAGAATCTTTTTTCTTAATTATTTTTATTAGCATATAAGTATTATTATCTCCAGGGGTACAGGTCTGTGAATCATCAGGCTTACACATTTCACAGACTTATCATACCACATACCCTCCCCAATGTCCATCACCCAGCCACCCTATCCCTACCACCTCACT